>NC_073693.1:281927773-282277455 GCF_029784155.1 Uranotaenia lowii | reverse complement strand
AACCTTTCAGATTAAGACGAACAATTCCAAACTCAATGAATTATTTATAACAGACATTATAATTTTCATACTGTTACTCAGCCGGATAAATTAATTTTGAAATCAAAACTGAATCTCAAAATTCATTGGCTCTAAGGACCGCTATAACGTTGCGTTTGTATTTTTTTTTTCATATCCAGCGATAAAAAGTCATTGTTTGTGTAACATTCACCTCTTATTATGATACAGTAAATTAAAGTAAACAATCAACATTGAAGACAAAAACGATAATGAAAATATTTGAGATAGAATTTCAAATACTAATAGGTGATCAATCAAGACGGTTTTCATTTGGCTTGTTAATTATTAAGTGTAATTTTTTTTCTTGATGAAGCACAGTAGTTACACGATGTCCCAACAGATGGCGTATGATTCTGGGCGACTTGTAGTTGTATGGATTCAAGCGCCTGTGGTCAGTCTGGGTATCTGGTGTCTGCGGTTGGAGTCAATAAATAAATCGTTATAAGTTTCGTAACAATTATTTATCAATTCTAGCGTAACATTTCATAAGGGCGAAACTAGCAGTTAGCTCGAATCGAGAAAAACGCGTTTGAAATTTCGGAACATCTAATCAAATCCTATTTAAAAAATCGACCACTTTTTGTTCAACAAATTAAAAAAAAAAGGGAATTATATTCACTTATTGTTCGTTGATTATCAAAATCTTTAACTTTTTTTTACTAAATTTCAGAGATGTTCGAGTTTCGTCTTTTTTTGTTTTCGATTTCAGTTACGCCTGCAAGTTTCGCCCAATTGATCGGCCGTTTTTGTTTTGGTTTTGAAGTTTCGCCCATTGGTCCTACACGCAAAAACTAATTAGGCCGTTTTGTCACACACGGTCAACTCAGTTACGCCTATTGGCCCTACACAAATAGAAAAATTCACCACATTTTGAATAGGCGTAACTTCACGTTTCAACAAAAATGCATCAACAGAAAGTTTCGCCCAATTGAATTTTATAAATTTTTTGAAAGTTTTAAGTGATTTAAGATGAAACCGCGTTAATTAGGTAAAGTGCAACCGCGTACATCCGTAATGACCGTTAACTCGATTTGTTTACATTTGGCAGTTTCGCCCTTTTTAAATGTTACGCTAGAATTAGAGGATTTGGAAAATGCATTCAACAATTTTAAAGAAACATATTAAAACAGTTAAGAAACATTTGCATACATTGTTTGAAACTATAAAATAACTGTGGGCGTGATTGAGTGCTCATTTATATCACTTTGATATAAATGGGTATACCTTGACGTATAACAACATTAAATATAGAATAGTGAGAGTATCACAATTCAGCGTTGTTATAGGCATCAACGGATCACTTCCGACCATAAGTGAAACGGAACCCCTAGATGTCGGTCCCACGGCTTTTAACTAAAGCTCAATCACATGGTCAATCTGGTCCGATCAGAAATGATTGTTTGACCTTTTATTGTTATTTTATGAACCTTTATTTTTTTAATGCTCTTTTCTATTTTTTCAGATCATTCGGAGGTGGGGTTTTTTTTCTTCAGATATATTCAATCAATTGGAAAGTTAGAAAGGAGTAGGTTAACATATTTAAATACCATATTCCTCCCCAATGCTCCAGTGGATGTGTATTTGCGGATTATGAATTACGGTGGCTTATTCTTAAATCTAGCTTTTTTCAATCACTGGGGGCTAATTGGATGGAAATGATATTTTGAGGTTTTAGGTTTGTGATACGAATCTGTCTCTTGAGTTGTTTTGATAGTATTATAGTTCAGAGCAAACAGTCTTGATAATTCTTAAATCTCATTCAAAAGTAGCCATTCAACTATGTGAGGCAGGTAGGGTAGGGCGATGCTCAAACGGTTAGATAGGCTCTTATATCCATATTTAGGTAAATTAGCATGATTTTGTGAGGTTGTGATAGGAATAATGTTGCTTACTTCTACTATTAATTTGAGCTAGAATTTTTATTAGTTTGAAATAAAATTGCTCTAAAAAGCAAAACAGGCCCTCATATTCATATCTAGGTAAAATTGTATGATTCTATGATATGACAGGAATAATGTTGCTTACTTCTACTATTAATTTGAGCTCAGTTCATTATTAGTTTAAGCTAGGCTTCTTTTTAGATATTGATACATGATATTAACTAATATCCTTCTTTTTTTCTCTTTTTTCTGTTTTATTTTCATGTATCGTGGCATGTACTACCGATAAATCATTTGGTCCAATGATGACGTTGAGCGAATCTGCAAGCCATTCCCTAACATCTTTGGACTAAGACGATGGCTTTCGCAAGACGTAGTTGTCAGCCCAAGGACCTAACTTAAAATCGACAGCTGAATAAGGTGTCCTGTAACTTGGTGAGATCTTTCCTTTTTATTTTTATATTATAAATGCGCCCATAAATTGTAGTATGTAGATGCGTGGGGAGTATGTAGAGGCCAGTCTCCAACCCTCCCATGTCCTTCCTCTAACTGGTGTTATGAGGGGTTAGTTTATTATCTTGAACTGGTTTCTGTCCATATTCAGCCGAAGTGGATATAATGCAGTGCATGATGGTCTAACTAACGTCTCATGATCGCTTTCTATTCTACGCTGCCTACTCTAAACTTTAAATTTTCTTCTCCAAACTATTCTAATTTTCATTTCAAGCGTCAGCTCCCCGAGCTATTTAAACGCCACGAAAAAAAAAAAATTAAAACAGTTAAGAAACATTAAGTTGTCTGCCCAATACTCACTTTCCGGGATGTGTTGATCAAGATTCATCGATAGAGCCAGAGTTCTTCTCTGGAAGTCTGGATTCCTTGCATTATGCTCGGAAAATAGTTAGAATCGATGAAATGGGCATTCGATGGTTTTGCTCAATACAAATCTCCTGGAAGTGACGGGTTATTTCCAGTTTTGCTTCAGGAAGATTTTGATCAAGTAGTTTTAGCCAATTTGAGTGAAGGAGGTCGGCTGGCAACTCTGGTGGTGGTGAAAAGTTTCTGTTTTCGGTCCGTCTAAATTAAGTAAATTTCAGCAGCCAGTCTTCATTTAATTGATAGATAACAAGATGTGTTCGTTCAGAAAAGTGATTAGGAGTGAAATATGTTGGAAGTTCGCAAAATTGCGGAATTTAGGTGTTAAATTAGATGTTTCAAAAGCAAGAAAGCCGGGTTTCGCTTTCCATTCCGTTCCTTATCCGGCGGTTTAGTGATGCCAAAACGGTTGGCGAAATGTAAACTTGCATGCAATAATGTATACCTACATGGACCGTAACGCCTGTCAACTGAGCAAACCGTAACGCAGAAGGCAGAGCACAACAAAAACACCAAAACATCAATGTAAGGGCGATTGAATTCGGATACAAATTTCAATAAATGAGTTTTAGGACGAATCCGAAAGCCAGCAGGTTGGTAAGTTGTATTCGGTATGATACGGAAAATGTTTTCCCGGTTCTTCTTGTTGGCACGTTTAACAAATAATAGGATACTCGTAAGTATAAATCATTTTTATCGAAACGGAAAAGTAAGATCGGGTTTTGTTTTTAACTTAATCAGCACAGTTTGATAATGGGCAGTGTAGGTGTTTTCTTATGAGAGCCGACTCAAGGATGAGGTACATACATAATTTTGTTAACGACATATAATTCACTTATGCATTGTAAACCAGGAATGAATCTTTGAAATTGTAGTCAACTAGTTTTTTAGAGCAGCACCGAAATCGAGATACGTCAACTCAAAGCATAAAGTTATTTGTTCCACATATCTTGAACTTGGCAAAGTTTCAGGTGTTACGCTTGCTTTTTTCTCAAGCAAAAGAGTACGAAATGTGAAGAACAGAAAGCTTAAATTCAGATTTTGTATGCTAGAAAAAAACTTTTTATTTTTCCGCCAGTAGGGTCGGTTCGTTGCGTTAGAATATTTTTGCTCGTTAGGTCGTTCTTGCTCTTATCGTTTTAAACGCGTCATAAAATTCCGGTACCAATTGCATTGTACGTGTTTGACAATGCCACGTAAGGACGTTAATGCCATTCTAGTATAAAGCGCACGATAATCTTCGGTGAGTTGCACCGGTGCTAAGGGGCTGTTCACTAATTACGTAAGCACATAGGGGGGGAGGGTGGGTTTCATATTTGCTTACGATCTCTTACTAGGGGGGCAGGGGGGGTTTCCTTAAATCTTACGTAAGAAATGTTACATTAAAATTTCATCACAGCCACAGCCATACGAAACCATATTACTCAGGTTTTTTTTACTCTCTACCTATTTGTTGGTTATTTTTTATGCAATGTTATTTATCTTTTAATGTCTTTGAATTAATAAAAAAAAATCGCAGGATCTATAACCTTATAGAGAACAAATTCAAACCAACATGTCATCAAAAACACTAAATCACATTATTATAAAAGATCATCGCTTTTCGAAACAAAAAGAAAAATGGCTCGTTGTTACACCACGATTTGAATCCATCATGTTTTGAAAATGACTTCAACCAGAAAAAATATTCAAAAATCAATATAAGGCGCTTTAAATAAATAATGAATTTCTAGACAGCTTTTTCTGTGATAGACATTCTAAATTAAACAAACGATTTACCAAAAAAAATCCTTAAACTTTATCGCTTACCGTTGAATGAGTCTGAGCTTTTGGGTTAGTTGACAACGTGATTGTCGTTAAACGTTTTGCCCCAATTGTAGTAGTATAGAATGATATTTTTTTGAAGCTTTTTGAAATTAAGAGTTAATCACCGCAATTTTTTTTTCTGAAATTATTTTATCGGCTATATCGGTGAAATTTTATATTCTTTGAGAAAGAATATTTTAAGAATTGAAAGTTTAAAGAAGGATAGAAGATTAGAATAAGGTAAAAGATGTTGAAAATGAGCGGAAGGGTAAATTTAATTTGAAAAACTTTTCATCACATTTCATCGTTTTGTTCCTCACGGGCCTTCTACCTTGCAGTGGTAGATACATTGTGTGGTGGTATCTACAATTCTATCGTTTATAACATTTCATCTGTTGTTTTTTTACTTAAAAAGGCCTTTGCTTTGAAGCATGTATGTCACATTTTTAATATTTTCAAGCTATTTTTGAAAAAAAAAACGTGTCAATTTCTCAAAGAATAAAAAAAAACGTAAGATCTTACTAGGGGGGGGAGGGGGGGGGGGTTTTGAAAAATCTTACTATGTCTTACCAGGGGGGGAGGGAGGGTTGAAAATTTCCAAAATCGTGCTTACGTAATTAGTGAACGGCCCCTAAGTGCATTGTACGTGTATGACAATGCCACGTTAGGACGTTTTGCTCTTCTCGTTATAAGCGCGCGGTAAAATTCGGTGAGTTGCACATGTGCCAAGTGCTTTGAACGTGTATGACAATGCCTCGTTAGGACGTATTTGCCCTAAATAAAAACGCGAGGTACTCGATAGTGTGCGACACGACGATTGTTAAACATATAACTTTGCTTTGATCACATCCCTTCCCAAGGGGAATCCAGATCTATTTACCTTCCCCGCTAACAAACCACCCTTCCTGTGACGACCGTGGAGATTTAGAGGTGTATTCGGTCTCTACTAGCAACGGAAGTCGAACTAACAATCCTTCCCTTTCCCCGATGAACCGTAAGGACGTGGCCGGCGCCGTTATTGACCATATAAGATAAGGAACCTTTGAAACGTGTACACAGAAAATGGTAAGCTAATCCCAAGCCCCATTTATTTGGATCTATGTACAATTTTGATGGTTCTTGTCAATCACGGAGTAGCAACTACTGAAATGTACGGTTTATCTAAGCTCAAGCTCAAGCTCAAGGAAGATTTTGATCAAGTAGTTTTACTCATGGATATATTCCTAAACTATGACGGCAGATAGCCCAGAAATTCATCCCTAAAGGGGGGATGATCATCATACGACGAAGTCAAAAGCTTTCGTCCTATAAAATAGTCTAAATTATTTCTATCAAAAGCACTCGAATGTTTAATTGATCATCATATCAGGCACGAATGCCTTGTCCAACATCCGCTTAATGCGACACAACATGCATGCCAAACAGGAAAATCAACATTGACTCTTCTGCACAATGTAGCACACAATGTCCCTTGTTCTACGCCGCGCGTGAGGTGTCGAGAAACCCCACCGTCACTCGACTCTTGTCACCTTATTCCCCGTATCTTTTGCGTTTTACATCACATGATTGGCCTAGCCGTAGTAGTATTTGCAATGCATGTTCTATGTATCAGATGCTATGTTGAAAAGAAAAATGAAGAACGTTAGTTTTTCATTTTCCAGGATGCATACAAGTTTTGACATGTTGGTGTCAGAAGAAAAAAAAATCATCATAAATCTGTACGCATTAAAAAGTCTATCTCGGAGCTATGTAAACGAAAGCGATGATTTTAAGCAAATTCCGGTTTGGAGTTTTTCATGGGCAAGAGCAAGTTTTTCTTTTTTATTTTCATGAAAATCATGTCAAAAGAAAAAGTAAAAATTTGACACTTCCTCAAACTAATGCACATGCTTTTTACCTGAAAGAATTAAGCTTATGTAGGGTAAGTTCTATCTCTGAAACTGAAACAATTGCTAAGATATTTGAATGTTTGTTTCCTTCTATCGCGGATACCGGATTAGAAAAAGCATCATTTTATACTGTCAAAAATATAAAAAAAATCCACTTAGAAAAACGCCACATGCTCAGATGTATTTAAAAATGTGGAACCCACAAGATACGCCGGGAAGCAACGTTTGATCTTCTATTATAAGAAATCTTCCAACAGTCAAAAACAGCGTTTTTTTACTCTAACAAACTGGGTCGTAAATGACGTCCAGCGTTGAAAATTGTTCAAGTATCGGCGCCTAGTTACATATTGTCAATGCAGTTGAAATCCGAAGTTTTCCTGCTGGTGACTGGTAACCTTGCCAACCAGCGACGATGAAAACTTCATCAAACACCTCGGCAATCTGCAACCTTTTCTTTCGTTTGGTTCCGACACTTGAAAGAAGTTTGATAGATGTCTGGTCAACATGAAATGTCATCAGTGATGTTCATGTCGCCGATGTTGACAAAAAATTATGGTTTGGGGATTCAGCGACAATATATGTAGGTCATTTTTTTTTTTTTATTATTAAGGACCTTTTTTGACATTCGGTCCCTATATGTAGGTTAGAATGAGTCGATTTGGGGTCATTTTTGAATTTCTTAAACCCTGGGGTCTTAAAAGATTCGTTTTGGTTCAAAACTCATCTATGAGTTTTTGCTTAATTTTTAAGTGACGTTTACATGAGTAAATTTGAACTTTTAGGTTTGTATGGGAAAATTTAATATTTTGTACCGAAAAATCAACATCATTTTTGTTTATTCTGTGGAACCGAGCTTGTTTATATTTTTTATGCCAGTTTATAAATTCTCTAAAGGAAATTTTCCGCTGAACAACTTTGTCGAAGACCGTAACTTCGTATCTAATTAGATCATAAAGTTATTAGCTATTTAACAGGGGTATGTAAACCATTAAAAGGCTCGGTTGCACAGAATAAACAAAAATTAAGTTGATTTTTCAGTAAAAAATATTCTTTTTTTCCATACAAACCTAAAAGTTTAAATATACTCATGTAAACGTTATTTAAAATTTAAAAAGACATACATCGTCTCAGCCGATTGAGGCTTTACAGACTGAATTCTGCAAAAAAATCATGGATGAGTTTTGAACCAAAACGAAGCTTTTGAGACCCCAGGGTTTGAGAAATTAAAAAATGACCCCAAGTCTAATGTAGGTGGCAAAAGTCAACATGGAAAACACTGCACTTTCCTCAATTGATGAACATTTTAAACGTGTGCAATCGTATTTTCGTAGTTTTTGCTTTTTTTCTTACACATTTACGATCAAATCTTTTGCTCTATTGAAAATGTTTTCCTTCTTCTTTCATATCTTCCAGGCACCGGACACGGCCAAATTGCTTGCACTCGGCGAAGTGTTGCAGCAGAACGACATCAAGCACAAGGTGTGGATCGAACAGCCGGAAAACCTCGCCACGTGCATCGCCTTCAAACCGTACCGGAAAGAGGACGTTCAAAAGTACGTTAAGAAATTTAAACTCCTAAGCTGAATTTTGAGTTTAAATGTTTTAGGCTTAATCAATTATTAAAAATAACACCCAGCAACCGATTTGGTTTCTCGAAACTGGAAACGGTATTTATAAGACTATTTCGAGTTGTTTAAATTATCTGGAAAGAAACTTGTAGGCGGGCGAATAAATAATAACGGGTTTGCTAAATTTTCCCACCCAGCAAGCAGCATTTAACGACTGACCGAATTCTCCAATTGGTACCACGGCAAAGAGATTGATTTCTTTTCTCGGTCCGTGGAAAACTGTGTGCAATAATCCGCACCGGGTGAGTTTTGTGAACTTACGTAAGGTTCTGTTCTGTGCTGTTTATTACAAACACACGGTGTCGGCAGATTGGTGGGTTTTTCATTTTTTCGAAACGCGAGCGAGCAATCGGGAAAAATTTATTTTTACTCCGGTTGAAATGTAAACCAAACGCCACACGGAATATTTGCGATCGGTTTATAGGGTGTATTTTTTGAAAAATTTCACACTTGTTGCTCGTTTTCGGTTGTGTGGGTGTTTTGGGAATGTTGAACTTTCAACATCGGTAGGTGCTGACATCTGGTTGCGTTATTAGCTAAGAATTTGAAGTTGTTTCTCTAATCCGTGTTTAGTTAGTATCTAGAGCAATCCGAATTCCCTTGCATGGCAGATCTTCATCTAGATCTATGAATATTTCGGAATCTTTTCTACCATTCGATTGATTCATCATATTCATCATTACCGCCTTCCAAAGTTTATATGTATTCAAAGCAGAATACTTCATTTTATAACTGTAATATATTACTATTTGCATGCATTTGATTTAAGTAGTTAATTAAGAATTCCTTTTGATTTAATAAAAGACACGTTTCTTAGATGACTCCGTTAACGTTCACGGCTTCGAATAGACTGTAAGTCTTTTTATTCTCATAGTGTGTAAGGTTTCGAATCGCAATCCATGCGATGTTATCAGTAGTTATCTGTTATCAGTAGTGTACAGTGTCTTTCGTAATTCGAGACACCTTGAGGATATTACAATAACATTATCACTATTCGTACCGGAGGGAGTCAAATGACATTTTTTGAACTTCAAATGACTATAACTCCTATTATAATTGTTTTCTCGCAAATTTTTCTTCATGACTATTTTAAATTCCGAAAAGCCGTCGAGAATTCTATGTTTCGTATTTTATAAATCTAAAGATGCCAAAATATCACAAATAACGTCAACTTTCCAATTCACTTTTCAAAAAATTTCTACTGTGACTTGAACAGCTTTGGCAGTTCATTCATTTAAAGCAGTCTTCCGAAAATCAATCAAAACAAACACTCAGGATGCGTTTCCTGTTGGAAACATTCAGATTGTATAATGGGATAGCGCCTCTCGCAACTGCTTCGCCTGGCTGGTATGCAATCTCGATCAGCGCTCCTATCAGCTAGGCAAACCGAGTCGCATCATTCAGAATTATCGGTTTAGCAAACATCGCATATCGAAGATGAGTGAGATACAAACTGATCCATTCTGAATGTAGCTCACTCAGTATCTGCCTGAATTATATGAAATTCAAAATTATTTTTTGCAGGACGAGAAAAATCAAACAGTTGTGCGGGACACCATAAATTCTCAGTAGTTTTAACGTGACGGACGACAGTTTAATAAGAGAACTTGTAAAATTTGAAAAACATGGCGAAAGTGAACATCTTTCCCTCACAAACACAACTTCAATTTGATTTTGATCATACTGATGTTAAAAAACGTTATAACAACAAATAAATTTATTAATTTGCTATATATCAAATCAAACAAAATACGCTAATGATCGGCTTCATGTATCACTCATTCACTGCCTGATCCATTCACTCCTGATCGAAGACCAACAAGATTCGCCATATGCATTGCGCATTGGTGAGATTCCAATTTGATGATGGTGCTGCACTGTTTTGACAGCAAGCATCGTACGAGGTGATCTGTATTTTAGCGATGAATTGAACGATCGATGATCGGGTAGGTCCAGTAGCAATCAATAACGAAACCCGACCGTTGTACGTTCAGTTGTGAAGTGCAATCAGAAACATTCATTGAAAATGAGTGATATTCGGAACACTGATTTAAAGTACAGGTTTTACACCACTTTTTTCATTTTTCGTGGCCATGATCTTAAAAATTTTTGAATTTTTTTTCTCCATATGTGCAACATGTAGCTTCTAACTTCTGCTTTTTCAGGCACTAAGTGATTTTTTTTGAACACCTAATAACTGATTTACATATACATATACATGTACATATGTATATACAGAATGCCGGTATGTTTAGTTTTAAAAAAATATTTTATCGATAACCATTGCTGTTAACAAATAGTTCAAGTTATTTATTTTCAAAACTTAGGTTAACAAAGACTTCACTAAGATTTCACTTATCTTTTTGTTATTTTAGCCGTTTCTTATAGAGAGACAAATCGATTTTTTAAACAGAAAAAAATGGAATGATTTATTTTACATGTAGCAGCACATTGAAATTATTTTAAAAAATCATTGGGATATCTTTGAACCCTTTTAAAGGCCCCGGTTAGAAAGCAGACTAAATTCATGTGCCTGCTTCTTCACAGAAAATCGAAAATACCCAAACTTGAGATCTCCCACCCCCCCAAACTTATGCTCAACATTGATAATTCATGTTTGTAAAAAAAATCATCTCGCCAAACTTGCCCTTTAAACGGAGAACTGTTTTTTAGGAGATTTTTGAACTTTTGTTTTGTGGATTCACCTCCATTGTGGCAGATTTGGGGAGTGAGCTCAAAGCGGAGAACTGTTTTATTGGGGGATAATTTTTTAATATGCCTGCTTTACTTGTAGAATTTCTCGCATATGCGTTGATGTGGCTCATGGTCCCAATAACTTCCCGGTGGTCGAGCGATTAGCATCCTAAGATGGTAATCGCAGTACTACTACAGGCCAGGTATGAGTTTAAATCCCGTACCTGCAGTGTTTTTTAATAAATTTTAGTTTTTGATTTTTATTGCGGTATCAGATTTTGGGGGATGAGTTTCCTTGAAAAGCTCATGTTAGGACTAAGCCGTCAATAGCCAAACTTGTAGGGAGGAAGTTGGCGGTTAGTGGGAAAAATTCTTAAGTTTTTGTATTTTCGTGGTTCAGTGTTTGTTATACTGAGATTTAAAAAATGATATAGATACATTTTCGAGCATCTGAAATCAAGCCATTTTGGTTTAACTGTCAAACGGGGTATTGCTTTTTGAAATATATTTTTTAAGTTATATTTAATTTATTATTCTCTCGTTCAACACAAACAGTGCTCTAAGTCAGGGCTGCAAACATTCAGTGTAAGCTTTCAATATGAAATTTAGGGCCCTATTACATAAGACGAGTCACGAGTCATTTTACTCGATTGAGCCATTTTGGTATTACAGTAGTCGAGTCGAGTCGAATTTTAGTCGAGTAGCTCGACTGAGTCGAGTGCTTGAAGGTTCGTGACTCAGCTGTTTCACTCGACTACCGTAATACGACATGTCGCTCGACTCGGCAGTAACTGGAGTCGAGTCGATTTACTCGACTCGTCTTATGTAATAAGGCCCTTAATTTATTGCAGTGTATCGGTCAGTTCAATTCCATCTGTGAAGTCATCCGATAAATCTAGATTTTGTTTTGATTAGGTCGTATGAGCCATACGGCGTGTTTCGATAAAATTCCTGTTGAAGTTTTGAAACACAATTTTAATTCTAGTTTTTTAAATAACACAAACAGCACTTTGGAAATTTTGTATGCGATGTGTTAAAAGATAAAGAACATGCTAGTGTTTTCGATGTAGCCATTAGCTTAGTTTTTTCAGTACAGATGCTCTTACGACGTTTGGTAACACCCATTTGGCACTAATGTCGTTTTGAAGAAACTCAAAATTTCATCTTAATTTGATTGATCTTTTCTTAATATTTTTCATTACCATCTATATTATTGGTAAACTGAAGTTTAACGTGATAGGAAGCCGAAATATGCTACCTGGAAACAAACGTTCAACACTCGGAATCGTTTCTGCGTTATACTGACCATCAGAAATGTTTCTTGTCGACTAATATTGCTGGCTGCTGCGATGATCGTTCAAAGAGTGCGGAGGCTTATTCACAAAGCCTCGCATTTTTTTGGCTGCCTCTGTGACCTCTGTAAAAATACGAAGCTAATATTTTCCCAGCATATATAAGCATTTTTTTAACTTACCTAGCATATTAAAGCCATCTTTTTAACAAGGCCGCTTAAACTATGCTTCTAACAACTATCTCCGATAGAATTTTCCAACTTATTTACACATAACGAAGCGTTTTCTGGAAAAATGCAGAAGGTCGCTTAAACCACCACTCCGAACTGTTGTTTTGCGACTTTTTGCATGCACGGCAATTTAGTGCGATGCAAATAGTCGTTAAAACCAAATTGCACGCGAAAACGAGAAAGTCATTATGTGTCTTAATTTCAAATCATGTTCTAAAATTTATTTTTTGATCAAATGAATTCAAGTTTTTACCTAACGTAGAATACATGTTTTTCAATCGTTTGCAGTAAATAACTCAATTTTGTTTATGTTGGTTCATACGACCTAATCAAAACAAACTCTAGAAATAACAGAAAGCTCAATCCCGAAAGCACGCTGCAAAAATTGGCGTTTTGCTCCCATATGATTTTTCGATGCCTTTTGGGTCTGGAAGTATCTGTGTAAAATTTGAGATGATTTGTATGGAAATTTGTATGGAAGAACATATTTTGCACATTAATTCATCCAAGAAATTCAAATATTGGAAATGAAGTTTGTGTTTAATTATTGGTTTTGCCTATTCTTCAGCATCAGTTTTAGCAAACATGAGGAAAGCTAAGTATATATTTCATGAAAAAAGTTATAAACATTTCCAAATAAAAAATCGGAATCCATTGAAATGTATTGAAAAATGACAGGTTTTGTGGCAGTAAAAGCAACAAAAAAACGTGATGGGGGATTTAAAAAGTGTTAAATTTGAAATTTCCATACAAAGCTTGCAACAGTCTACTGAACACTCATTCAGCAATCGGCAACATCGGTTGTTAGTATATATTCAGATTGTTTGCCGGTTCATAAGATAGTTAATCAACGATGGAACGAATTGTGAAAAACCTTTCAAAACTACGTTTTAATTTGAGTAGTCGGCCACTCGAAAGGGATGTCAATTTTTTAAGTTGAATTCGTTGAACTTCTCAACATTTTGTTATTCAAAATTATGTCCGAAAGATTTTCAAATTCTTTTTCGATTGCAGATTAATGTATTGCAATGTTTATGTATTGGCTTGTGAAATCAATTAGACCTCATTCCAAATAATATGTAAACCTCTTTAATGTTTATGAAGTAACAATCATGATTAATTAATTATGATGTTCATTTTATTTATCGCATGGATGACTACACACTTAGAAAAATTCACGTAGATTTACATGTAACAACATGGGTAGAAAGGAATCGGGCATTTGCGTGTGATAAAACTGTACAACTCATGTAAATTCCCGGTAGCGCACAAGCCTGTTGTTTACTGTACATTTACATTATTTAGCACATCTCATGAATCTTATTGGACAAGGAGTGGTTTCAAAAAATGAAAAAGTCACCGGTTCGAGGCAGAAAAATACTTTTATTTAACTTCGATCACATTTTTTGATTGAATAACAACACTTACACCGATCTTCATCTTCCAAATTTTGGTTAATTTTCGACGATTCCCCCGACGACGGAAACAACGGCTGGTGCATAAGACAGCAGAAAATTGGCTGTCGCACAGTTGGTGTTTTTGGGATTTAGTATCAATATCCTGTAAATAACAGCAATTAGGGTGAAAATGTTAAGTCAATGCCAGTTATTTTTAATATTGATTTACCTATTATCAGCAATCACGGTTAGATTGAAAGAAAAACTAAAAACTTTTGCCGACGCAGAAAGGAACCGTAAACTAACAGGAATGAAAACAAAACAAATCTGACAAACTGAAGCTGGTGCTAAAATAAGCATGCATTGACATGTAATTTTCATTCGAAGAGGCAAACATGCTATACTCTTTTTCAAAAATTTCCAGCGGCGGTGTAAAAATGTAAAATTACTTGTAGTGTAAGGTTACATTTTTTTATCTGTGTAGGGTGTCCCAAAATTGCATGACTTTTGGGAATCTGGGGGCTCACCTTCCAAATGGTAGATTAGGATGTGCAGAACAAACTTTTGTATGGGGCCGACTGAAAAAAAATATGTTTGGAGGTTCCGCAAGCGCGATCTTTGAAAAAAGTCCACTTTCAAAAGATCAGATTTTAAATAAATTCTGGGTCCAAAACTTTTCATGAAATTTACATATTTTATATTTTTTTAATTTTTTCCGTGTTAAATACTACACGTAAAAAATGAAAAATGAACCAAATTTGAATCAAAATGTAAAACAAGCAAGCTATTTCCAAGAAAAAAAAATTTTTTGGTCCAAAAATTTGGAGTTCAACTGACCAAAATGTGTACCAAGCGTAAAATATTTTTGATACCAATGCCACCAAAAGATGCGGATTTTTGTGCACTTAAACTTTGCTGAACAAAGCATGTTTTTTGTATCATCGTGTGAAGAGCTATTTACGGTTCAATGCTTAAAAAAAATCACAATTTAGAATATTTTTTATTTAATTTATCAAATTTGTCTTAATAAATACCTACTTAAAAATCAAAATACTTGCAAAAAAAGACTTGGATGGTTTGAGGAAGTCATCAAAAGGCCATATGCCAAATTTGAGCGGAATCGGACAACAGGGAGGTGTTGCACTGAATCTCAAGTGTGAAAGGGATTCTGAGACATAGTGTTCTAAAGAAGCATAAAAAACTGGTTTTTCATCATACATTTTTGTCTTTACCGATCGATTGCTTAGTAATGTAGATTTTATTAAAATTTCAATTAAGACTAACATTTCACCTGAAGACTGCAACTCGATTGGACTTAAAACAAAAAAGTTATGGCTGTTCAAAGATTGTATTTTGGTTACAAATTGTTCTTTAAAACGCAATGGGTAAAATGTACTCATTGTGTGTTAAACGACGGTTTGCCACAAAAATACAATCTTGGAACAGTCATAACTTTTTTGTTTTAAGTCCAATCGAGTTGCAGTCTTCAGGTGAAATGTTAGTCTTAACTGAAATTTTAATAAAATCTACATAATCAAACAATCGATTGGTAAAGACGAAAATGTATGATGAAAAACCAGTTTTTTATGCTTCTTTAGAACACTATGTCTCAGAATCCCTTTCACACTTGAGATTCAGTCCAACACCTTCCTGTTGTTCGATTCCGCTCAAATTTGGCATATGGCCTTTTGATGACTTCCTTAAACCATTCAAGTCTTTTTTTGCAAGTATTTTGATTTTAAAGTAGGTATTTATTATGACAATTTGATAAATTAAATTAAAAAATATCCTAAATTGTGATTTTTTTTAAGCATTAACACGATGAAACAAACAACATGTTTTGTTCAGCAAAGTTTAAGTGCACAAAAATCCGCATCTTTTGATGGCATTGGTATCAAAAATATTTTACGCTTGGTACACATTTTGGACCAAAAAAATTTTTTTTCTTGAAAATAGCTTGCTTGTTTTACATTTTGATACAAATTTGGTTCATTTTTCATTTTTTACGTGTAGTATTTAACTCGGAAAAAATTAAAAAAATATAAAATATATAAATTTCATGAAAATTTTTAGACCCAGAATTTATTTAAAATCTAATCTTTTGAAAGTGGACTTTTTTCAAAGATCGCGCTTGCGGAACCTCCAAACATATTTTTTTTCAGTCGGCCCCATACAAAAGTTTGTTCTGCACATGATAATCTACCATTTGGAGGGTGAGCCCCCAGATTCCCAGAAGTTATGCAATTTTGGGACACCCTAATGGATGACCCCTAAATAATCAAAGTATTGTTTATATTTTTTATTAACCTTTTTAATAAAAAAAATATAAACAATATAAAAATAAAAAGCAATGCAAAAAGGTCATATAAGGACACCAGGGCAAGTGCAAATGGATTTCACCATAATTCATCTTTCACATGTCCTAGAAGAATATGTATATCTTCAAAAATTATCAATTATCGTTCGTTGCATCACTAAAATAGTTCTCAACAAATTCCCGTTGAAAGTGAAACATTAAAAATATGTTGGTAAGAAGTAACGGTAATTTTGTGAAAAAAAGTCTAAGTTTGCACTTGCCCCGTTTATATACAACACTTTGGAACCCATCTGACTATTCTAATGTAATGCTGAATGGAGATTAATTTTCTGAAATGGCTGATGTAGCATGGCCTAAAGGTGCGTTTGACCTACCCTTTTAGTGTCGTGAGCACTTGCCCCGCAGTGTAGGTTGACAATATTATGTTCACAACTCTCAGGGTGTACTGAAAATTTTTTCATAAATTTTCTGCTTTCACTTGAAAAGCATTCCCAAACACTCACCTTTCAACGAAAAATCGGATTTTTTTTGCCCTGTTTTGTAGCCAAAATATGCAAAACAAAAATAAACTTCTCATAAAGTTTAGTTTATCTATGTCAGATTGTTTGTTTGGGCATAAACAACAACTTCTAGAAGAATATGAATATATGAAAACTATTGAAAAGTTTCTGGTGTACGACACATTTTTCAAAAGCTGGAGTATTATTTTACTTGCTTGTGATTTTATTTTCTGATTTCGAGTAAGGTTCTATGAAAAAAATGAAGATTTTGTACAGGGTACGAGCGTTTCTAGTGTAAGTAGGATAAATATTGCCGAAGTTTCTTAATCAATTTCGTAATGAAAATTTTTAACTTTATTTTCTTGGTTCAAAATTTTATAGTATAAACTCGAATACGTGATCAAAGTATCTAGAGGAACCGTTTAATGTGCTTTACAATGATGAATGGCTTGTTTTTTTCCTTTTGTTTTGCTTGGTTCCGCACTGATATCCACAAAATCATTTCCACTTGTTAGCAAATAATATAAATGTTTTTGAGAGAAATTAAACATTCATTTATAGGAAAACCAATATTTTAGTTGAATTTTGCTCTTTTCGCATATAAAAATCACTGATGTGTGCCCAACAGACCTTTGTATGTGTGTGTAGCAATAGCCCTATTTGAAGAAAGTTTAGGTTACCTATGTCAGATTTTTTGTTTGCGCCTAATGAACAATTTCTAGAAAAAGAAATAATTTTCATTTTTTTGTAACAGAAAAAACTTAAATGTTTGCATTTCCCCAATATACCTTACTTGACAAAAAAAGGTAAAACTTGAATATCTACGTTTAGAAAAAAAAATTACAGCCAAGAGAATTATGTAAAATTTCCATAAAAATGAAGACTATAATGTCTAAAAAATATAAAAATAGCAAATTCTTGTTTTAAGAAATATTTCATGACAGGTCAGAGCAGAGTAAAGAAATGATTTCTTTTTACCGGAGAAATGTTGTTAATTTGATTGGCTCAAAATATAAATTCACTATTTCCGGTTTTTTAGGGGAAATGCATTTGCCGACTTTAATTCAGTAGGGGAGAGTGGGGATACTTGATCCCTTTTTCTTATTTTCACCATATTTTTTTGGAAAAATTTAGCAACTCGAACTGTTTTACATTTTCTGACAGCGTGTGATTTCAAGTTTCTATGCTCCTAAAATTAGAACGATACTTGAACCCCTAGATGAACTAGAAGCATTTTCGTGGGAGTAAAAAAATAGCGATATTTTTGAAGTTAGGGGAGACTTGATCCTTTATTCAGGAAGCCCTAATCCATGGAAAAAATTAAACAAACCCCTAAGATAGAATGTTAATTGACTATTTTGGTCATGTTTGTTCTCATTTCACAATCTATAATTGTCAGGAAAAAAAAATCTTATAGCTTATTCTCAACCCTTATGACATTGCATACTTACGGGCGCAATTTTTTATAAACAAGAGAAAATCAATTATTTTAGCCTTTTCTTCAGATAATTGATGGATGAATATTAGCTATTGGATAAATATTAGTAATCTCGAAATCAGCAATGACCACGATCCATTGAAAAGAAGAATATACCGGGATCATTTGTACCCATATATTAGGGATCAATTGTACCCAAAATCAACATTTTAGAAAACTGTTTTCTGAAAAAAGTTGGGAGTTTTCCATCGCTTCGAAAATATTGTATTTTGAAGTTCATTTTACACTCAAAAGATTGATGTATTGGAATAAATATTTTTGTTATAATACTTCCATGTTAGGAACATTTTAAAATGATGAAAAAAGATCTTCAAGTCACATTTTGTGAAATTTTTCAAACAAAGTTCAATAACTCAAAAACTTATTTTGGTAAAATTTTTTTGAGCTTCAACCATTGCTGTTTTGTTCCATTTGGCACGTTTTTCTAGAACATTTGATCTTTGTACGACATTCCAGTTTGGAGATATAGCTTAGGAATCATGTATCCCCAGGGATCAAGTATCCTCATTCCCCCCTACAGATTCGGTATCCCATCATCTACTCAGTCTATTGACACTTTGAAGTAAAATCCGATTGAACAGAAATTTTTCACAGGTTAGTTGTTTCGGCCAATTAATATTGTGTGTTTTGATGAAAAAAGACATAAAAGTGTTTCTTTTTATTGTTTATTTAATTATTCTGTGTGTTCGACCATTGAATTAGCCCGGATATTTCCCTGATTATGGTTTAAAATCTTTGAAATAAAATGTCCCGATTTTGCCAGGTTTCAAGATAACAATGCGCAGATTTGACCGGTTCGGATACGTCCGGGAAAAATTTCGGCAACCTTAATCTAAACTAAAAAAAATAAATGGGGAGAGTGGAGGATACTTGATTCCTCCGCTGGAAACAGGAATGTCTAACAAATATCAAATGTTCTAGAAAAATGTGCCAAATAGAACAAAACAACAATGCTGGTACTTTTTTTTGAGTTATTGAACTTTGTTTGAACTATTTAACGAAAAGTGATTTGAAGATCTTTTTTCATCACTTTAAAATGTTTCTCACATGAAAAAATTATAATAAAAATATTTATTCCAATATGTCAATCGTTGGAGTATAATATCTACTTCTTAACGCCATATTTTCAAAGTAATAGTGAACTCTTAATTTTTTCAAGAAGAAGTTTTCCAAAATGTATGTTATGGGTATAATTGATCCCTAGAGCCCAAAAAGATATATTTTTCTTAAGAATTGATCGTGATCATTGGTTATCATGAAATTACTAATATCTGTTCGATAGCTAATGTTTATCCAGTAATTATCTGTTTAAAAGGACTAAACTGTATTCATTCGCAAATTAGAAAATTGTGCCTTAAAGTATGCAATGACTCTAGGGTAATTTACAAACTTTCAGAATCCTCTTTGTCTGATATTCACAAACTGTAAAATGAGAGCTAATATGGCAAAAAATAGTCACCAGATCTTTTATCTTCGGATTTTACTAGATTTTTGCCTAGGGTCAGGGTCAGGGCACCCCGAATTAAGAATCAAGTCTACTTTAGTAAAGGACCAAGTCTCCTGTAACTTAAAAATATCACAATTTTTTTAGTCTCATGAAAATGCTTCTAGTTCATCTATGAGTTCATGTATCGTTCCTTTTGAAGCATATAAATTTGAAATTACACGCTATCAAAAAAGGCAAAAGACGGCGAAGTGCTAAATTTTCCCAAAAAGATATGATGAAAATAAGAAAAGGGGATCAAGTATCCCCATTCTCCCCTACTGCATGATGAAGACAATAATGCATTGTATGCCTTCAGCAGGAAAAAAAATTCAAAGTATTTTAGTCTTATGACCTCGTTTATTAATTTGATATTTTTTAACTTCTCTGTCATCTTATTAGCCTTCCAAAGCTATTCGGGTCATTATGACCCGAAACGCACATTCAGATCATTCTACTCTTCAGTCCAAAATATTGAAGAATTGAGATTTTTGACAGACCAAATATGTTCTATGAAAAAGATAACCGAAAAAACTAAAATTTGAGCCTAAAATATCCGTTTATTGAGGTATGATATACCTAGAGTAAAGCAAAGCTAAAATTGAATGTGATTGAATGAAAATCTAGGATAGCATGTAAAATTTGCATCGGGCCCCAACATATTTATACATCGTCGGATTTAGATTTTCATTTAGAATTGGAACAAATTATTGCTCATATTGTGGCGCTCCTGGTGGACGGATTTGGAAGTTATTGGCGCCCGCGTGTCGGGAATTTTGTCAGCTTCTCGTATGTATTTTTGACATTCCGCAAACGACTGTACTTTGTAAACAATCAACATGGAAGCCGAAAAAACTTGTGCACTGTTGTTTGGAAAATCCATTATGTTCTGCATCTAGGCTAGCAAAACAGCTGAAATTTGCCATAAATACCGTATGGTGCGTTATCGGGAAACATTGACGACGATTCGGAAGCCTCAAACCAATCATCGGAGTGGAACTGTCAACCGGAAACAGCGTGGTAAGATTTTGAAGACGATTAAGAGGAATTCCAATCTGTCGAATCATGATTTGACCAGAAAATTCGGCGCTGCCCTTAGTACCGTGAGGAGAATTCGACTCCGGGAAGGAATCAAGTCGTATCGAGCTAGCAAACAGTCAAATCGAACCATAAAACAGAATACTGTGGCCAACATCCGTGCTCGGAAGCTGTACGACCAAGTGCTGACCAAGTTCGACGGGTGTCTTCTGATGGACGATGAAACGTATGTCAAAGCTGACTTCGGGCAAATCCCAAATCGAAAATTTTACTTACAAATTTTAATTTATTTTCGCCGACAAATTTGCACAAAAATCTATGATTTGGCAGGGCGTTTGCAGCTGAGGCAAAACAAGTTTTAGAAAGTTTTCGTTACAAATAAGACATTGACATCGGAGCTATAACAAAAAGAGTGTCTCCAAAAACTAATTTCGCCGTTCATTCTATTCCACTACAATCCCGTAATGTTTGGCCAGATTTGGTAAGCAGTCATTACAGCAAAGTCGTTCAGAACTGGTATGCAGAGAAAGGGGTCCAGTTTGTTCCGAAAAACTTCAACCGACCCAACTACCCCCAGTTTCGTCCTATTGAGAAATACTGGCCAATAATGAATAGGAAACCCAGGGAAGAGGAAAAAGTTATCAAAGGCATCAATCAGATGAAGACCTGGTGGAATAAGATAGCTTAAACCATGGGCGAAGAAGGTTTGCGCCGCCTGATGAGCCGTGTTACCAAAAAAAAAAATCGAGAATTCCTTAGAAACCGTGACGAATAATTTTATCCGTATTTTTTTTAAAGTATGAAGAAAACGCTACTTTTTTGATTAAAAAAAGATCTTGAGTTCAATCATGAATAACTGGAATACAGCCAATTGTTTTTGTTCCAATTCTATCTGAAACTAGCTCTAGATTTATTTTTGACAATTCAAAAGGTCAAAGAATCAAAGCCAAGCTGTTAGAAATTATGAAAAAAATGTGTTTCGTGATTTTTTTTTTCATTTGAAATCAACTACAAAAAACTTGGTAAAACATATCATAACATAGTTTTGGAATATGAGGAAACTAGGATTAATTACCTGCACAATGAATCTTTTATCATCAAAATCGGTTGCGGCCAGCAGAGCGCCAACAAACTACAGGTCAAGTTTTCCCGAAACGGATATTTTGCGAACAGCTTTTGAGTTGAAGCAACTACAAAACTGATAACTCTTTGCTTGTGATGAATTCAGGTATACGAGGGCCAAGTAGTGGCAATTTTTTTTTGTTTCGATTATAGTCGTTTTTACATCTTCATGTCATTCGCGACTTACACAGCAAAAATTATTTCCTGTAAAATTACGCAAATGTTCTGTAACAAAAAGGAGCATTAATTTTACAGGTCGAAAAAATAATTTCGTGACATTTAATTTTTAATGTACAACTTTTTTACAGGACATTTGCAGTAATAATAAATTAATCTTCGTTAACTTTAAAGGTAAACAATTTAAAATTACAGGTTTTGTTAATTACAGGTTGATTTCTTTTTAAGGTTGCAGTTTCAGTGACACGTTATAGTCAAAATTTTTTTCGGTGTATATCAACGATGAAGTTGGCGGACAGTCATTGAAAAACTTATCCGGTACAACTGGGATCGATGTTTACTCTTGGGCTCGAACTCACAGACAGGCTCAGAAAGCAACTGACTTGCCAACTGAGCTATATCACAAGCCCTAAGTAGTGGCAATGTTTCCAAAAAAGATGCCTCTACGTTTAATTCACGTAGCTTAAAATTCTGAAATGCACAGTAGATAAATGGTCATCAAACTCAATCTTAGCTTTTAAAGTAACTTAACAGTTATTTAGTGAAATTCTGCACAGGCAATTGGAAGTTAGAGCTTCTGCAAACAAGATATGAACAATCTTGATTTTTTTTTATTTTGAGTTTATCCAGCTTGTTTACCTTACCGTTATCCATGATTTAAATTTTCAGTGCTACTTATCCGGAAATTACAGACAAAATTCAAATCATCAAACATTTTTAAATTGCCGCCGACTGTAGCTTTGAGGATAGCATTTAAGTCTTCTAAGCCAGAGGTCATGAGATCGAGTCTCGGTCATGTCATAAATACGTAGTCCTCCATCTGTGGGCTGGTGGTGTTTGCATTAATAAGATGCTAGCCTTTATATCCTTGAAAGATGCACCGCTTTAGTCTCAAGTAGAATGTTAAGCTCTTCAAAAAAAACATGAAGTTTAACTGAGATCCTGTGTGTGTGTGTGTTCGTTTAAGAAAAAAATGCTGGGAAAACCATAGTTGAAATACAACTTCATGAAGGGAATTAGAATATTCCAAAATCTCATCAACAAACACTGTTTACTTACTACCTTTTGAACACGGAGGCGCAATACAAAAAATGTGATAATAATGAAAATCCATTTGCAAAATTCAATAAAAAATGTGTTGTGTACAGAATCATAAATATAACTACATTTGTCTCAGATTTTTATCTTTTGAAACCTAGTTCACATTTGATGAGCTTAATATCTCATGAAAGTTTTGGGTTGACTTCATACATTCAAACTGATTTTAATAACAAAATTATTCATTTTACGAAAAAACTGCATTTAGCCGCTTCAAGCTCTTTTAATATCAGAGATTCTCGAACTAATTTTGAAACCCTTCCTGCGGTCTTTCTCAAGGCAATAAAACAGCGCCATTGCAAATGCACAAATCCAACAATAAACGAAACTCGAATAACTAGAACGTGATGACAATCATGGCAGAACGATTTCAACCTCCGAAAACGATCTAAAACTGTGCATTGCCACGGCAAGGAGAAAATCGTCTCAAAATTTATGATCCCACCCCCTTTTTTACTTCGGTCGGCAAGTGTGTGATTCAGTCAGAAAGGATTCCGAATGTGGTTGCAGAAGACCAAAAAAAAAAAAGAAACATCACCAAACAGAAACACTTTTCAAATCCAATATTTTCGAACGCAGACGTGAACCTAATTGGAACAGTGCACGGAATCTTATGCGAAACACATTCATTTTAAACGTGTTCTATTTTCTCACCCGAGAAAGAAAATCGAAAAAAAAATTCGCTGTCACAGGCGGGTGGAAAACAAGTGGGTGAACTGAACAGATTTCTGAAAATTTCAATGTGCCCACCATCATGTTTTCTTTTTTTTTTGTTGTTTTGGTTTGCTTTCTGCTTTCAGTGGCCGAGGAAAATCGGTGGAGAATCGAGTAGAAACTCTGCTGTTTTTCCGCCCGGGCGCGGAAAGAAAATTTAGCGGAAAAGCACACGGTGTAAAATCGCGGTGCGTAGGTGAGCCGAAATAGAAAATTGGGATGATATTTTTAAGTTGACAGTGCACGGAGCAGCGGGTAAAATAAAATGAATTCTATCCGGTCTTGCTGATGTGTACAGAAGCGGATATTTGTTTTTTTTTTATTCGTTATATTTGAACTGCCAATGATGAACAAAATTAAATGGGTAGAAATTGTAAGATTTCTAATTGAGCTTCGAGGGAATGCCATTGAATAGTCGTCACCCATTTACGTTGAGGGATCATTGTGGTGGACCAGGGTAAGCTAAGTTTTTCGTCATTGAAAATGTACTTATGATGGTTAATCCACCGAAACGCATCGTAAAATTGCAACCAGTTGGCATTACATGGTGGCCCTTATACCATTACGCGTTGTTTGGATGGCGTAAATGGTACGGGCACACCACATAAAAAGAGGGCATCTCTGGCTGTTTTCATTTTGATTTTTTGTATTAAAAGTCTTCAAAATTAAGTCATAATTTATTCTTATATTTTTAATAAGGGCGACTCACATTTTTTTCTTTAATCTATGACATTTTTAAGTTACATGCTTAATTTGAATGTTAATAACAACACGTGCTCACGAGCATTTTTGTATTTTTTCTTACATTTTTTAAAGTTTAATGCAAGGAAATAGAGAAATTTTAAAATGATCGACAAAGGGCAGGTTCTTGATGTACCTTTTTCGATTTTATGTATTCTCTTCTATTTACTTTGTATATTTCGATCACACTAAATTATGTGTTTAGTAAGATACAGTGAAATGCTTCATATAAGAATGACCTACTATCGAAGTACTTCAAATCAATCACCTCAGACTCCTGCTTTTCATATTCCTCCTGATTGACTTGGGCAAACGATTTCATTTCCATACACTTCTTTATGTTTATGGCCTTGAATTTCTAAGAAAGATTATTAGTGCAGTTTGTTTCGCCCTTGAAGCGGACATCAAATTAGAACAGGAATGGGCAACCTTTCAAATAAAGATTCAACATTCATTCTAACTAATTTAAGCGAGCCGCTTACATAGTAAAACTAACTCATAATCTACACGCAAAATAATTTTCACTTAACAAGTAAGTGACATCTGTAGTAAATTCTCGCCATACGTAATTTCATTTGAATTTTAAGTGATGGGTCAAATGAATTCACATAAGTGACCGGTCAAGTGAATTACACTATGGCGTTCGAGTGAAATTTATCTGAATTTCTAAGTAAGTTTCAAGTTAATCGTCTCTCACGTTTTTTAATAAAAGAACATTTATAGAACACCACTTCGATTTCAAATACTTACATTACGCTTTCGCCAAAAATTTATTGATTGGAAAATTCCATCGTAATCCCAAGGCAGATCGGTTACTACGGATAGTGCGACTTCTAAATCTTCCCTGCTGCAAACCAGAAAATCTGTCCAGTTCAATCCACAAGCTGAAACATGATAACACTTTTAAATAATTTTTTCTCACATCAAGTTTAACACAAACTACTGCTAAAATCGCCTAGTAAAGAATTGGGAAAATTCAAATCCAGCATAAGCTTTAAACGCTGCTCTTTAGAATTTGCCATTTTGAACTCTGAAAATAAACACAATTACAACCCGACATTCACTTGAAATTCAAGTGATGGGGAAGTGAATATTTTTTCTCACTTCAAATTCAAGTGACGACTGAAGTGAATGTGGATGAATTCACTTGAAATGTAAGTGACTGCCAAGTGAAATGTATATGTCGCACTTGAATGGAAGAAAATCACTGGATCCTTGTGTTTAAGTGAAAAATCATGTGTATTTTAAGAGTCAATTTGGGTTCAGCGTACTAATTCTCAACAAGCAACAATTTAAGAAAATTTACGCCCGCTCAAGCGCAAGATAAAGATTTCTACTTGAGAAATCAATTAAAAATAAAAATTCAAGTTGCAGAGTTCCTGGAATTCAGCATATTTGGATGAAAAAACAGAATCAGACATGAACGCACTAATTAAAATAAAGCTTCCAGAACCCTTAGGTAGAAAAAGATTTAGCGTTGAGAGTCCGAGTAAATTCTCGGAGTTGCAGTTAAAATGTGTAATTGAAATTGCATTGGAGAACGTAAGATTGGAAATCTCTAGGCAATTGGAATTAAACTAGACGTCCTCTTTCGTAGCTTAGAATCATGATCCACAATTTCAACTAATAATACACATTCATTATCGGATTTAGATTCTAATTTAGAAATTCAGATTTGATTTAAGCTTCAGACAAACAGGTTGACTATAAGAATTCAAATTCAGAGTAGTTGCCAGGTAAGGTATACCGTGAAATAGGGTGAATAGGGACAGGGACCCCCTCTAGTGGGACGAATCGTGACAATGGCGTGATGATACTAGATTAATTTGATGTCACTGATTCTATATTCTTTTTTTTCAAGCAAACTGAACTCATAAATATTAATCTTAACGCAGTGATTTAAATTATTTGTCAGTATCACAAAGAGAGAAGAATTGTCTCAATTTTTGCTCCCGATTTTATTTATATTACAGTAATCAACCTGAACAATAAGATACACAATAAGTTCAGAAACTTTAAATTTCGTCAGAAAATTCTGTGATAGTAGGTCTTTTTTTTTTAAAAAAAAACATTCTATTAGAAATATGTTTAAACTGAAAAGCTGCTGCTGCTCAAAACAAAAATGTCACCGTCAACCAAATTTTCATACATTCATCAACCCTGTTTTAAGTTTATTTGCATGAGAACTTATTGAGTTACTCAAACTAAGGATCAGGGTGGCCACAGAACCGGGAAAACCGGGAAAACCGGGAAAAAAACCGGGAATTGAAAATCGAACCGGGAAAACCGGGAAAAAACCGGGAATTCAGACCCAAAACCGGGAAAATTAACAAGAGAAAACCGAATATCAGTTTTGGTTCTAAAATCAGGGATTCGACCCAAAATTCAGAATTCAATTTCCTGGTTAGAATTTAACAGTTAAAAAATGTGTAAGAATCAAAAGTTCGGAAATTTTTAAACTACTCTCTGATTTCTCTTCAACTACCTCTAAATTGAAAAAACTAACTTATTTTACCGGAACCTATAGTTCGAAACTGCCTCGAAGAATGAGATGAGAAATTCAGAAAGTAAGAAAGTAAAATTTATTGAAATATCGCATTACAATTATTTGAATAAACCATCAATCATATAAAATCAAGCAAATTAAAGTTAAACCACAAAAAAGTTAAATTTTGGTTCAAAATGTTAAAATAAGTAAATATTATAATTTTCCAGTGATAGTGTTTAATTTAAGAGTTAAACACAAGACAACCCCAGCCTAATAAAAATTTGACATCGCCGAAACTTTGCTTTGTAGAAAAGGAACCCATCTCTTATCAAACGCACTGATTGGAAAATTAACTTTTTTCGATCACTGGTCATAATTTAAGAAAAAAATAAATTACATTTTTTAAAGCTTGAATATGTATGTATATATGTATAAAAAAATCTGTACTGAATTCTAAAGAATATATTTTTAGAACTTAGCTTAAACAGAAAACAAGTTCTTCGGAACATGGTAGGATCAGCTAAAGTTATCATGAATAAAAATAATCCTTTTTCTTATATCTGTTCATAATTACCCAGGTTTATATGTTGAGATTCTTGTTACGTGAAAATTTTCTAGATTTTCGATATATCTAGAGGAATCTTAACACTGCGTCTAGATACGATTAGTGGTCTTTAAAATTTTTCCCTTTATTGGTCATGGGGAATTTTTGTATTCACAAACGAACAAGAAATCTTGTTCATACAATCTCATATTCACAGATTTTAGAAACTGATAAAGTTATGTATTGAAGGTTATTGGTATTTTAAAAACTAAAGATAAGTCTAGATAATCAAACAACGCCTAAAAACAAGTGTTCATAACTGCCTCGTGTTCGGAAAACATGGGAAATTATAAACAATCGTCTGTGAATCAGTATGATAAATGTTTGGCAAAAACTTTATAATACACTTGAAGATACATTTATTACTGACTGTAAAACGTCTGAAAACAGCATTTTTACTGAATTTACTGTGACAAGGGAGTACGTTATTGTACGCCCTCAGAACAATTTTAAATTCTAGAGACGTGGATTTTGTGAGCTTTGGTAACACAATTCATATCTGTAACACATCAAAAAATTTGTAAACATGATTGAAAAACCCCTTAACGATTTTGTATAGGATGGTTTTTCTATCATTTATTTAAATGTGAAGAAAACCTTAAAATAGAATCGGATTCCTCTAAGTGTTCAATTATCTGAGTGTTAAAAAACAATCAAATCAATGAAATAAGTTGAAAATTTTGCTATATGCCGACGAAAATGGACAATCAATGTCTGAAAAACTTTGAATTTTTGTCCGGGAAAACCGGGAAAAAACCGGGAATTTCAAAATGAAAAAGTTGTGGCCACCCTGTAAGGATTTTTATCATGTTTGTCATATTTGTCATGTTCAAGTGGTTTAATTGAATAAAATAAAACACGATATCAAAAGTCATAGACTTGATGAAAGTTCAAATTTCAACGTAATTGTTGGGTAACCTTTTACGAAATTTAAAAAAAATACTTGTTATAATTCTGTCAAATATATTAAAAATTCAGTATTTAAGTATTTAAGCCTTTCTTATGTTACGTTTTTTTTTCAACGATTTTCAATAATTTGTGCATTTATTTCCTAGTAAATTTTTCTAGACACTTTTACGAAGAAGAAAACAAATCTATAACTAAATTCGGTAATGAATTTAGATTAGAGCGTTTTACAGCTCCAATAAACTTCTGATAAGAGTGTACATTCAAAATGTAAGTCTTAAAACGTACTATTTTACCAATCTAATAACTCGATTTGCTTATATTTGGTGCATTCAAGCATTCATCAATTGGACATCGAAATATTGTGTGTTTCATATACATCAGTAGAAAAGAAAAATAAAAAAAATAAAAAAAAAAGATTTTGGCCTAGAGAATAGAGCTCAAGTTTTCAAAGCCAGAGGTAATGAGATCGAATTCTGGTCACTGCATACATCATACTCTTTCTATGGGCTGGTGGTTTTTTTGCATTTATAAAATGCTAGTCATCATGTCCTTGAAAGATGGTGATAGGTGAATAGGATCTCTTCGAAGAAACATGAAGTTTCACTGTGGTGTGAAGCTATGTGTGAGTTCGTTAAAAAAATATATACACGCTGCAATCTATAGGTATTTATAGGTATACTAGCTGACCCGGTGTACTTTGCTTTCAAAAATAAATGATATTTTCAGAAATTATTCAAATTTGTATTGTTTTGTTGGGATTGTTTTAAATCAAATTATAACATAATTCATAAGCAACCTCTATAAAATGAGAGCTGCTGCTTGAGTTTCGAATTGCAACACAAAGATGAATTAAACTAATTTTCTGAATCTTGATCTATAAATTTGTGTTGAAGATCAGATAATTTTAATCTGTTTCTTTAAGCTTCGTCCTGAATGGAGGTCGTGGTCTTTAATAACACTAGTTTACAGCATTTTTGAACTCAGTAAACTGAAGGTCAATTCCAATGTGAAACGGGCGCTGAACCCGATAATGAAATTCAAAAAAATCTCAGTAGAACCGTTTTTGAGTTATGCTCCTAATATGAAATTTCGGACAAATTAAAAAAGTTCTTGTACTTAGATTAAAATATCTCGGACGACATAACAGTAATTTGAAATCCCTCTTTAGCATATTGAAGGTGAATAAATTCCCTATCCAACATTTGAACACTGTTTTTGCGTTTGACCAACAGTATTGTTGTTATTAGTGACTTCATGAGAAAAAAATATAAAAAACGCATTTTTTTAAAGAAAATTTTGTTTTAACGAAAGTTTAAGACTCGATGGTAGCATTTAAAAATCTGATTTTCTTTTGCGCTTGAATGTCAATTTAAAACAAAGATTTCAAGTGGTTATTTATCAAAATCGGTTGAAAATTGAAGAAGTTACGGCTACTTTACCATAACTGTAATTTGTGCAGTTTTTAATAATTTAACGAACCGCAGCACACTTATCATAGTATAGGAAGAACGAAACATGATAAATCTCACTAGCTCCAAGTCAAAATTATTTATTAGCTTACCAGAAAGTCAAATGCCAAGTTTCAGGAAGATCTGACCATAGGGAGGGGTTGCTTGAGTCTCAATTTTGAGGTATTTTGCCCGGAAGGAACGAAAAATACTGGTTTTTCATCAATAACTTCTTTGATCACTAGCTGATTGTTTTTTATGGATGATTTTCTTAAAGCCTAAGTTTAGACAAACATTTCACCCGAAGACTGTAACTCGATTGGATTTGAAACAGAAAAGTTATTGCGGTTCAAAGATTGTATATTGGTCGAAAATTGTCGCATAAAACGCAATTCGTGAAAAATACTCATTGCGTGTTGGACAAAATTTGCGGCCTTCAAACCGCAATAACTTTTCTGTTTCAAATCCAATCGAGTTACAGTCTTCGGGAGAAATATTTGTCTAAACTTAGGATTTAAGAAAATCAACCATAAAAAACAATCAGCTAGTGATGAAAGAAGTTATTGATGAAAAACCAGTATTTTTCGTTCCTTTCGGGCAAAATACAAAATACCTCAAAATTTTATTCACGTTTGAGACTCAAGCAACCCTTCCCTATGGTCAGATCTTCCTGAAACTTGGCATGTGACTTTCTGGTAAGCTAATAAATAATTTTGACTTGGAGCTAGTGAGATTTATCATGTTTCATTCTTCTTATACTATGATAAGTGTACTGCGGTTCGTTAAATTATAAAATACTGCACAAATTACAGTTATGGTAAAGTAGCCATAACTTCTTCAATTTTCAACCGATTTTGATAAATAACCACTTGAAATCTTTGTTTTAAATTGACATTCAAGCGCAAAAGAAAATCAAATTTTTTAAATGTTACCATCGAGTCTTAAACTTTCGTTAAAACAAAATTATCTCTAAAAAATGAGTTTTTTTTATTTTTTTTCTCATAAAGTCACTAATAACAACAATACTGTTGGTCAAACGCAAAAACAGTGTTCAAATGATCGATAGGAAATTTATTCACCTCCAATATGCAAAAGAGAGATTTCAAATTACTGTTATGTCGTCCGAGATATTTTAATCTAAGTACAAGAACTTTTTTAATTTTTCCGAAATTTCATATTTGGAGCATAACTCAAAAACGGTTCTACTGAGATTTTTTTGAATTTCATTTTCGGGTTCAGCGCCCGATTTTACATAAAAAATGTTGGTCAATTAATCAAGTTCACGATTTTTTTTTAAATTTTGTAAACTAGTGTAATCATACCCATTTTTTTCGAGCCCAAAAATCGGTTGTACTCCATTGACCCGAAAACCATTGCCCAGAATGAAAATTCCCCAGAATTTCAATCGCCAGAAAGAACCATTCCCCAGAATTTTTTCCCCAGACGAACCCCAGAAAGTTGAAAACATTTATCCTTACTAGAAATTATAAAAAAAAGGAAGTGTTACAAAAAATGGGGTTTCATAACTTTATTCTTATGCGGCAAAGCCTCAACCAACGAGGATGAAGCCTCCCAAATCCGAGGACCCGCCCTCGGAAGCGTCGGTCTAGGTCTAGGTCTGCCGGGGCTTCCTAGGTCTGCGTGAAAGCTAGGGGTGATCCCTTAGCCCCGTCCGCCACGCGACAGCGTGAAGGACAATATTTCTTTAAAGCTCGAACGCGTAGCGTGAGGAGTCGGATACCAAAACGGTTTTCAAAGGACCATAGTTGGCATTAAATTAATTCAAGTACCCAAACCACAAACATAATATCCGTTCTGAAATAATTTTAGTTGGAAACTTTCAAACATCTGGTTTCGTTTGAATAATCATTTTGAATAATTTAATTTCGAACCATATGGAATTTACAAAAATTCATTAGATTTAACAGCACAAAAATAAAAAAAAAATACAAGAGGAAATAATCTGGGATTTGTGTCATTCTGGGAAATGTTCTATTCAGGGGAAAAAAATTCTGGGAAATGTTTCATTCTGGGAAAAAAATTCTGGTAGATGGTGCATTCTGGGGAAATTTTTTCTGGGAAATGGTTCATTTTGGGGTTTGATTTCGGGTTTATGTCATTCTGGGGAAAAGTCATTCTGGGCAATAGTTTTCGGGTAAATGTGATACAATCCTAAAAATCCTCTTATATCAACTCATTTGGTTGATAAAATTTTTAAGCTTCACACTACACCGTAAAGCATAAGGGTCTATAAAAATCATAGAAACATATCTCGTAACTAAGTACCTTTCCATGCCATGTTTGTTTCCATTTATTGGCTTCGTTAGCATAAATTGAGAACTTATGCTAACAAAATTGTATTGGGCTCAATTCTATCCTCCTAGTAGGAGGCTCCTACTGCAAGAAAAGAATTGTTTCACATAGAAAAATTTGTCGTATTGAAATACCATCCCATGCCAAATTTGGTTTTATTTGCGTTGTTAATTCTTGAGTTATGCATCAACTTGAAAGGAAGTACCATCTCTCTTCCGTTCTCCCAATTGAATGAAGGGGTTTGAACCTAATATTTATAAAAGTATTTTTCGTACTCAAATACTTTTTGATGCCAAATTTGGTTTGATTTGCTCGAATAATTCTCGAGTTATGCCAAAAATTTGTATGGAAGCCCCCCTTTCCCCCCTTTATATCTTTCCGCAGAAAAAAGGTGGGGCTTCAATTTATAAAAGAAACATTTCTCGTATCCAAATATCCTTACATGCCAAATATGTTTCCATTGGCTCGATCAGCTCTCCAGTTACACTGAAAATTGTAAGGGAGACCTCTCCTCCCCCTTTTCATCCACCTCTTAGAAGGAGAGAGGGACACCAAATATTCATAGAAGCATTTCTCGTACCAAAATATCCTTCCATGTCAAATTTCGTTCCATTTACTGTTGTAGATCACGAGTTGCAGTGCAGCAAAAATTATATAAAACCCCCCTCTCTCTTTCCTTTCTCCCCGCTGGAAGAAGAAAGGGGTCTCAAACAATCATTAGAACTTATCACGTTCCCAAATCCCCTTCCCTGCCAAATTTGATTCCATTTGCTTAATTAATTTTTGAGTTATTTAAAAAATTATAAAAGAGGCCCTCCCCTCTTTGTATCTCCTCACTGGAAAAAGGGAGGGGTCTCAAATAATCATAGAAATATTCTTCGTTCCCAAATACCATCCCATGCCAAGTTTGGTACCATTTGCTTTATTAGTTTTTGTGTTATGTAAAAAATTATGTAGGCAGACCCCTCCCCCTTTCAACTGGAAAGAGGGAGGGGTCTCGAATATTAATTGAATTAATTTTCGTATCCAAATACCATGCCGAACTGGGTTCCAATATATTCAATAGTTTTCGAGTTATATGATAAATTGCAAGGTAGCTCCCCTCTTCCCTTCCTATTCCCTTCCATTGAGAAGAGGGAAGGGTACCTAATATTCATAGAAATATTCTTCGATCCCAAATACCCTCCCATCCGAAGTTTGATACCATTTGCTTGATCGGTTCTCGAGTTATGCAAACATTAGTCTTTTGCTTGGGAGACCCCCTCCACCTTTCCTGTTAGGTCCTGAGGGGTCTCAAATCATAATAGGAACCTTCCCCGGCCTCCAATGCCCCCACCTGCCAAGTTTCACGTAAATCGGTTCTGTAGTTTTCGAGTCTGTAGGGAACAGACAGTCAGAAATTCATTTTTATATAAATACATAGATGGTTAAAAAAAAATCTTTCTCCGAAACCAAAAAATATCAGGGAGGTGGGGGGTGGCGGTAGGTAGTATTAAAAAATAATAAAAATTTTCAATAAAATAAAACAAATTGAACAAAATCTTGAATGGAATAAGCTTGCATACAAACTAGATTGCACAAAATAGGTAAATCCAGTTTACCTAGATAGAATATTTGAAAAATCTAGAATTCTAAAGATAATACAATTTCCATTATCTATAGTTTGACTTTCGATTTTTAAACTATTGAAATTTTTAAGACACAATCAAAGTTTCTATAAAATACCTTTTTACTAATCTCCCCTAACTGAAGGGAATAGCCTTATTGTATCAACAAAATGCTTTTTTCAACTGTGGAAGATAGGATTTATTTCACCTTTTGTATTCTTGATTTTATTGATTTTTTTTGGTAAAAAAAAAACTTGATTTATGGGTTTTGTGCAATAATATAGTATGCAATTTTATTGCATGAAAGTGTTCATGGAATTTGATCCAATTTATAAGTTCTTTACATTATTTTTCATAAAAGCCTCCCCCCTCCTTGCCAGGTTACAACTCCGAGTGACAAAAGAAGGATTTGAAATTTGTTCCGGCCTAATATCTCAAAAAGAAATTATTATCACATCCAATGTTACCCAAACATATGTGAGAATAATTATCGTTGGCTCAAATTTTCACACCGTGAACCCTGAACGTCAAAATCGGCAGGTTGTATTTTTTAAAATCCCTTTCCAAATTTGCATGAATTTGGAACAAATACAGTACCGTTCATAATTGTATAGAAATTAGAAGCAAGCGCACTGTCACTACGACTTTGAACTTCCATAACTTTTTACTCTGAAGATATTTTTCTATCAAATTTTTTGCGTTCGATAGATCAACTATGACACTTTTATATCACAAAATTTAAGCTTTCTGGAGTTTGTGTGGCCTGAGAAACAGTAATTCTATGAAAATCGCACTTTTAGCATTTCAAAGTTCATGCCTGAAATATTGCACCTCGCGTAACTTTCGATCTCATCGATAGAACCCAGGTAACCACCAAGCATTAGTATAAGCAGTAAATCAGCATTATATCTGCATTTCCGCTGCTTGTTGTAGTATATAAGCATTTGAAATGCATAGTTGTTTTAAATTAGCATGCGATATTTTATTTAAAAGCTTTTAGTCAGTTAAAAGCTTTTTGAATGCACAATAGCCATAAAATAGCGATGTCAATGCTTGAATAATGCAATGAAAAAATATTTAAAATTGCATTTTGGATGCTGATTAAAAACAGTTACGCATATTAAATGCTAACAGACTGCAAGAAGCAGTGGAAATGCAGATATAATGCTGATTTATTGAAGATGCTTATTTCTGGTTTGTAGGTACCGTAAACCGTAGAGGGTTTTGTAAAATGGGTTGTTGGGCGAATAATATTATTATTTTCAAATGTTTTCATTATGATGTTAAACTTAAACGGTTTGCTGAATTCTACCTAGGTGTTTAGCTGGTTGTTCATTCATAATCGTATCATAATGTCTAGGTATAATCAAACAAAACAACTTATATACCAACGTACCTGATTTATACCCATTCCTTCATATTTATAGATGGCATGTTTTTCTTTATGTGCAGATGTTTGTTTTGAATATTTGAAGAGTGATTAATATTGTGCATATAAGAAAAATGGATCGTTCAAAAAAGTGGGAAAATATCATCAAAAGTGGTTCATACAATCGAAATTTGAAGCGGTATTTATAGTGAAATAGATGATTCATCGAACAGTGATCTTGCCAATCTTTTGGGCACACCAAACACTTTGTTGAATACACCGTCAACAAGTACTCATCCACTTCCAACATCATCTTCAACGCAAGATGCTTCAGATACGTCCACCTTTGGATTCGTCCTCAATACCTCTCTTGAATTACGATGACGATGCCTTAGATACGAGTGAGGAAGCAGAACCTTCAGAAGAAGTTTATTATAGCCCTGACGATGAATCAGATGACCACGATAGAATAATTGAAGTTGAATCAGACTTTTCAACGTTTCTTCGTCAATGGAGTTTAGAGTTCAAAATTTCCCATTCCGCGCTGAAACCTCTTCTATTGCGTTTATCGCAATAAGATCGCATGCTACCTACGGAGCCACGGCGTTTACTGGAAACCCCTCGAGAAACTGCCAAAATTATTGAATAACAAGGAGGTCAATATTGCCATAATGGATTTGGTAAGTGGTGAATATTATTGTAAAGAGACTTGATATAACGATAAAATATTTTTTACATAACAATTCATTAGCGAAGCTTTTAACAGCTTGAGAAATTCTCGTGAGATTTCTGTCCATTCCAATATTGATGGTCTGCCGCTATATAAAAATGATACAGATCAAGTTTGGCCTATTTTATTTAACGTGCATGAAGAACCGAATATAAAACCAATGATTATTGGGGTATTCCACGGTAAACTCAAACCAAAACGTGTGGAAGAATATTTGGAAGCATTCGTTGATGAAGCACTACCTATTTTAAATACAGGTATTATTATCAATGGCTTCAAACTAAGTTTCAAAATAAGAGCTTTCATCTGTGATTCTCCAGCTAGAGCGTTTATAAAAGGTAAAATACTATAATTATTTTCTGTTATATGTGAAAGTAACTGTCCATAATTTTTTCAGGGACCGTGAACTTCAATGCTTTTCATGGATGTTTAAAATGCACCACTGTTGGAGAACTTCAAAAGAATTTAAATGTAAACACTTATCCAATAAAGAGTGCACCTAAGCGAACAGATGCCTGATTCCGTAGTAAAATCTACGATGGACATTATCAGGCCTATAAGACTCGCGAGAATGGAAAAATGAAAAAGGTGTATGTGGTAACACCCCTTTTAAGATTGCCTTTTGATATGGTAGAAGACGTCATTGTATTCTTTGCATTTGTCAGTGATTCTTTGCATTCTTTGCAAGATGTCTTGGTGTCGCTAAAAAAATGCTCACACTGTTTAAAGATGGACACAACCCAGGTAACTACCAAGCATTTAAAACAGCATGTAAGTAGCACTATATACGCATATACGGCAGGTGGATTAAAGCTACTAAGCATTAGATAAGCATTTATGTAGCCCTGAATGCTACTCAAATGCAGGTGACGCGTTGTTTATATGGAACAAAAATATCATGTTTCATCAGCTCTTCTCTTATAGCTCAGCGGATAAAGGAATCGTCCATTGATATTGATGTCGCTCTGATCCAGGTTCGAATCCCGTTCCAGGAGGAGGAACAACAACTCCAAGAGTTCTCACCACACAAGGGTGGTATACAATGGTAAAAGGTCGAGTGAACAAAGAGAGGTTGATATGCAGCAAAGAAAGAGAGGAGTGGGTCGGTAAAGAAGAGCACGAGATAAAAATATCTGTGAGTGGTGATCACGGGTTTTTTTTTTAAATGAAACGGCGAAGCATTAAATCAGCATTTCAAATGCTTTTTGAATGCCAAGTTGGGAACATTTGTAGGGTTTAGCACTAGAGTAGCCGTATATTTTGCCAAAACCTGCATTTGAGTAGCATTCAGGGCTACATAAATGCATATCTAATGCTTTTTAGCTTTAATCCATCTGCCGTATATGCGTATATAGTGCTACTTACATGCTGTTTTAAATGCTTGGTGGTTACCTGGGAACTTTTCGAAAACTTCAGACATGCTAGCTTCCTATTTCAACAATCTCTGTGCAAAATTTCAATAAAAAATGTTGCGTAGTTTCAGAGATATTGCAGTTTGAATGAGAAAAGTCCAAAAAGTCCGATTTTCGTAGAATTACTGTTTCTCAGGCCACACAAACTCCAGAAAGCTCAAATTTTGTGATATAATAGTGTGATAGTTGATCTATCTAACGCAAAAAAATTGATCCAAATATATCATCAGAGTAAAAAGTTTCGGAAGTTCAAAGTCGAAGTGACAGTGCACTTGCCTCCAATTTCTATACAATTATGAACGGTACTGTACGTACAACGGTTGAGAATTTTGAAATCGATAACTGTGATAAAACAGCAATTTACGCCACCGGTGCCAGACCGACTGTTTTATTGTGGCTCCAAAACCGTGTTTTCTATACACCGTTTGGACTGGTCTTGAATATAACAAAGCAGTCAAAGGTTCTAAATATTTCAAAAATAAAATTGTTTTTCTGGACTTTTTCATTCGGAACCAATTTCTGATAACCTAATAAAACAAATCGACATATCTAATACACAATATCGGTCAACATTTGCGGTCCGGGGATCGCTGACAATCTGCAGGTAAAATTTACCCGAAGCGGATATGCGAACAGCTTTAGGGGTTATCAAACAATACCAAATTTGACATGGGAAAGAATTTGGGTTCTTAAATGGTTCTATGGTTGTTACAGATCCTGCTGCCTTGTAGTTTGTAGAGAATAAAATTTGTTGTATGTATAGCTTATGTATGTATAGCTTATGTAGAACTTATCAAAGGAAGGAAAAAAATAGGTAAAATGATTAGAAAACCCTACTTCTTTCTAGCAGTGGGGGATGGGAAGGGGAAATGGGTGCTCCCATACAAGCCAAAAGGATCATATTTTATAAGAGAGGTTGTTTCAGTGCCCTTTTTTCAGGTCGAAGTCGGGAAGAATGAGGCAGGTTTAAACGAATTTTATTCAGCATAGCTCGAAAGCTTATCCAACAAATGGAGGTAAATGTTGCTGTTTGTTGACATTCCTATGGTAGTTCGTGAGCATTTTAAGGGAGAGAGGGTGGATAACATACCACTAAAACATAAAATTAGGCATAATAAAAAGTTTAATGAAGCTTTTAAAAATAGAGTAAAAATTACTGATCTAGAAAAACAAATTTGGAGAAAAAATTTCAGAAAGAAAGATCATCTTTGTATTGAAACTCTTGCTGCAGCTCTTTTTTAATGGGATTACAACTGAATAAAGTTAAAATTAGATTAATGTTGGTTTTATGTGTTTATTTAAAACGGCTTATACATGGTTGAATATGAGACCCACAAAACAAAATCATTTGAATTATCTTAATAAGTTTCATTTATTTTTGGAAGTTGTAGGGTCAGCTAGTGTAAAATAAAATGTTCCTGGTTTGGAGATGATAAAAAACTTTTAATTCCATTTGAATCGTGGTGTTGTAGTTTAGAAGTTTTACAAGTATGATTCAATCTTTGAATAAAAATTTAGAACGAGTAACCAATGTTGTACTTTGTAGTATCTTTTGAGCACTGGCAAGAAACTTTCATTATGATTTTGTAATATTTAATAAATCAACTAACAAAATGTGAAGCGAAGAATCTGCTTATTTTCAATTTGGATTTAAAAAAAAAAGGGAAATAGATTACAAACAGGCAAGTGATTCAAACTTTTTTATTACAGAGATCCTATCGGCCAAATTCGTCTCGAACTGCTTGAGCATGAATCAAATCTTGGTGACGTCAATTTCAAACAACAAAAAAATACCGAAAACCATTGCCCACGAACCACCATCCGGCTCCATTTATGAAGAAACCTGATCGATTTTTCTACATTTATCGTAGTCCTGCATGGTTCCAAGGTGTTCGGAAAATTCACCTACACATCACCACCATCGGATACGAAGAAAATCCGTCGGGTTGGAGTGGGGCCATAGAACGCATCGCTCGGATTTGCATTTTCCAAGGAAGTGGGGATATGATCCCGACTTTGTTTCGTGTAGGATGGCTTCCCTGTATTGATGGATCGGTATGTGCGCATCCCGATCAATGAACAGTGTGTTACGTACTTGATGAAAAAAAAAAACGCGCCCGACCGACCGATCAACGACGATGACGACGACGACGGCGGCGCCCCGACGATTCGGCTGCCCGATGCGCCTGTATTGGTGCGTCGGGTCCAGCTCGGCGTGCACAGCGCCCAAGATCGTTTCTGTTCGCGTCGTGCAAAACCGTACGCCACTATCAAAAAACGCGCGGCGAACGTGTTTGCTCAGTTCGCCTTTAAACTGTTTAACTCGCGGATTCAAGTGTAAGTAGGCCTCGCTAAACGAGAATTTTTTGGGGATTTTTTTCTGGTTCCGGAGTCACATTGGTTTTGGGCTGTGTGGAGTGGGCTTTGAACCGGATTGGAGTTTTCCATGGACAAGAACGTTGCATTTCATTGATCAGTGTGTGATTTGTGTCCAGAAGTGACTGTTTCGTTAACTGTGACCGGTACAGTGCCTCTGATAAGCGTGATTGGGGGAGGGCTTTCGATTTCGGGGTGGCGAAGGTCTGACAGGTCTGAGGAGTGATTCAGCCATCGGAATCCGAGTGAGAGTGCAGTGACTTCTTGGGGGGTGGGGTGGGGTAAAGTCAGCTGTTTGATTGCTAAGTCATAATGACATTAATCGATACCCTGTTATGGAGTTGAAGAAGACTTAAAGATTGAACAATCCAAGACTCTGATTGTTTTGGTTAAGAAAAATGTCACACTCAACGTAGTGTGTAAATCGAAAACATGAACCAGTTGTGGCTAATGCTATTTTTAAGCTTCTGTCAGTCAGATATTTCGTTTTCGTTAAATCGGTCTTAATCTAAGTAGCTACAGAGATAGAGAAACTATTTTTGAAAAAAAAAAAATATTTAAAACAATGGCTACTGTTAGGAGTGATCCCTCGAAAAGTTGCTCGGGGCATTTAGAAAAGTGTGTTTGGTTAAAAATTTTCACACCGCCCTACAGCACACAGCAGGCCGTTGAAATTCGACTAGCAGCAGAAGCTATTTTTATTCCGGGCAATTCTAAGCTCTCAAAAGTCTATCTAGCGTACCGCGATTGCAACCGCGAGACCAAATTTTCCCAGAATATCTGTTTAGAAATTATGAAATTTAACCCAAAACAATCACGAGCGAGTGTTGATTCATCCTTCCGCTGATCGCTCTCCAAAATTGACCCCCATGTTGCGATCGGTACATGACTTGCTCAGACTTCGAGGCCTACTGGGATTTGCGTCGGCCATTGAAGATTGATACCTGTTAGCTGGTGCGAGTTTTCAGTCTAGCCGGGATGCTATTTTTAAAACATCTCGAATATCCCAGCTCCCTGTGTAGACTTCTGTTCGTGGGATGCGCATGCGTTTGTAAAAAAAAAACAGAAACGCATCAGTGCGACTGCGCCCAGGATTTTGGTTTTATTGGCGTAATTTTTCACACACATACAACTTGGAATTTTTTGACGATTAATGTTTACTTTACATTTTTTTTTCTGAAAAGATGTTCAGAGAAAATCTTGCAAATGCACACTTATATACGAACACACATACACCCAATTCACAAACAGGCATTCACACATACATATTATACACACATACATACTTATACTGACAGAGTAATAAAATAACTGGGATTACTTGGATGATTCTTGTTTTTGATAAAAAAAATTCCTAAGAAATCCAAAAAAAAAAATTCTAGGCTAAGAATGCTAGAATTTTTAAAGTACGTATCCAGACCGGATAAAACCGGGATACTTTATCCAAAAACCTGGCAAAATTCGGGCATTTATTGTCGATCAAAAATCCGGGCAATATTCTGGCAAATTTGGTCAAAACCCAGAAATTACTCAACGAAATTCGAGAAAAAAATTGAATAAAAATTTTGATCGCATTTTAGTCTTCCTTAAATCCGTCCATGATTATTTTTTTAAAACTTGTTCAAAAAGTTACGCTTTGAACGCATAAATAAAAAAAATTTCAACAATTTCTTTTTTCTTTGTTTTAGCAAATAAAGTTAAAAAAAATCAGGCTAAATCTGGGCTTTTTCAAAGAAATCCGGACAATCGGATCGGAACGGACTTTTCCTAAATTTTGTTTTTAAATATCCGGACAATCCCGGATAAAACCGGGCAATCTGGCAAGCCTATTCTAGAGCCCCCGATGGAATCTTTTGGTTTGGGGCTTAAATGAAAGAAGAAACGCTATCCTTTCGAATGGTACTAATTTTGTTTCAATAAAGCTATTCCACCAGAGGCACGTTGTTTCATGAAGATAATGAAAAAAAAAAAATTATTAAGAAAACAGATTTTTTTAGGGATTGACTGAACATTATTGAAATCAAATTTTTATGATTTCAACACCTGATATATTACTCATTATTTTTACCGGTACATTAAGAAATAATTTGCAAACCAGATTATTAAAAAAAATTTGTTGTTGTTTTCTTTTCATAGTCCTTGTTAGTCTTTATTTTTGTTTTAATTTTCAAACAATTGAATGAGTTCGATTTTTAATCGAAAACAAGAAAATTAAACACTGACCTCGATCCTGAATCTAAACTTTAGAATCAAAATTTCTAAATCTTCATTCTGAACCTGAATTATGTATTTAATATAGGAATTACTAACACAGAATTCAACACGCGAACTTCAGAATTCAAAACCCAGGCTTTCAGCCTCTTTAGATCTGAACTTAGATCTCAGAACTCAGAATTAAGGACTCACAATTCAGAACTTTTCAAAACTCAATTTACAACTAAGGAAAAAAAATCATAAACCAAAACTTTGAATTCAGATTCTATTGAGCATAGTTCACAAAAAAGAACCCAAGTTTCAGGTATAATGCAGAATCGACGGTTCTGAAAAAATCAAATGAACCATACTCTAGAGCTTAGAAATCAAAACTACAAACTCAAAATTTTTAGCTCAGAGTTTTAGTACCTACTCAAAATAGCATTCAGAATAGGATTATTCGATCTTGGATCGATCTTTTTAGCTAAAAAATTCGATGATTTGGATCGATTGTTTAGCCAGGAAAAGATCGATTAGATCGGATTATTTTCGGAACTTTTTAATTTTTCGTTCCTCGATGAGCTGGAAATTTTTAGATAAAATGTTGAGTACCAATTTAAAGTCAAACAGTGTTATCTGTATGGCATCTGGTCTATTTTGATATTCAAAATAAGTTAGAGTTTTGCGAAATTTTCGTCTGCCCATTTCGATGTTTTGAATACCTACATTAGCGTTTTGAAGAATTATTTAATCCATAGGAAAAAAGGTAAAAACACCTTTGAAACTTCAGGTTTTTTTCTTGAGGGATGAATCATCCTTCGGGATGAAAATCCCGAGAAAAAAAAGAAAATAAAAGTGTTTTTTTCTTTGCGTTTTTTTTTAAAGTAGCTCACTCTTGTTAAAGAAGGCAAATCTCGATCTATCAGAGATCGATCCTCAAGCTCCGATCATTCCTTCAACCATTCATCTGAATCAATTTGAGAGATCGATATTTTCCTGAAGAGTGAACAATCCTAATTCAGAACAAAACTTTTTAAACTTTAAATCAAGAAAGCCAGAACTTAGAATTCGAAATTCAGAAATCAGTACTCAAAATTCAGAACTTAAAATTTACAGTTCAGAATTCAGAATCCAAAACTTAGGATTTGGAATCCAAGACTTGGAATTAAGAATTCAAAACTCAGCATTCAGAACTCGAAGCTCAAAATTCAGGAATAAGGATTTCGGATTTTTTATTTTTGAATCAGGAAATAATAATTCAAAAATCCTACCCCTGAAATCATAATTTTGAATTCAGAATTCAGAACTCAGCATTTAAATTTTAAAACTGAAAACCAAGAAATTCAGAACACTAAGTTCAATACACATAATTTAATTCTGGAATATAAGAAAACGGAATAAATTCTGAGTATTTGACTCACATTTTAGAACTCTGGATTCAGAATTTAAATCTCAGATTTTCAGACTATTTTGATCTGCACTTAGATCTCAGATTTAATTAAGGACTCACAATTCAGAACTCAGGAAAAACACTCATAATCCAAAACTTTGAATTAAGAACTCACTGAGCATAGTTTGAAAAACCCAGGATTCAGTTAACAGAATGCAGAACCGATGATCCTGAAGATCCCAAATGAAGAACTTACAAACCATAGTTTAGAAATTTGAGCTCAGAATTACGAGCTCAAAATTTTTAGCTCAAAGCTTCAGTCCCTATTAAAAATTTAGAACTCAGAGATAGCATTAAGAACAGAACTTTTCAAGCTTCATATTAAGAAAGTCAGAACTTAGAATTCGAAAATACAGAAACCATTACTCAAAATTCAGAACTAAAAATTTACAGTTCCGAATTCAGAACCCAAAACTTGAGGATTTTAAACCCAAGACATAGAATTTAGAATTCAAAACTCAGCATTAAGATTTCGGAGCTTCAAACTCAGGACTAGGAATTCTGAATTCTGCTTTCTGAATCAGAAATAAGAATTCCAAATTCATAACTCAGAAATCAGAACTTCGAATTCAGAATTCAGTGTTCAGCACTCAGCATTTAAATTTTAAAACTGAAAACTAAGAAATTCAGAACACTAAGTTCAATAATCATAATTAAATACTGGAAATTCCGAAAACGGAATAAATTCTGAGTATTGAACTCACATTTTAGAACTCTGGGTTCAGAATTCAAATTTCAGATTTTCAGACTATTTTGATCTGCACTTGGATCTCACAATTCAGAATTAAGGACTCACAATTCAGAACTCAGGAAGAAAACTCATAATCCAAAACTTTGCATTCAGAACGCATTGAGCATAGTTAAAAAAACCCAGGATTCAGTTAACAGAATACAGAATAGATGATTCTGAAGAACCCAAATGAAGAACTTAGAAATGATAGTTTAGAACTCTGAGTTCAGAATTACGAACTCAAAATTTTTAGCTCATAGCTTCAGTACCTATTAAAAATTCAGAACTCAGAGATAGGATTCAGAACAGCACTTTTCAAACTCTAAACTAAGAAAGTCAGAACTTAGAATTTAAAAATTCAGAAATCAATACCTCAAAATTCAGAACTAAAAATTTACAGTTCAGAATTCACAACCCAAAACTTAGGATTTTGAATCCAAGACCTAGAACTTAGAATTCTAAACTCAGCATTCAGGTCTCGGAACTCAAAAATGATTTCTGAATCAGAATCAAGGATTCCAAATTCATAGCTCAGAAATCAGAACTTCGAATTCAGATATCATAATTTCGGATTCCGAATTCAGAACTTAGAATTCAAATTTGAGGCCTGAGAACTAAGAAATTCAGAACACTGAATTCAATACTCAGAATTGCACACTGGAAATTCAGAAAACAGAACAAATGCTGAATATTGAACTCACATTTTAGAACTATGAAATCAGATCTCACAACCTTAATTTAGAACTCACTTGACTAAGACTAAGCCCACCAAAGGTTGCTAAACCTCGATTCGAGTACATTCAGCAACATATCTATCAATCCATCATCGCACCAACAGTCGCTAACTTGATTCGAGAAATAGCATTCGAGCAGTAGGTTGTTACTGGATGCGTTTATGTAGCAACCCGGTAGCAACACAACCGGTCATCGCTATGAGAAAATAAACAAACAAAAATACCAACCTGGATGGCTACAATGGGTGCGAAAATCAGTAAGTAGATAAAAAGGCAACCAATTAAACCATCTAAAATACCGACCGAAATAGGAACGCCCGGTGGGCTTGGTCTAAGGACTTCAAACTCTTATTTCAAACATTCAGAACACCGATTTTAAAAAAATCAGAATTCAGAAATCGAAGTCCAGAACTCAAAATTAGGAATTTAGCAATCCGAATTCGGCAATTCAGTACTATGAAGATAACTGATTACCGTAACTGTCTTATCGAAAAAAAATATGTTTTCTAGTAAAACATATCAATATTTCCAACTGAAAACGCATAGGGCAAATGAGCGAAGAGTTCAGAACGCAAAATTCAGTACTGTGAATTTAGAATTCCGGGATCTCACTATTCCGAACTTGAAATTTCGAGCTCGGAATTCCGAACTCAGAGCTCAGAATTCGGATCTCAGAACTCAGAGTTTAGAACACAAGACTCAAAATGTGTGTACTCAGAGTTAAGAACTCAAGAATGACGAAGTTCAATATTTAGAATTCAGAACTCAAACAAAAATCAGAATTTTGAACTAACAATTATTCCATTATTCGATACTCAGAACTGAAATCTTAAATCCGCATTTAGTGCTCAGATTACAGAACTCAAAATTTAGTAACTATTCGAGATTCAGAACTCACAATTTTTTAACTCAGAATTTAGAATTTAGAGTTGAAATTTTCAAGTTCAGAATTTCATATGTCAGAACTTAGGATCCAGAAATGATAATTCCCAGCACAGAACGCAATTTCCCAGAACTCGATATTCAAAATTTCTGAACTCCAAATTCAGACTTTAGAATGCCGGAATTCGGAACTTAGAACTCGAATTTATAATACAGAAATCACAAATCACATTTTAGAATCCGTAACCTGTAACTCATAAAAATTCAAAATCCAAAAATCAACGCAACTCAAAATTTTGATCTCGGAATTCAGAACTCAAAATTCCGAACTCCAAGTTCAGAGGTCATAATTTGGAATTCAGAACTCAGAGCTCAGAATTTGGATCTCAGAACTCAGAGTTTAGAACACAAGACTAAAAATGTGTCTACTCAGAATCAAAAACTCAAGCATGCCGAAGTTCAATATTTAAAATTCAGAACTCAAACTAAAATCAGAATTATGAACTCTCAATTATTATTCCATTATTCGATACTCAGAACTGAAATCTAAAATCTAAACATTTAGTGCTCAGATTACAGAACTCAATATTTAGTAACTATTCGAGATTCAGAACTCAAAATTTCTGAACTCATAATTTAGAATTAAGAGTTCAAAATTCAGTTCAAGTTCAGAATTTCAAATGTCCGAATTTTTGATCCAATTCCCAGAACTCAATACTCAAAATTTCTAAGCTTTGAGTTCAGAATACCGGAATTCGGAACTTAGAACTCGAATTTATAATACAGAAATCACAAATCACAATTTAGAATCCGTAACCTGTAACTCATAAAAATTCAAAATCCAAAAATCAACTCAACTCAAAATTTTGATCTCGGAATTCAGAACTCAAAATTCCGAACTCTTAGTTCAGAGGTCATAATTTGGATCTCAGAACTCAGAGTTTAGAACACAAGACTCAAAATGTGTCTACTCAGAATTAAGAACTCAAGCATGCCGAAGTTCAATATTTAGAATTCAGAACTCAAACTAAAATCAGAATTATGAACTCACAATTATTATTCCATTATTCGATACTCAGAACTGCAATCTAAATTCAGCATTTAGTGCTCAGATTACAGAACTCAAAATTTAGTAACTATTCCAGATTCAGAACTCAAAATTTCTGAACTCAGAATTTAGAATTTAGAGTTGAAATCTTAAAGTTCAGAATTTCATATGTCAGTACTTAGTATCTAGAATTGATAATTCCCAGCACAGAACGCAATTCCCAGAACTCAATACTCAAAATTTCTGAACTCAAAATTCAGAACCTAGAGTTCCGAAATTCGGAACGTAGAACTCTAATTAATAAAACAGAACTCACAAATCACAATTTAGAATCCATAACTCAGGAAAATAAATTGTCAGATATTTCCGAACTTAGACATTAGAACTCAGTATTTGTGTATGTGTGTACTCAGAATTTAGAGTTCAGATTGCTGAGTTCAATATTTTGAATTAAGAATTCAAACAAAAGTCAGAATTTAGAACTCACAACTCTTGATACATTTTTCGATACTCAGAACTCAAAAATCTTAACTCAGCATTTAGTGCTTAAATTGCAGAACTCAAAATTCAGTAACTATTCGATATCAGAACTCAGGTTTTGGAACTGCATATCAAAATTCAGGACTCAGAACTCAAAATTTCTGAGATCAGAATTTTAAATTAGAGTAGAAATTTTCAAGTTAAGAATTTCATATGTTGAAACTTGGATATAGAATTTAGGATTCCTAACTCAGAACGCCATACACAGAACTCAATACTCAGAATTTCAGAACTCTGAATTCAGAACTTAGAATTCCGGAATTCGGAACTTAGAACTCGAATTTATAAAACAAAACTCACAAATCACAATTCAGAATCCATAACCTGTAACTCTGAAAAGTTCAAAATCCAGAAATCAAATTTCCGAACTAAGAAATTAGAACTCAGTATTTGTGTATGTATGCACTCAAAATTTAGAGTTCATGAATGCCGAGTCCAATATTTTGAATTAAGAATTCAAACAAAAGTCAGAATTTTAAATTTTAAACTCACAATTCTTGCTCCATTATTCCATTCCACTCAGAAATAAGAAATTTGAACTCAGCATTTAGGGTCAAATTGCAGAACCCAAAATTCAGTAACTATTCAGAATTCAAAACTCAGGTTTTGGAACTGCGAATCAAAATTCATGACTCAGAACTCAAAATTTCTTAACTCAGAATTTAGAATTGAAACCTTCAAGTTCAGAATTTCATATGTCAGAACTTAGGATCCAGAATTGATAATTCCCAGCACAGAACGTAATTCCCAGAACTCAATAAATTTCTGAACTCAAAATTTAGAACTTAGAATGCCGGAACTCGGAACTTAGAACTCGAATTTATAATACAGAATCCGTAACCTGTAATTCAGGAAAATAAATTGCCAGATATTTCCGAACTTAGAAATAAGAACTCAGTATTTGTGTATGTATGTACTCAGAATTTAGAGTTCAGAATGTCGTGTCCAACATTTTGAATTAAGAATTCAAACAAAAGTCAGAATTTAGAACTCACAACTCTTGCTACATAATTCGATACTCAGAACTCAGAAATCTGAACTCAGCATTTAGTGCTCAAATACCAGAACTCAAAATTCAGTAACTATTCAGAATTTAGAACTCAAGTTTTGGAACTGCCTATTTAGGATTCAGAACTCAAAACTCAAAATTTCTGAACTCAGAATTCAGAACTTAGGATTCCGGAATTAGGAACTTAGAACTTGAATTAATATAACGGAACTCACAAATCACAATTCAGAATCCATAACCTATAACTCAAAAAAATTCGAAAATCTAGAAATTTTCGTACCTAGAAATTAGAGCTCAGTATTCAGGATTCACAATTTGATATCCATCATTCTAAACTCAGTTGATTCTGAACTCCAAGAACTTATCATTCCGATTCAGAACTCAGGTTTTGTTTTTAGATTCATTTATTGATAGATGGTGATGATGAGTTACTTTGTATTGTATTAAAATTTCCAGATTTTTTTTCATTATTCCTGAATATATTTTTGAAGTTTCGCTTCAGTTACCAGCACACATAAATACCCTCAAAAGACAACCTGAACAGATTTTTTCCCCTCGTACGACCTCCTGCGCTGCGATCATTTGCCATATTTGCCAAAAATAAGCCAATTTGTCACACGTTGGCCTTACTCGCCGGCAGCCGACTTTATTTACGCACGAAAGTGACAACTTAACATTCTCCCATATGCAAGCAAATCGGTATGTAAACGCACCACAATGTAAACAAATCTTGGAGCAACAACTTGAGGACGCCAAAAAAAAAAATGCGGAGTAAAAACAACAACACTCTGGAATTTTTAAATATAACGGCCTCTAGAGTGCGCCATTGAAAGTGCAAAAAAAATGCCGCGTCGTCGGACAATTTACTGGACTCACAGCAGCCAGCGTATGGAAATGTCACGTTTGGCGTGAAAAATGTGCTTTATAATTTGTTGCAGCACCTTTGGGAACAAAAAATGCTCATTTGCATTCGATGAGCTTTTCTTGAGTTGGGGTCTTGATTTGGTCTTTTTGTTGATTCAATCAAGAAGGACAAATTTTGAACAGTAATTTTATGATTTCTTTTCCTCATTCTTAGAATAATTTTAATTTGTTGCTAACTTTACACGAAAAGAATATTTTTTCTTGCGATAGGGGCTGGAGAAGAAGGAGTGCTTACAGTCTTGATTATTCGACAACACTCAGCAAACAAGATCATTCATCATGCTGGCACCTGGGGCAGGATCGAAGCTCGTTTAATTCGCAGCAGCTACCTCAGAAAGTGGTATGCAAATTTAAAAGTTAGAACACACGTAGTAGTTTTACGCAGTCAATCAAACATCTGAGAGAACATCAAGGGGGGATGGAAGTAGATCCCAGCCAGCCTTTCATTCATGCGTGATCGCAGTTCAGAAAACCACATAAATCTAGCTACACAAACAAGATCCCATAAGGCTCACTTCCAGTTTGCCGGCACAAATCAGAAGCCACAAAGTCACTGTCAAGTATGTTTGGGGAAACCTGCCGACGACGACGACGACGACGACGGTTAACCACATCCTGGGGGGGTGCTCAGACTGCTGAGCTAAGCCAGTGATCCTGTACTGTTAACGTGGCAAAAAATATTCGGCTGCTAATGTGATACTTTTATCACGTTTCTAGATCTCTGTCGAGTCACGTCACGTTCCACCGAAAGTCACGTTTTTCTGCGGAGCAGATCTATTAGGAGTAAAACTGCCCAATTTGAGGTCCCAATTCAGAACTTAGGTTAGATCGTTTTGACCTTTGATTTATACACTCAAATTCTTAGTTTGATATTTGAAAATCCATCTGTATCTTAAAATTTGAATGAAATCCAATGTACATTTGACTGATTGAGGGTTTTTTTCCGCTAGGCATTGAATGATTTTTCTTTTTAAAAAATTAAATCAGGTTGCGAAGTCTTGAACTATAAAATCTGATTTTGCTAACGTGGTGAATATGCATTCGCAAACCGCAATTTTGACTCCCTACTTTCGAACTTAATCCCTGAATTCTGATCTTCTTATTTTTGAAACTGTAGCGTGAATTGTTAATGTACATAGATTTTTTGAATTTAGATGGCAAAACACATTTAGAATTGGAAAAACAGTTTGGAGTACCAAATTCAAACCAGTTTTTTAAGTCCAATTCCAGACTGATTTTTGGAGATTTTGTCCACTTTTTCTCAGTCTTTTCCGAAGTTTTTGATAGTATCTGCAGACTTCACGTGCCCAAATTTTTTTGATCGGTTTCGCTTGAGGACGATTTGGCGGATTCATTTCAGCTTATTTTTGACTTGACTTTTTCTGCTTCTAATATGTCTTCAGACCCAATCTATCCTTGGTACGATGGACAGTGCTGAGAGGAGATCCACGTTTTGGCCAAATCCTAAAGTGAGGCAGTTTTCTTACTGGGTTGCATGACTTTCCGGTCCAAAGTTTTGTCCACCGGACCCAGTTTCCGTGGGATTTTTCTTTGGCCACAAAGCTGCTTTGCTCTCCATACTTCTGAATCCCATTTCAGACCGCTCCAATGCTTTCGTCTTCCATTTTTGCGCTTTTATGGGAAAATGTATATTTAGGCAAGTTGGACCTTTCTGGTCTTAAATAGTACAACCACAAATAAAAAAAAAAAAAGAAATGCATATTTGCATATAGGGGAGAATGAGGAAACTTATACCTTAGTTCTATCTCGAAACTGGAATGTCTTACAAAGCGTCTAGAAAAATGTGCCAAATAAAAAAATCAACAAAGCTGTTATCTAAAAAAAAATTAATTGTTTTTGAGTTAATGCGCTTTGTTTGAAAAATTAAACAAAATACGACTTGATGATATTTTTTATCACTTTAAAATGTTTCACACATATAAAAAAATTGTAAAAAAATATTTATTCCAATATGTCAATAATTTTTTTAAAGAAAAAGTTGTCCAAAATGTATGCTATAGGTTTAATTGAACCCAAGAATCCAAACACCCCCCCCCAAGCCAAGCGAAATGTTCTTCTCTAAACTCAAAATTTTAAATTCTGAATCAAATTTTGATAAACGACAAAAAATATTCAACTGCAATAATCTCTACTCAGAACTAGAGCCAAACAGTTTTTCGAAAAATTCCTCACTTGTTGATAGAAATTGAGTATCGAATATCGAATTTGAATAAGATAAGACTTAGCTTTATCTTCCCAGATTACCCAGAGGTTGCCCGATTTTGTTCGTTTATTAGCAAAATCAAACGAAAATTTGAATTGATTCATTAGAAATATAATTACGTATTTTTCGGCCAAATTTTTTTTTAACAAATTTCATCGAAATTTACATGATCGAGTTTTTAAAAACTTGAACTATGATTTAAAATTGATTGATGTGTTTTGAAATAAAAACAGGTTTTAAGTGCTTTTCTTCATGATTTTTATATTGGTGAAAATAATCCGTATTTGCACGGCCCGTATAAAAACGGAAAATATCTGGTAAGCTTAGGTTAGAAGAATTCCAAATTTTGTGGAACTAAATTTGCTAATGAACATTAAAATTGGATGACTGTGTTCAGATTTCGAAATTTTTATTCAGTTTTTTTTAAATCGAAATACAGCTTGGATCATCATTGGGAAAAGAAACCTGATTCGAATCTTGGTTTAACATTTGAAACCTCAACTAGATGCATTTTCCATATTCGAATCTCACCATTTCGGAATGTAAAAAAAATGAAAAAAAAATGTGAAAAAAAATTAAATTGCAACTGTTACAGCGTTTCAACTTTTAACTCTTTTGCAGAATTGGAACTTAAGAAAGTTTCATAATGATGATCCAGAATTGAAAAATCCGAAAAAGTTTTTTCATTTGCAATTTTTATTCAGATTTACAAATTGAATTCCAAATAATTAAATGAGAAGGAATTCATATTCAAAAGCGAAAATTCAAGATTTCTGGTCGAAGGTTTTGTTACAAATTTCGATTGTTGATTCATAATTAAAAGAAATTATTATCTGGAACTTAGATAAAAAATTAGTAGTCAGATTCGAAATTCAGATTTTGAACTCAGGTTCAAAAAGCAGGATTCTGATCCGGAATTCAAATAAAAAATTTAGATTCAGGTTCAGCTCAAAGTTTATAATCAAGATAAACATATAAGTTTGAAAATTTCATTAAGGATTCAAATTGCAGGAGATCGCAGTTTCACATTTTCAATTCTAGATTCAAAATTTAAATTTAATTTTTTATCAGGGTCAGTTTGCAGAAACCACAAATTTAAAAAATAAATTGAATTTATTTTGAAATATCTTACTATAAAAATGAAGACTTTAATTTTATAAAAATATTCTCAGGAATCTTATCATAAAAAAATAATTTATGAATTTTTATTAGTCAAGAAAATTGTACTTTATCTCCAAGCTAAAATTAGTCTGTAAATATATTTTTATTGGTTTTCATATTGCAAATTAAAGACATACATCTTCTTAGCCGATTGAGGCTTTACAGGCTGAATAAATTTTTCAAAATTGCTTAGTTATTCAAAAATAAAATTCCTAAATTTTAATCGAGTTAACAAGAGTAGAAAATGAATTTGATTTAAATCGCAAACATAATCTCTTACAATTATTTATTAATATTTTGTGGTTGAAAGGAATAAGGTAATAACCTTATTATTGCTTATTTAAGTAGATACAAAAAGTTCTTCTCTAAAATGAAACGTCATTATTTATTATTTGAATCTTTATGAAAAATTGCATTTCTAGGCCTTAATTTCGAAAGTTAGGATTTAAAATAAATATCTACTCAATAGTAAAATAACTCAGCGCTGAATAATTATATAGAACCTACACATTTTTGTTATACACTTTTAAGTACGACTTATTCAAGCAAAACTGATATGAGAAAAATTGGTCACCAAACCCCCATGAGCATGTTCTTCCTACGGCGCTGATATGGAGGTTTCCGAAAGCCAAAATTTCACTGCTCCCACTCTCTAATATTGATCCTATTTTCAAGTTAACAAACTATGCAAAATTTCATTTTTATTGGACCACTCTAAGGCGACCCTCAATCGCCTAAAAGTTGAAAATTTTTTGAAAAAAGTTTAATATTCATTAATAAATCATAATTAATTATGGCAACAGTTTAATAATCTTAAAACTTAATAACGGTGAAGAATTTAAGCTTATGAACAACTTTTCAGAAGACAACAAGTAGTTTTGGACTAAGCGAAAAAAGTTGTAGACCGTTTTGTTTATATTTTTCCATACCTTTTCTTGGGGATACATGCAAAATCAAAAATTAACTAAAAGCATCTGAAAGTTTTTTTTCCATTTTTTTTTTACTTCGAAAACTTTCTCCTGAACTTAGAACATAAAAAATTGAACATTCAGAAATGTTTTAAAGTGTTTCAAAGAATATTAAATTTTTTTTTGTGAAAATTCTAACTTAGTTCTCGGAAACTTTGACTAAAAACACTGCACACATTTTAACGATTTATACAAGATGGAGTCATGGTCATTAAAAGAAAGAAACTTCTTTGAAATGCCTCATTTTAAACGATTGATAGTTGTAAAATAGTTGAGGTGATTGGTTTTGCTTTGTTGCGTTTTTTTCTGAATTGGGTTTTTTTTTTGAGTAATCAAATCCGAAAAGAAATATGTTTATAAAAAGAAATTTTTTGAAGTTACAAATGGTGCAAAATCGTTGCTTGTTAAGATAGAAAAAATCCTGTTGATGTTTTCCTTTTTAATGATCCGTTCATCATTACTAATTGTAGCCTTCTTATCATAATTTGGTCTATCATTCCTACTGTGTTTGTGGTTGAAACATTGTCATCCAATAACAGTTTCAACAGAGTCAGGACCCAAATATTCGATGTAGTATTAATGCTGCTCCAAGATGACCCAGTCCAAATGAGTTTCTGATTTCAGAAGCCGCCTTGTCAGTTTTGCTGGTTTCCAATTTATTTATGGTGGTTCCAGCTATCACGTGTTGTGGATACTAAATTATGACCAACACTGTCATATAGTTAAAAATCATTACGTTTAATATGCAACTAAACAGTTATTATTAATATCTGGCAGCACAGTAGAACTGTAGTTTTTAATTTAAAAATGTTGACGAGTACCATAAAAAATATCTAAGATACCAAACCATTGAGAAAAGTGGTAAAACAGTTCCTAGCATTATGATTTTGCTGTAAACTTTCCATTGAATTTATATGAATAATTGAAAGCTTACTTGAAACCCTGTAACTTTGTTAAATGATTTCAAATGTTCTACAAAGTTGTTCCTCACGATAAAATCTTAACATCACAAAGTTTGCGTTGATCAGTAGTGTTGCCAGATTTAATAACGATTTTTCTGATAATTTTCACTTTTTTCATATAAAATTTCCACTTTTTCCACACAAACTTGAAGGTCTTTGAGGGTCGCTTTAGAGTTAACTGAATAAGCTTAAACTTTGTCAGTATGATTTGATCATTGATTGGATTCAGGTTTTGGGGTGGGAGCTGGGTTTCAAGAACGTTTTAAAATAAGGGACACTCTCATGTGCATTCTATCTTTAGATTTAGATTAATTTTCCAAGACTAGGGGCGGCCTGAATAAAGGATCAAGTCTCATTTTACTTTCAAAACATCACAATTTTCTCTGTCCCACGAAAATGCTCTTAGTTTATCTGTGTATTTATGGACCCATGTATCATTTTAACTTTGGTAGTATATAAACTTGAAATAGAACGCTGTAAAAAAAACGAAAAAGACGGCAGGTTGCTATTTTTTTTCTAAAAAGATATTATAAAAATAAGAAAATGGAATCAAGTACCCCCATTCTCCCCTACTTATCAACAGCATTGGTGCTTAGTAAAAAAATCGGTATGAAACGAAGCCAAATTATGTAACTTTCATAATTTTCGATGTAAAAGAATGATGCTATGGGCTATAATTAAAGTTTAAAAATTCTTCTATCTGATAGATTCAAGTGAAGATCGTGAATAACGTTATTGCATAAAATTCATGCATGTTTGATGTCACCAAGGTTTTGTGAGGTGTCTTTTTTAAGAAAGAGTATTTTATGGAATTTTTTTGACAATAATTAGGACTTCAAATAGCAATTTTTAAGTTTTATGGAATAGTATTGGAATTTCGTTCCACAACTGTGTAAAGAGTTTGAAATAAATTGTGCTCTGGAGGCCTTCCTTCATAACTATTTAGTTGAACAACAACCTTTGCAGAGAGAAACATTTTGAGTTTAAGTTTCTGATTGAGAAAAAACGAACCAATGACAGCAAATGCTTCATAATCAAAATCTTGCTTTTAAACTTGATTTGCACATATCAAAATTAATACTGAAACTGAAACCTGAAACTGAAAAATTACTGATGACGTCATGTATTTAAGGAACAGATTTGATTAATTAAGAGATGCTTAATGTAACAGGCTTTTGTTTATGAGCTCTACGTTCAAAGATTCAAGAAAACGAAAAAAACGAAAAAATAATTGTAACAATATGTAGATATTTTTGACAACACTGTAAATGTTTTCCCAAATTAATGGTTTCAATCAAAGTTCCATTTTTGTACCATATGTTCAATAAAGGTGCCTAAATACAGTGTGCAGAACCAACGTTTTTTACGTTAAAAAATATAAATTGGCCCCTCAAATTATGCAGAATGTTATTCAAAACATAATTAAAACATAATTGCTCACATCTGCATGTGCTCCCTTAACGATGAGGAATGATTCTAGGCTTCAAAGAGACCTTTAAAACCAATAACCTTGCCATGCCAAGTCATGCGCACTTGGCAGAATATAATCTGAACTGAATGAAACCTATGGAGTCAGGCAACGCAAAGTTCATTCTCGGAAGAGCTCTCTTGCAGCAATGCTCTTACAACAGGGACTGCCAGTCGGCTTGGCTTGACAGACGGTTGGTTAACAATTCTTGTTATTATTGTGAGTAAGTTATTTTTATTTGTCGTTGTCGCTTATTGACGGCGCCACTGCCTGCTCTCGGCCAGTGACCCATCCCGAGAGCCACAGATCTGGCAAGGACGTTCCAAGCTGGGGTTCCTTTTTGTGCAAAAACAAGTCTCCAGATGGCAGGGGCAGAAGTCCACTTTCTGTTTTCGATGGCATAAAAAAAGGATTGCTTGACCAGTGCATCGATTCAACGAAACGTCCTTGCATCGACACGAGATTTAACAGGTTTTGAGAAATTGGCATCCGTTTTCGATAGCAATGCAGCCAGTTGAGGATGGAGGGGGATTTTGATGCAATTCCACAGAACCGAACCAGGTCTTGGCCCGGTTTGCTTGTTTTGGTTCTGTTTCCTTCGTGTTTCCCCAATTGCAATCCCAGAGCCGAGCTCCTTCAACCAATCACACTTGAGCTGCAGCACACCAATCGATGCCCCAATGATTTTTAGGGTGAGAACTGAACTCTGGGGTGCAACTAATATAGCATAACCCCAATATGCCCCTAAAAGGAAGATGCAAGTTCACCCTGCCTGCTGCCAAGATGTGTATGTATGTATCTCCGGAGAGTTAAAACATTCCAAAACCGGTACTTATATGGGTAATAACTAATAAATCTCCTCAGAGCCGGCTTCCCGCAGCCTCCGTCATCAACAGTCAACCTTCCTGAGCCGTGGCCGTGGTCAAAACCTCACAGCCAGCGAGCAGCCTGTCATTCAAAGCTCGGATTCTGTCACTGTGCCCCTTCCGATTACACAAAAAAAAAACAATCTTGCACACGAACTTTATAAGCGCATTCATATGGCGAGGAGCCGTATGAATTTATAATCTAGACGAATGGCGCGGTCATCTGGTTGAATTGACGACGACGACGACGACTATTGGGTGCCATATTGATTCGACCTGGCGACGCGACGGTTGCCAAGATTGGGCACTACTGGGGAGGCTGATTCATCAATTTTGTAGTCTCTGAATTTGGGAAGTATAAAAATTTGTAACTGTAGCAGGTGGAAGTTCTGTATACATCAATGATCTGCTAAGTCATATTTTTGAAGCTTTTTCACAAGAAGCTCGGTCTACAAATTTTCTTAAAAACCGTTCAAGTTCTTGTATGCTTGTAAATAGGTCGGCTCAATCATACTGATGAAGCTTTTTCTCTCGAGAAATTAGATCTACAGATGTTCGAAAGAACTTATCAAGTTTTTGTGTGCTGTCCAAACAACTAGAATAGCATCTCTCCGGTAATATCCAGAATCCAGATTTCGATAGAAAATCAAAGATTCCCCAATTTTTTCGTAAGTTCGTCGCTTTAAAATTGACTTTCATTGAAGTCTTCTTCCTTATATTCACCAAAGAACAAAAGACTTCAATGCGCTGTTCCACGAAAGCGGGGAACCTTGTTATCATACAGGTTGGTTGCATAACCGGGAATAAATTGGGAATTAAAAATCGCATGGAACGGAAATTTCGAATATAAACAGTTTAGGGAGAGTGGGCCAAAACTTGGCATGGTCCTTAATTTGGCATACCCAAAAATGTTACGGTAATTTACATGTCAACAATGGGGTAGCCCTAATTTTCAAACTTTCTTGATACCTAGCTCCCATTCCCCAATCTGGATCCAAATAGATCTAAAAACAATACTGGCAAAGTTTAAGCTCATTCGGATAACTCCTAAGCGACCCTCAAAGACCTCTAAATTTGTATAGAAAAAGTGAAAAATTTGTTTGGAAATATGTGAAAATTTTCTAAAAAAATCATTATTAAATCTGGCAACACTGAAGAACATAAGGGTGGCACTTACTTTCCAATTTTCTTGAAACTTAGCGTCTACCCCCAATCTGGATCCAATCAATTATAAAACAATCCTGGCAAAGTTATAGCTCCTCAAAGACCTTCAAATTTGTATGGAAAAAGTGAAAATTTTGTATGGAACATTGAAAATTTAAAAAATATCATAATTAAATCTGGCAACACTGCAGAACATTAGATGGCACTTATTTTCAAACTTTCTTGAAACTTAGCTCCCACACCCAATCAGGATCCAATCAATGATGAAACAATACTGAAAAATTTATAGCTCATTCGGATTACTCTGAGGCGACTCTCAAAGACCTTCGAATTTGAATGGAAAAAGTGAAAATTTTGTATGGAAAAAATGAAAATTTTCAAAAAAAATATCATAATTAAATCTGGCAACACTGCAGAACAACACAAACTTTGTGACGTTAAGATTTTAACATAAGGAACAACTTTGTGCGACATTTCAAATCATTTTGTCGCATGTGAAAAAGGTTACAAGGATTTCAAGTGAGCTTTTACTTTTTCATATATCTTCATATATAAGCAATGGGAAGGTAACAGCAAAATCGTAATGCAAAGTAGGGGAGAGTGGGGTATCGTGGGCCATGGGGAAACGTGGGCCACTTTTAATATCTCAGATGTGTGTTGAGATAAAAATCTCAAACCAACTGTCATCGTCGTCGCTTTGCGTGAGCATATATTCATATATGTTGTTGACTGAAATACGCATCATATGCTTGTTTTTTTTTATCAAGCTATAAAAACTTAGAAAAATTGACTTACCTAATTAAAAAAACACCCGCTAATTTCATCTATGGGGAGCCTAAAGTGCATAACAAAAATATGCTCATACGCTTATGATCTTAGTTTTGTCATGATCTTTCACGTGGAAAAGGAATTTTTGATGAAACATCAATAAGTCACACAAACGCAACCAATTTGCAAATCATAGCTAGTGGGGAATCGTGGGCCACACATCTTAAATCACCTATATTATACACATTCACATTCCTATATTATACATATACACATTCAGAACTTAAAATACGTTTTACCTATCTGTAAAGTTCTCTTATGCCAAATGAAGAGTTATAAAAAATATGTTGTCCATCATATAAGAAATTTTGCCAAAACGTTCGCGAGCCAGGTTTTGGAATTTATGCGATCATACACAGATCTGATTTTTATTTCATCATCTGAAAAAATTTTTAAATAACGAAATTAATTAGGAAATCACAGTTTTGGGTCAACTCATAAACTTTGCATGTTATTAGGTTAGTTTGGATTTGGTGGCCCACGATTCCCCACCATTTTTCAAAATCCAAAAAATATTGCTTTTTTTCAAACAGTCAGAATTTGGGAAAAATGACTTATTAAAAATTTTCAAAAAATACCTTATGATACCTTGAAAATGTAGAAAACCATACCATTTTTTATTTTCATTTTATCTTTCATAATAAAGAAGTTATGGAACAACGAAAAAAAGTGGCCCATGATTCCCCACTCTCCCATACTATTTCACCAATTTTTTCAATGGTTTGGTATCTTCGATATATGTTTTTTTAAATTTTCTAGTATTCGTCAACATTTTTAATTTAAAAACTACAGTTCTGCAGTGCTGCGAGATATTGAATATTGCTGTTTATTTACAAAATTTACAAAATTATAACAATATTACAGTGTTGGTCATAACTTGATACCCACAACACGTGGCAATTCAAAACACTATAAATAAATTGAAAAATAGCTGACTGGACAAGGTGGCTTCTGAAATAAGAAACTCATTAGGCTTTACTCAATAAACAATAAATGATTATAATATATAAAATCATATAACAAAAAACAATAAAGCTGCTCTTGGAGCAGCTTTAATATTTTATCGAATATTTCGATACTGACTCTCTTGAAACTGTTATTGGATGATAATGTTCCAACCACAAACACAGTTGGAATGAAAGGACGAATTATGATTAGAAAGCTACAAACTAGTAATGATGAACGGAAAATCAATTAAAGTGATTTTTTTTATCTTAACAACAGGATCAACAGTATTTTTTAACCTTTACAAGCAACGATTTTACATCATTTGACACGTTACAAAATTTTTTTTTATGTATTTGAATCAAGGGTCTCGAAAAAAAATTCTATGTTTTTGTGAAAAATATTCTGACTTTCTGTTTTTTCACCCAAAAATCTTTGATGGTTTTCTGTGATGCTATTCCCATTAATTGCATTGAATAATCATGACAAATTGGATGTTTTTTACATTTAGATTCAGAAAAATCAATAATATTAAAAAAAATATAATATTTCTCCAATATTATCCAAATATTCTTCCAATTCTTCCAATTTGAAATCAAAAATGTATATAGACATTAAAAATTTTAATTTTGAAACAACGTAATAAAATTTAAAAAATCTGTGAATTCTATGGTTATTTAGAAAATTCTGTATTCTGTGACACAGATTCTGTGATGAAAACTTGCTCAAAATTCGGTGAAAATATAGATTTTTCTGTGATTTTTGAAACTTAAAATTTTGAAAAAAAAAACAACATACAATACGTTTAGTAAAAAATAGACATAAATACACAGAAAAAACAGTCCGCAGATTGTGGTAGAAATAAAAAAAAAAGCAAAGGAGCAAATCCAATCAGCTGAACTATTTAACAATTAAACTATCAATCGTTTAAAAGCTAGGCATTTTAAAGAGGTTCATTTATTCTGATGACTATGGGTCTATCTTGTATAAATCATTAAAATGCTGCAGTGAGCCTTTATTAGGCCTTAGTCAATTCATTGACTATATAATTTTTTTTCGGAATTTTCAAGTTAAAATTCTTACTAAAATCACTGTGATATTTTTTAGAACACTTCAAACATTTCTGAATGTTTCATTTTCAAGATTCTTAGTTCAGGAAAAAGTTGTTCGAAGTAAAAAAAATATAATTTTAACTTAGAAAACAAACTTGCAGATACTTTTGTTTGATTTTTCTTTTCTCAAACAACCCCATAGGAAAGTTATTGGAAAATATAAACAAAAAAGTCTACAACGTTTTTCGCCTAGTCCAAAACTACTTGTTGTCTTTTTAACAATTTGTTCTTAAGCTTAAAATCTACACTTCGATTATGTTTGACGATTTTTATAGTGTTGTCAGAATCAATTATAATTTTTTCAATTAGAATTTTAAAAAAAAATTAACTTCGAGGCGCTTGAGGTCGTCTTAAAATGGTCCAATCAAAATGAAATATTGCACAGTTTGTTATCTTAATAAAAAGAGTGGGGTGGGAGCAGTGAAATGTTGACTTTTAAAAACTTCCATATAACTAAGGGCCACCCTAGTCAACATGTAGACCTAAACCCGAACGATTTAATATCATTTTCAAATTTCCCAAACCCTAAGGTCTGAAAAGCTTCATTTTGGTTAAAAATTCATCTATGGTTTGACGCAGAATTTTAAAGTAACGTTTACAAGAGTGAATTTTGACTTTTAGGTTTGTATGGGAAATTCAACATTTAATTCTGAAAACGAACATGATTTTTCTAATAACTCTGGAACCAACCAAGACTAAGCTGGCCAGATTGCGCTGATTTTGCGGAGATTTTTTCACTTGAATTGCAAAATTGAACAAAAATTTAAATTGATTTTTTAGAGTTATGTATCATGCGTCCAAAAAATTGTTTAACCAATTTTGTCAAAATAAACAGAAACAAATTTTTGGAAACTTGAAATATGATTTTAAATCGGCTGATTTGTTTCGATAAAAAAAATCAATTTTCAAGTGTTTGTCTTTTTATTTTAATGGAATACCCGAATTTTGTCAGCCCGGATACTTGCGGAAAGATTTCTTGTAAGATCCCAGTTTATTGTTCTTGATTTTCAGTTTGGATCTTGCATTTTAAACATTAATGAGATAGATTTTTCATATTCAAAACTAATTTCGGAATATGAAAAGAAAAGTTTAAACCATTTTTGAGATATGGACTAGAAAATTTTTATCCTCAATTTGTATGCAGAATTGAAACATAAGAAAGTTTAATGAGTCCAGAATTGAAAGATCTGAAACAATTTCATTATTCAAAATTTTCGTTCAAATTTACAAGTTCAATTACGAGTAAATATTAAAAAAAAAATGTTAAAACCCATAAATTCTGAATCAAGTAAGAGTTTTCTGGTTGGAAGTACTGATCAAATTTCACTTTTTGAAATAACAATTATAGAATAAGATCTGGATTCATTTCAAAGATTTTTTTCTTAAATAATTTTCCATAAATAATCTTTTTAAACTATATTCACAGGGGTAAATTTAGGAAATATAAAATTATCATTGACAATTTTTATTGATAAAAGAACTTGTAAGTTTAATCATCAGGTGAAATTCAGCTGGAAATTTTATTTAACATTTGCAGAGCCAAGGCCGGATTAAAGGGGGGAGGGGGGGCAATTGGAGGAACAAAATTTAAAAGCTTCTCTTAAAACAGTTAACAAAACCATATCCCAAGTTCAAAGTTTATGAATCTGAAACTAGGAAGGGGGCCTCCTTTAATAAAATAATCCAGAATTTATAGTTCAGCGTACAGTTATGTATACACAAAAAAATTTCTCCAAGGACCCACTTGATGATGTAACATTAGACCACTGTAAGCTTTGTATGGAAATATCACATTTTTTAATTTTTACGCTTCCCATGGCTGTTTTCACTGCGGGAATAGCTATAACAATTTTGGAAGAGATTCGTTGTGTCCTGAATAACAGATTCAAAAACTACGTTTCGATACAACTGAAACCCTGTCTGGCGCCTTCAAATGTATACCAAATAAGGAATGTTTTTTTCCTGCCGCCCGCTTTGATTCGAAATCATTTGTCTCTGATGAAGATGAGGATTCCATCCATTGAGCACGAAATATCGGCTCCATCTTCACTTGTCACAACCTCAAGCTACTCATATACATATGCGCCACCAGTGAATGGAATGGACAGGATCTTGGCTGCTCGTGACAAAGTTGCCATAAATTCGTCCGCGAGGTGTTGACGGCGTGCCAGCAGCAGCGTCGTTTGACCTTTTTCCGTATCCATACTGATGGTTGGTGATGATGACGCTGATGACTAATCTGGGTCGATCACCGCCAAGCTTTTGTCATTCTTCATTCGTGATTACGGCGAGGACGTTACGCCATTTGTCAACATATTGTCAACAAAACAAAATTGGCAAATTTGAAGAAATTGTGCAACGCAAATTTGGAGTTTCCTCGGTTTTGGGATTCAAAAAAATTGAGGGACAAATGAGCCGAAAGTCACCTGTGCCTGGCTTGGCGCTAGCTTGCTTGAGTGCCTTCGAAGGCTCCTGGCGAGGTTCCATATAAGGCATAGCCGGATAAGCCTGCTCGATTGAGCGCAGATGGCCATGATCTTGATTAATTCAATTTGCGACAACCTGGCGACAGCAGCGAACCCGGGTTGCTGCGAGATGCAAAATTCCATCAAATCGTAAGCCCATGTTCACACTCTAGCTACACCATTATTATTGTTGTGCTCTCGTAGTGGCTGATGGATGGCTTCTTCTGGTTTTGGCATTCCGAGAATGTTTCGGGCCGAATTCCAATATGGCGCGTTCGGAAACACGTTTGATTCGGTCGAATGTCAAATTAGGAAACAATGCATTATAGGTCTAGGAAGGGGGGCTTCTCAATCAACAATAGGCTCAAGGTGGGTGAGTTGTGTTGTTGTGGGCTTTCGTCAATTGGTACAGGTTTCATAATTTGGATAATTGATGAAATTAGTAGTTTGCATTTCGGACTCGGTGCGAACTTCTTCCGTATCTGGTTCTAGGCAGTTGGGCCAGTTTACCAATATGGAATACATATTTGGATGAAGGAAGTTCGCTCGAGAAAATATGACCCTATGCATATGAACATTCTTCTGAAAAAATTGCACATATTTCAAGTTTCCTAACAATGGAGTAAAACATACTTACGTCATACTAGTTTCGGAACATCACGTAATGTTTTGCATTTCTAAATAACTTAACACGTTCGTGGCCACGCTCATTTTGGTTGTTTTACTAGCCAGGTCCAAAAAATTCTGGGAGCGAGAAGGCAAATAGAGAGAACTCCATGATTTGAAACGTGTGGCTAAACTGAGCGGTCAACTTGAGTGAGAGAACGTCACACGTTTTTGATGTGACGGGGCCTCCCAGGAAATACACCCGTCACCCGAATATGGGTCCCATGGTAACGAACGTGTTAAAACACCAGAGCAGATAAATTAAATAGATTCCTCGCTTTCATGAGACGACGCGTTGAAGTCTTTTGTTATTCAGTAGAAGGAAAGGATAAAGACTTCAATCGAAGTAAATTTTTAAGGCGACGAAATCGTGAATCCTTAACTTGCATTTCCAGAACTCTTCCAGCATCCAATACAGGAGCTATTTGAAATTTGGGCAGTTTCGAGAAAAATCCAGGAAATTCCCAGTGGGAGGCCCAAAAACAGCTAAAAATCGTTCAACAAGTCCTAGAGGATCTAACAGTGAGCTAAAATTTGAATAAAAGTAAAAATGATTAATTCCATGAAGTTAACGATCGCCAGAGGTTTTATCAAGCAATCCGAAAATTTCGATTGGGGTAGTGATAAAAAAAGTTATTTTTTTCTAACTGGTTCGTCTAACTGACTAATAAACAGGCCTGACTTAATTTCTACAAGGCAGAATAGCTGCCCACCGCTTAAATTATCAAAATACGGTGGTCAAATCGTGCGCAAAATCTTTTGACCGCTCGTGGGGTAATAGCCGGAAACTTTTGGTTCACAAGTCTCGCCTGTGTTATCCAAATATAAACGAGGAGAAAAATAGAAAAAAAAAATGATGTGTAGTACTTGAGAAGGCTGATGATTGATTTTTCAAACCATTTTCATACTTAACACATTAAGGACCGCAAAGAAATCTAAGCCCGAAAACTAAAAAATTTGGCATTCTCTCTCTCAGAAAGCACTGAGCCAAATCCTGCAAATTTAGTGCCTTTAAGTTATCGGAAGTGTTGTTTATAGTTTTGTAGAATGAAGTTTATATATAAAATGTATTACATTTGAGTTATGCTTCTCAGTAAAGCGCACACGCGTCAAGCAAAAAAAACGAGATATCTCGTAATTAGTCCGCAATGTGCTAAGGTAAGGTTGCCAAATTTTTTCCAGCACGTGTCCGGGCCAAAAAAATCCGGGCAATTTTATAGAAAAACCTGGCAAAATCCAGGCATTTGATTTCAAAATTGATGACCTAAAATCCGGGCAAATTTTGTCAATATTCAGTAATAACTCAACAAAAATCAAGAAAAAAAAAATTGAAAAAAAATTTTTCATCAAAATTCTTTGACAGATTTTAAATCGTATTTAAGGCTTCCAAAAAACCTACCATGATCATTTTTTTTAAACTTGCTTTCGTTTTAGAGGCATTAATAAAAAAAAAATTACAACACATTTTTTCGTTTGATTTGTCAAATAAAGTGAATAAATCCGGGCAAATTTGGGCATTTTTCAATGAAATCAGGGCAACTGGGCCGGGCCGGATTACTTTTGTATTTATTAAATATCCGGGCAAACCTGGATAAAACCGGGCAACCTGGCAACCTTAAGCTAAGGCCATCACAAAAACTTGAAAAAAATATTAAATTTATTCAAACATAAACAGAAACAACGTTTCTAACTGTTGCTTTTGCCGGTAAATTTTTAATTATTTAAATGAATTTTTTTTCTGAATAATCGGTAACTCAATAAATATGAAGTAGACTTATTTACAAATTTAAAGTCAATATTTCCGAAGCACCAGAATATCAAAGAATTAAAATTTCGAATAAAAAAAGAATTCGGACAAAAGAATTAGTGCACAGAAACAGTATACATAAATAGAACATATAAATTCGAATTCTAAAATAAAATTTAGATCAAATCATCAATTATCCATGATTTATTATTGTTTAGCAAAATGATAAAATTGTTAATTTTTAATTATCTCCTTTTTTCCCCCGAAAACCCCCGTTTTTTGCAGCTTGCAGTCCTGTTTTAGCAAATAACGAAAAACATATTTCCAGTCGAATTTTCTATTACAATTTTACAATTGATTTTACGATTGATTTTTACAATTGGTTTGATAATTCCGCGGTCATAAATTGAATGTGATATGCAAATTCTCGATAAGGGGAAAAAATTAAAAATCTTTTATAACTTCAGAGAATTTTTTCAGAACACAATTAATTGATGATTGATTTTCATTTTGATGAAAAGAAGAAAATGTTTGATTTAATTTCAAGTAATCTAAGTCAGATTTTTTTGTTCTCTCCTGGTTATCAAAATAACAGGCATAGAATGCCCATTCTTTAAGTTCACAATACCAACTTTATTATATTTATAATTCAAAATGTTCAATTCATCATTAAAGACTTATATTAATTGATCACAAAAAATAATTGACAAAATTAAAAAGAAGAAACTTCAAGTCTTGTTGTAAATATTGAAAGTACAAAGCAAATACATATTTTGTTGTTGCCTTTAATTGAAAAATTGGGTCGTAGAAAGGATAAAAAGAACATAAATGTTTGTTTTTATTGAAAATTAAGAAGATTTTGTTTTTGAAAACAAAAATTTAGAATTGAAGAACAAAGACGTACTAAATAAAAAAAAATGAAAAATGCTTTAAAACTTAGTTAATTTTTTTCAAACATAAATATAAAATATACAGATTTAAAAAATTTGAGAAAAAAAAACATTTTTTTTTAAATTTTAATATCAAATTTTGTCGATATTTAGGAGAACAGCATTTTTTACTGCCTATATTATAATTACTGATTTTGATGAATTAGGTGTCCTGAACTTGAATATTTTGTCAAATATTGTCTATCACCTCTAGTTTTGTTTATACAGCGTTAATATTTAAGTGTAAAAATGAATCAAATTTGAGTGAAATCAACCATTAGAAACGGTTGAAACAAGAAAACCTACATAAAAAACCAAAAACTGATTCGGAATTCGTTTTTTTTTCCTTTTAATCTAAGAATCATTTTTAAGCTGAGATATTCTTATATCAGGGATACAATGATTTTAAAAAGTAAAACGCTACAAGTTTAAGAAATTTGAAAAGATATCAATGATAGTTTTTTGAAATTACTAAAAAAAAGTATAAATAAACAGAGGTTAAATTCATTGAGCAGTTTTTTTTTTCAGGATGACCAAACGATTTTACTTTTGCGTTAAAAATCACCAAAAATTCAATTGGGTTTTAAACTTTTTTAAAAATTCGTCAAAATTCCCATGTTTTAAAGAATGGTGAAAAGTAAACAAACAGAAAACTTCTATATTTTTTTCGCAGCAGGTTTAAACCCTTAAACCTAACTGCTAACTGAAAGTGTATATCATAATCGAGATTCGATCTCAAAACCGTTGGCTTTTGAAGACTTGAACGCTATCCAAATTGATTGGTATTGGTGTGAATTTCTATCTGTGCGCGTGTTCACGAATTTATCTGTTTTTCTTTCAATATAAACAATTCAATCAAGAAACAGATCTCTTACGTCTTACGGCTTCATATAACTTTTTTCGTGACTTGATTTGTCGCTTTAGACCGAAACATCTTGAAATTTCCTATGGAATTGACATATCTAGCATTCTTCCTAGGATTTCTATTGATTGTAGACTACATAGGCAATTGCGGTTTAATTTTTGAAACCTCACAAAAATAAAGCTATATCCGGTCAAATTTGAGAAAAATGTAGACATTGTTTGACAAAATATCAGAGAAGAATGAAAATCACTCCAAATTGTATTTTAATCTTAAAATTTTTCTTTTAATGTATGTTTTGTTAAATATAACTCTGAAATAATCGTTTGAACAACCAAACATCTTAATTGATCATAACTTAATTTCAGAATTTTCACTCAATTTTGCAAATTATGTGAATCAATCCGGGTAAAATTCGAGGAGTTTTCCAGGCAATCAAGCCGGACGAACTAGTTCCAAATTTTTCATTGAATATCCGCGCAAGTCCGGGAAGGGGATTGTATAAAAGAGCTTACCTTTTTTGTGGTTTACCGTAAATAGACAGAAGAAGTTTTTAAAGAACGAACACGGAAATTGACATGACATTTTCGGTGTCATAATAACCGAAAATGTCATGTCAATTTTCTTGTAATGTTTAAAATCAAACGAAAATTTTAGGGTAGTTTTAAACATATATTTACTTCAAAAATCAAAAGTAAAGTTAATCGATGGAGTCTTGAGTGTAAAAACGCATTTTCGCTTGATGCTCTCCATCAAAATCTTTACAGTGTCATCCAGTACCAGTTTCTCAGTTTTTTTTCCATTTTCTTGACATGTCTTTCTCGTCTTTTACTGTCTTCTTGCTCTTCCGAAGTTCCCGCTTCATTATAGCCGAGTACTGCTCCACCGAGTGCAGCTCCGGACAGTTTGGCGGTTTCCTATCCTTTGGAACAATTTATTTTTTATTTACATAGTATACCGTCTCACGACATAACTTGACGAACATTATTCCTAAAATTCACTCGGTCCATGGCAACCGTTCTCCAATTTCTTGGGCACCCCACGTTCACCTTTGGAACAAAATGGACAGAATTGGCCTCATACCACTCCAGAACAATTTTAGAATAGTGACATGATGTTAAATTTGGCCAAAATAGCGGAGCTCCGTCGTGCAGCTGCAAGAACGGAAAAAGGCGCTTCTCAGATTTGTAGATCTCGCTATTTACTGTGCCCTTTGTAACGAAAGGCTCACTCCTCAGTCCGCAAGAGCAGATGGCCTGCCAAACAAGACATTTGAAGGCTAACTTCGACATTTTCTTCTTCTTAAATTTGTCGTCCACATCGAATTTGCTCTTGCCGGTGAAAGACTCCAAGTCCGGAATTTTCTTAAAATCGACTATTATACACGTCTCGTCGTCCATCACACAGCAGCCATATTTTGACAGCATCTTCTCGTAGAGCTTCCGTGCCCGGGTTTTAGCCGTCGATTTTTTCGGCTCAATGATGTTTTGGAAGTTCTGTACCTTGTATGTATGTAGTCCAGCTCTCTTCTTTACATTCGGGACGCAGCTCTGCGACATGCCGATCTTTTTAGCCAAATCACGGCTTGAGACGTTGGGATTTGCTTTAATCATCCGCTTCACCTTTCCCTCCGTTTTTTTTTTCGTTCTCCGGTCCCGGTTTTCTTCCAGCTCCTTTGCCGTTGCGGCTCCTGGAACCGCTTCAACACTCTGGAGACGATTGAATGGTGAATGTTCAACATTTTTCCCAACTGCCGGTGCGACAGGTCAGGAAATTCCAGGTGTTTGGAAAGAATTTGTTCTCTCGACTTGCGTTGGTTCACCTCCATTTTCGTAGAATCGAAAAACACGACTTCGAGTTTGACAGCATGTACACAATACACGTCAATGAGAAAGTGTGCAAGATTTGGTTGATTTTTACCCAATTCACCTTTTCCTCTAATCATCGTCTTTAATTCTGGTAATTCTTAAATAGGCAGTTTTTTTCAAGTTTATTTTAAGAATTAAACTTCAATAATGGTGTTCATAGCTGAGTTGTGATTTAGGATTTTAAAGGGACCTAAGTTTGCCCGTTAAAATTGTCTGATTGCAGTACAGCTTGAAAATGCAATCTAAAGTTGACATCATTCGGCATATTTTGGGAACGATAAACGCGGAACACCGAAATCTGACAATTTTAGATATTCTGACTATCTCGAACTGAAAATAAAGTATTTTTTGTTTTGGCTTCTGCAACTCTCAGATTTAAGCTTATTAAGGGTCCCAGAAAAACCCTGCCCTTGAAAAAGGTTTCCGACGATCAAACTTTCAATACAGTGTTAGATTGACACAGTTTTGTTCGGGTGAGAGTAAAATTACGATTTTTTATCGTAAAACACGAGACACCTTATCTCGTAAACTGGCTTAAAATTGCAATGTGCCGGAAACTTTCTCCGTTAACATCTGAGTGAAGTATTTTATCTTCTGGTACGTATAATTTTTATCTCTGAGGAATGTTTCATATTTACCCAGACTAAGCCTAGCTACTTTCTTCAAAGTCTCATCCAGATAAAATGTTTCGCTGGAATTCCTCATCGCACATTCTTTCATGATCATGGACGCATTTTTGCATATGGTTTTTTTTTGTTTGAAGAGAGAACAAATCCGAACTCACAAATCATACTAATGATCCACAATCACAATCCGAGATTCACGCGTCTCAAACAGCGATGACGCCGACGTCCCTCGGCGCGCGTACACGCGTCACGACAGTTCCAGTCGTCGTAGTCGTTGTCGATCTGCCTTAGCGATACAAGAACCGATGAGGATCTGCACTTCTCAGATATGAAGGTATCCAATGTTCAATCCATCCATTGATATGCGTTCGGATGATGGAAAGAGGAGGTAACTCAACCATACAATTTCTGGATGACCAAACATGGCAAACCGGGCAAGGTCGTCTGCAGCGCCTGGAGACGACGACGCGACGATTACGCCTGAGGAACACTGCTGAGGTGACGCGTGAAGAAACGTCAGTCGTCGCCGTAATATCAATTTGTTACTGTTTCCACCACTCTCGGTATTACTCGGTTTGCCAGAGAACAACAGTTGCAGGGATTGTTGGAAAAAATCTTCGACTTTAAACCGAAAGGTTACGTGTCTTTAAGGCGTCAGGGAGAGAGATCTTCGGGCTGTTTTCAGTGAGTGAACTTGAAATTTTCACCGACCGTTTATGTTCGGACGAGAAGAGAGTGTTCGTTTTTTGAGGTTGGTTATGGTCGTGATCTGGGGACAATTATTTTTATGGAACTGGACAAGTGACTTTTGGTTTTTCAAGCAAAATGATGGAGTAATAAAAATATTTGTCCAGGGGTTGACAGTCAGCTGGATTCTCCAGCTTTCGGTCGGTACTTGAAAGAATCGCGCGAATCCTGTTCCTGATCAAGGAAAACCACTGCACTCTCAGTCAGACCTTCGCCAAGGACCCAGTCCAATTACTCGCTCAAGATTTAATCGATCCTGACTAATTATGCACATGTTTTATCTCTACATTATAGGTTTTATTGATATTTTATCTTACGATTTTTCTTCTTTCTCTCCTATTCAACAGGCCGAGTGCGTGGTATTTCGCGATCCCCCGATCCGCAAGTTTGTGTGTTCTGTGCTTTCTCGTTGTCTAGTGTAGTGTGCCAGTGCCACCGCAAACCGCTCCAAAATGGATGCCATCAAGAAGAAGATGCAGGCGATGAAGCTGGAGAAGGATAACGCGTTGGATCGCGCCCTTCTCTGCGAGCAGCAGGCCCGCGACGCCAACCTGCGCGCGGAAAAGGCCGAAGAAGAGGCCCGCCAGCTGCAGAAGAAGATCCAGGCCATTGAAAACGACCTGGATCAGACCCAGGAGGCGTTGATGGCCGTCAACACCAAGCTGGAAGACAAGGAAAAGGCTCTCCAGAACGTAAGTACCAGTTGAAGATTTTTTTTCCGAAAAAAAACGGTAACTTTCGTGTAACGCAAACAGTTAAAGAAAATTCTTAATTTAAAATCAGAAAAAATTAAGACTTAACGTTCAAATTTAGATTTTAGAATGCAGACACAAATACAAATATGAGATTTGAATCAAATTTCAAATTCAGGTTTCCGATTTCAGATTTTAGATTCAGATTTCAGGATTCATATTCAGATTTCAGATTCAGATTTCAGATTCAGATTTCAGATTCAGATTTCAGATTCAGATTTCAGATTCAGATTTCAGATTCAGATTTCAGATTCAGATTTCAGATTCAGATTTCAGATTCAGATTTCAGATTCAGATTTCAGATTCAGATTTCAGATTCAGATTTCAGATTCAGATTTCAGATTCAGATTTCAGATTCAGATTTCAGATTCAGATTTCAGATTCAGATTTCAGATTCAGATTTCAGATTCAGATTTCAGATTTCAGATTTCAGATTCAGATTTCAGATTCAGATTTCAGATTCAGATTTCAGATTCAGATTTCAGATTCAGATTTCAGATTCAGATTCAGATTTCAGATTCAGATTTCAGATTCAGATTTCAGATTCAGATTTCAGATTCAGATTTCAGATTCAGATTTCAGATTCAGATTTCAGATTCAGATTTCAGATTCAGATTTCAGATTCAGATTTCAGATTCAGATTTCAGATTCAGATTTCAGATTCAGATTTCAGATTCAGATTCAGATTTCAGATTCAGATTCAGATTTCAGATTCAGATTTCAGATTCAGATTTCAGATTCAGATTTCAGATTCAGATTTCAGATTCAGATTTCAGATTCAGATTCAGATTTCAGATTCAGATTTCAGATTCAGATTTCAGATTCAGATTCAGATTTCAGATCCAGATTTCAGATTCAGATTTCAGATTCAGATTTCAGATTCAGATTCAGATTTCAGATTCAGATTTCAGATTCAGATTTCAGATTTCAGATTCAGATTTCAGATTTCAGATTCTGATTTCAGATTCAGATTTCAGATTCAGATTTCAGATTCCGATTTCAGATTTAGATTTCATATTCAGATTTCAGATTCAGATTTCAGTTTCAGATTTCAGTTTCAGATTTCAGATTCAGATTTCAGATTCAGATTTCAGATTTCAGATTCAGATTCAGATTTCAGATTCAGATTTCAGATTTCAGATTCAGATTTCAGATTCAGATTTCAGATTTCAGATTCAGATTTCAGATTCAGATTTCAGATTCAGATTTCAGATTCAGATTTCAGATTCAGATTTCAGATTCAGATTTCAGATTCAGATTTCAGATTCAGATTTCAGATTCAGATTTCAGATTCAGATTTCCGATTCAGATTTCAGATTCGGATTTCAGATTCAGATTTCAGATTCAGATTTCAGATTCAGATTTCAGATTCAGATTTCAGATTCAGAATTTATCCTGAGGAAATTCCAGCTTGCAGTCACTTTCAGATCAAAAACGATTTGTGTTTTGTGTATCCAACGTTTCAATCCATTTTGGATCTCCTTCAGGGACTAAAAATTATTTTTTAAAGTTATTTTTGGCCGATTATCAAATATTTGTTGTGAGAGGTTTACCAAAAAAGTGTCGTTTTATTGTTGTTAAATTTTTCTCGAATAAAATCCGAAACTTTTGCACTGTTTTCATTTTACAACTTTTGTTTATGTTGTTTCACACTTTTTAGGTAAACATCTCACAACAAAAATTTTGTAATCGGCCAAAAATAATTATAAAATGCAATTTTAGTCCATGAAACAGGTCCAAACCGAATTGAAACGTTGGATACATAAAAAAAAATCGTTTTTGCTCTAAAACAGATTGAAAGCCGGAATTTCTCCAGGGAAAACAAAATATTCAGTCGATCTTCAAACTTATGTTTAGATTCAGAGCATAAGTTTGGGAATAATATTCAGAATCAAGATTTCCGATTTCTGATTGCTGATTTCTTATTTTTTTGTTTCTGATTTCAGGATTCTGATTTTTGTTTTTTATTTCTGGATTCAGATTTCTTGTTTCTTTTTTCGAATTTCTGATTCTGGTTTCTGTTTCCGATGTTTTTTAACGACTGTTACTTGAATTTAAGGTGATTTTTCGGCTTTCAGTCTGCTCAAATAGCAAAAACGACTATTTATTTAACGTTAAATAAATAGTCGATTTTCCTATTTGAACAGACTGAAAGCCGAAAAATCATCTTAAAAAAAGGTTTCTGTTTCTGATTTTTTTTTTCATTTCTGTTTTCTGTTTTCGATCTTGATTCTTATTTGTGATTTCTGATTTTAATTTTTGATTCTGATTCGTGTTTTGGTGTTACTTTTTAATCTGGTCCTCTTTTTTTAGTTTTTATTCGGATTTCAGATTTTGTTTATTCCGATTTTTTTTAATTTGTTGGATTGGAATTTGTAAATAAAAAAAATAGATGCGAAATAATTGTTAATTAAGTTTTTTTTTTTCCTATGAGATAATTGATTTTTGTTTGCGTTGCACGAAAAACAGCTGAATTGTAATGGCATCATAATGAACCTAATGAAAGAAATGAAAAAAATGTTAAATGATAAACATGCTTTAAAATTCTTGCACAGAGAAATTCTAGTAATTACATTCATCTGATAAGGATTTTTCTGTTCTGGCTGCACTGCCCCTACTTTCATAACAGTCCCATATGCAAAAACGAGCAAGCGAGAAAATCAGCTTTTTCTGTTTTGGAATACATTTTTAAATCGTGACCACAGCTTTCAGCATAAACAAAAATCGTTTAATGGAATATGTTCTAGGTTGTCATAATAAATCGTAAGACCTGAATTTTTCGGAATTTGGCAACTGGTAAGGTCTGGAGCACACTTTTTGTTTGTTATGGGACTGTTATGCGAGCATATTGGAGACCTTTCTCAAATCTACTCGCATAACAGTCCCATACAGAATATGGTTTGCTCACCAAGCTACCTTCTAAGACTTAAATTTGATCATTTCTGAACTTGTAAATGCAGTTTGTGAATTCCATATTGTAAGTTGAATCTTATCATGGTTTTTAGTTGTTTCTGGTAGTTTTTCTCACAGGAAGACCATCCTTCCTTTATCTTAGCCTGCCTTTCAAAAACTGTAGTTAAATTTACTGTGTAATGTGCATAATTCGACATCAAGTGAGTTGCATCTTGTTTAAATGACTTAAAGCAATAAATCAAAGATCATTTCACCGAAAGAAACATAGTAAGGTAACTACATCCGTGCTATTTTACATATGGGACTGTTATGCGGGTATATTTCATATGGGACAGTCGCTAGTTGATATTTTTTTCGTAATTTCTTGAACAAAGTCTCTTTTTTTATTGTTTTATTTTGAAGTAAAATGTTCAAAATGACGAACTGTCAGGTTAGATGAAAAATGACGAAAATTCATATGGGACTGTTATGCGAGTAGGGGCAGTGCATCACTCGTAAACTGGGTTGCCAGGTGCCCAGATTTGTCTGTAAAACCAAGACTTTTGACCCTTCGTCCAGATATTGGTCAGACACAGATTTTGCCCAGATTTTTGCTTGGAGTGCCCAGATTTTACAGACTTTCAAAATGTAGTGATGAAATCGATATTCATGTATCGAATTTGATCCGTAAGTGCCAGATTAGACTGTAAATCTCGCTTGTATTCATGGGTATTCGACCAATCATTCATTAAACTTTTCTTTTAAATAAGACTGGCATGGTACGGGGTAGGAAACAGTGTTAGTTATATAGTTCTCAACTCGAAAATAACCCGAATACACCCCCCCCCCCCCCCCCCCGCCCCGCTCACACGCATCGGCAAAACTCTTGTTACCAAATTTGTGATATCTTCCTTGTGCACAGACACGCACAGACTTTTTTTCAAAATTGCCCAGATTTTTTATCCTCAACACCTGGCATCCCTGCTCGTAAATAATTGTTTCAATGGGACCGGTAACAAGACCATATGTCCAGCTCTTCTTTATTTTTCAATTCTAACCCAGAAAACGTGAAAATTATCATTGCAAAAAATTATATTTTTTGAGATGTTTTGAGACAAAATGTTTTTAATATTTCATCGTATTTAACCAAGTTAAGTAGCTAGGTTAGGGGCAAGATCTGCTTTTAACCGATAACAATTTGGGTAGGACATCAACTATAGGTAGAAATCGAAAAAAGAAAAACGATTTCACGTCATTAAGTCTTGTTAGTCCTCAACACGCTCCATCTGTCCGTGAACACCTCGAAATAATGAATGTAATTTGTAGGTACTTGCCGTTGCTCAATCAGCGCAGTTACGGTCGCGTTATCATCATTGAAAGACGACGATTGATTGACATATGCGCCACCTACTCAATACGTTACTCACCTCCTAAATACAAGGTTAGTAAATGAAAGTGACGGCGCGGAGCGCAGAGAAATGAGAAACAAAAATGTCAAAACTAAAATTTTGCCAAAGTGCCCATTTCGTTCCGGTGACACACCGAGGATGACGCATCACAAACTTGCCCTTGAGCGTTTTCATTCAGAAAATTTAATTTTCTGTCAACTCATTTTTTTGTTCTCTTTTGCGAAAGAAAATGAAAAACCAAAAAAAAATGTGTGTTGAGAAAATTCTCGCAAAAATGCGGTCTCTACTGCACCAATCAAAATGGCGTCCTAGATTGCTGCTGTCACGGTTTTGACCGGATTGCGTTGGTATTTTTAGAAACAATGACAAAAAAAATACAACAACGAGACACAAAGCAATTTTGAGTGCATCTCGCACTGCAATCAACGCAAAGGGGTGGTTGTTATCTAATGTTTGTTTTGTTGAAATTGCATAATTTGGCATTGAGAATGATTGCGTTTTAAGTGTGGGACGACATTTTTGCGAAGCAAAAATGGCGGCGACCTAGCAACCGTTATTATTTCGTATGAAAAACTAACGAAAAAAATGTGATCATCGACGATTTTGAATTTGTCTGGTCCCCTGTAGGAAGAGAAGAGTCATCATCCGATCCGTTGGAATAAGATATTTTTAGAACTTTATAAAGTTGAACTTGCTCGGGGTGCGAGCATGTTTTGGTTGCCGTTTGAAAATGGGAAAATGGCGTCATCGTTCATGCGCGTTTGGTTGGTCGAAACGTGCTTTTCGGCCTGCTGGGATGACATATCCCAGCAATCATTATGGCCAGCTGTGATTGGAATGAATGATCAGCCAACATTTGCTGCCCGGAAAAGCGGAAAATTTGCCGGTTCAGCAAAACCGATCATCTCATCACCGGGCTAATTTTAACGTGGGCGGCGCATTTTGACGACAGTGTTTATTGGCGATATCGATGGGTGACGCCGGCTGACTGTCTGTTTTTTTTCGGGAGATAACACCGGCACCCGAGGCGAGAAAACTAATGCTACTTAAGTGGAGGTGGCACCCGAGAGAAGAAAGAAGAAAAGCGACATTCCGATGGCAGCGACGGAAATTGCTGCTTGGGTCATCACCAGGAAAAAAGTAGAAAGAAAATGTTAGTAGTAGTTGTAGTAACAAGAAGCCGGCCGCCGGCTGATCACGAGTGGAAGTCATCCTCGGGGCGAAGGAGTTTCATTCATGAGATAAGTCCGACTATCCGGCACATTGTTGGAAGAGACGGGATGCAGTGAAAATCGCATCCCGTGCTGCTCCGCACACGCGAATAAAAATTGTATAATCAAATTAGAAAAACAAATTATTGGTGCACTTGCGGGTTACCGAACCAAGTATAATTTGCAATCTGCAAACCAAACCCTGTTGTGTATTATTGAAGTCTCGTTACAATCCAAGTACAAAGCAACATCGTTTTAGTTCTAGTCAAAATATATAGTTTATTTATTTTGAATGCAAGAATACAAAAGACGATGATTGGAGTGATATCGTATGGCAATCGGAAGCGCAGCTCGAACTGTTTCAACGGTAAGCATCGCTGGGTATCGGAAGGACGCTCGAATGGAGGAAAACGTTCGAGGAAGGCACGAAATAGTCAAACCGGCAACCGACCAGCGACGGCTGCGGCCCCTAGCAGTAGTAGAGGTGTTTGCCACGAGAGAGCGCCCCTAGCTCTGGTAGACTGTGATCGCACCCGGGTAGTAAAATCAACTGTGGCAAAGCGAAGAAAGCAGCGCCACCAAACAGCGGATCCGAAAACCGTTAGACGTCTTCATTTGGCAGTGACAGCAGCAGAAGGAGAGAGCTGCAAAAAACAAGACCAAGACCAAAAAATATCATCAAGATCGACAAGTTTGGCAAGTTTGTCGGCCGATGGTGGTGGTGTTGAAGAAGCAGCAGCGGTTGCTAGTGGTGAAATGTGCGAAAATAATCCCGTTCCGTCCGGTGGCGGAGGATCGGGCAGGAAACGGGGTCACCAGCATCATCCGAGATTCGGGGGCAACAGGAAATCGAACGTTCCAGCGGAGGAAGTGATTGCAGCCCTGAGAGGAGCCATCGATTGCGGTGGCATCAATGCTAGCGGAATAATAATTGGCGGAGGAGGAATCGGAACAGCAGGCAGTATTAGTAGCAGCTCGTCGTCGTCGTCACTGGCCCTGCTCGGGATCGGTGGCAACAATAATGGCAGCAGCGGGCTGGTAAACACAGACAATGACGAGAATGGCAATCCTTGTCAGAATGTCACCGAGGGGGACGGCAAACTGCAATCGCCAATGGCAATCGACGATGAGAATGGCAGCGACGATGATGATGTTAATGATCTTGTAAATAATAATAGCTCCATTGTTGTTGGCCAGGATCTGAACCAGGAAGCAGTAGCGGCAGACCCTCACCCAGATAGTAAAAGTAAAAGCATACCACGGTTGGCTGAGAATGACGAGCTTATCGTCGAGGAACCAAAACAACAACGACAAAGCAATAGTCTAGTAGTTAGTAGTGACCTAAACATAGCAGCGGCAGCATACCCAAAAGCAAGCTTATAGTGATAGACGACGAGAAGGAGCAGCAGAATCATGAGGGAAGCAAGAGCCCGTCGGAAATGAGAGCTGGAGGAACCGTCCAGCGGTCAGGAGCTAGTCAAAACAAATTAACAAAAAGCTTAAGCGCAGTAAAAAGAGTCCGTCCTCGGATGATTCCAGCAGCACAGCGGCAACAACGACAAGTAGCCGGAAAAAGTCCATCCAGCAGCAGTAAAAAATCTTCCAAAACCACCACCAACGCCGATGGCAGCACGAAGCAGCGGTAAAAGGTTCGCTCCTCGACGGCGGCATCGGGGGACATCTCGAAGCTGGAACGGGCTTCCGGGGACGGTGCGGCCAACGAAGACGATCACATACCAACCGGGCTGGACGAGGCGGATCCGGATGCAGCCGAGTGGGCCAAACTGCGTTGCACCAGCGAGCGGACCGAGGTCATCGCCGAGCGTGGAACACCGGAGGCAGAAGCGGTGCGCCGACTACCCCGGGACTGGCCTTCGGACGATCCATCTTCAGCTCCGACACCATGATGAAATTCAACATCATCCGGAACGAACTGCATAACATCATGAAAACACAGTTGAACGGGTAAGTTTTTTCCAACGATTTCTAAGGCGTAAAATTCGCCAGCCTCTTTTTTAAGTTGTGAATCCCTCAAACTGGGAAACGATCACGTACACCCTCCGAAAATCAAATCAAACGGGTAGGAGGAATTCGGAAGATTCAAAGCAAACAGGCAACTGGTCGTTAAACCCCCAAAACAGAAAAGTCGTTCAAGATGCACATCGCAGTCAAATGTGTGCGAGAACGTGTGTTATTTTTAGGGCAGGAAATTTTCCAAAAAAAATAATTCCACCCGAAAATGAAGTTTACAAAGCGAAGAACGGTACATTTTTCGGTCGGACGGTCCAACCCACACAAAGATGCCCCAAGATTTTGGTTGCTAGTTAGCTCGGGCTACCTCCCGAGAAAATCCAAGAAAAGAAAACCATCACCACGAACCGCGAACCCCATTAACAACAAAAGCAACAGCAGCGAAAAAGCAACAAAACGAGGGTGCTCTCGCCGTGCCCGTGCGGCCCCAAAAAACCAAACCTGTGCTCATGGGTTGTAGTTTTTCGCTTCCCTTACGCTGTGTAAAACACAACAACAACGACCCGACGACGACGGCGATCGCGCTTTCGCGATCGTTTCCATTTGTGGTGTCATCATCATCGCTCGTCTACTCTGTTCTTGTGAAGTCGTTTATGAATTGTAGCAAAACGACCGATCTCTCGCTCGAGACAGAAACAGAACGCAGGCGCACGATCTTTGCTCAAGCTCAATATCAATATCACGATGTTTAATCGTGAAAATGTGAAGGAAAATTTTCCGCCGCACCAAGTGTGTGACCTCGTGCGCGATTTTCTCTTCTCGCGGCGATCACTTCGGGATCGCCTTTTGTGTTCGGAAAACAACGAACGCGGGTTACTTCCGAACAACCCTTTTTTCTTGGCGTTTTTTTTTTTGTTTTTGAAGACCACCGTGACACCCTCATCGGTTACACCGTTTTGAACTTTTTTAGGGGTGTCAGGTTGATTTACATTTTTATCAATTTCAAAAGCACCCCCTTAACCCTTTCCTTCCCATGGTAGCACAGGTGATCCACAACTTTGTACAGCTCGCATTTGAACTGGGCGCTTCGGATCAACACCATTTTTTCACCGAATGTGTAGATATGAGTGAAGAAACATTGCACGAAATTTGAAGAAAATCGGTTCGCTAGGTTTTGCTTGGCAGATCAAAAGCTGCAAAAAAGTCGGATTTTTTTCGAAATTAAATGAAGTTGTCATTTGTTGTTCAATAACTTTACAAGTTTTTATAATTTCCTTCAAATAAAAATACTGACGTGCAGAAGGTTGCTTATGCAAGCAGAATCAAATGATGGTTTACTTAGATTTCAACTAAAACATGTAAATTTTTGAGTAAGTAAAGTGGATCACTGGTGATACACTGGGAACAAAACGTACTTTTCTTCTTGTGAAGCTTCTTATCAATACTCATGAAAATCATTTCGTCAACAAAAAAATTCGCTTCAGGGTAGTTATTTCATCTGATTAGATTACCACATGTCTCGAAATTCTTGTAAAAGTTCGTGATTTTCTCGAAAAACGGCATGTTTTGTTATCGTTGCGCAAAGTGTCATGGCGGCCATTGTTCAAGGCAAAAATGAAAATTTCAAATATTTCAATAAATAGGCTTTCGAGGGATGCGTATACCAAAGAAGTTTTTTATCAAATAGGATCGTTTTAGTTTGTGATCAATGAAGTGATGAAATTCCATATTTTTCTGCAATTATTTCCTGTTTTTCATTTGCACCCTATGTGTTGTTATCTTCCCAATGGAGCACATATGATCCACCTCAAAACCCAAATTTATTAAATGGATCATTAAAGTAGGCTTAAATTATGCATCTTTTGTTCTAGAACTTTAGCTGTAAATCAATATTTCTATTTTTAAAACGTGAAAAACCTCGTGGGAAGGAAAGGGTTAATAATCACACTTTGAGGCGTGCACCCATTTGGATGAAAATTGAAATAGAAAAAAAGGTGAGGCGGCGATAATCGGTTGTTTTCTTCTTGCTGCGCAAGTTTTTCGTAGAGTCGCCGTAGATGAAGATCATAAACAAATGGAGGAGGAGGAGAATGGCCCACGTGGAGCGCGTAATTTGAAAATGAAAAAAAAAAAAACTGTAAGCAAGCAAAAAACTACGCCACAGTTGCGCAATCCGTGTTGCGCTTCTCGGATCGCGCTGGTGCTTTGCTGCAGATTAATGGCTCTAAGGGGGTAGTTTGCTACTTCCTTAAACATAAAAAACTCCCTTGCTACGTAACTCTTAAGGTGGTTGTCGATTGCATTTGTTTTGTTGGAAGAAATTTTGGAAATGTAGTTAAAAATTGGTTCTGAAAATGCTCATAAAGGGTGTCCACGATGAAATGCCACACACAAAATTGATTCGCAAAATTCGAGTTTTCATCCGATTGCCATCAAATTTTCAGGGATGGAAGAATAACTGTCAAACTTCATTTTACCATTTTATTTACAGTCCATACGCAAATGCCCGCACCTTGGCCTTAACCCCGGCCATAAGATTCTGCACAACCTGTGAATCAACCGTGTTTTGCATGTTAACCCATACTTTCTTCAGTTACTTGACTGTCTTCACTATCTTAGGTCGTTTAATAAAGTGCTGCTTCATAATCGCCCAGTACTTCTCGATGGGGTGGAGCTCCGGAGTGTTGAACATTTTCGGCACGAAATTAACCTTATTGTCCGCATACCACTTCAGCACGTCCTTGGAGTAGTGGCATGAGGCCATATCCGGCCAGAAGTATGTTGGGAGGTTGTGGGCCTTCAGATGGCTTGCCAAACCAGGAATTTATTCGCAAATTTGGACATCTTCTGAGTGCGGACATGCTCCGGAATGCTGAACTTATCCTTTGCCGTGAAAAACAGGTTGCCGGGGATCTGTTTGAAGTCGGCCTTCACATATGTTTCGTCGTCCATGATGCATGCAGCATTCAACTTTCGTCAGCATGTTGAGGTACAACTTCCTGGCACGGGTTTTGGCGGACTTGTTCTGCTTCTCGTGGCGATTAGGGGCCTTTTGTAGCTTACCTTTGGCCTTCTGGACTAAACTTCGGCTTAGGTTCACTTCTGGGCTTCCGATCGGTGATCAATCGTTCCTCGAACCGCATACGCAACACCGTGGGATTCGCGATTCCCAACGTTTTTAGCGATGGAACGATGCGAGAGATCCTTGTTCTCGTGATGAATGCGCAAGATTTTATCACGCTCGAGCTGTTCTTTCGACTCCATTTCCGCGAGTTTTGATCACAGGACTTTGAAATTTGCAGGATGTAAACAATGCACTATGAACTAAATCCACCCAAATTTTCCTTTACTTTTACCTGAACGGTTGAAAAGTTAGAGCAATTTCATCGTGGACACCCTTTAGTTAGCATTCAGATGCATTACATCTATTTTCAGAACTGTGGTAATCCTCCAGTCAACTTTTTGACCCAGGTCAATCAACTTCCTTTTTCGATTCGCGATCAGGATGAATTTTGAAATTTAAAAGTTGAATATCTGAGCAAAAGTGAAAGAAACTTTGGCAAATCGACCGATTTCTTTGCAACCCGCATGTGATAAACATCCGGCCGCGTCGCCCGTTGTTGGGCCGAAAAATTCAAACTAACTGAGCTCATCATCATCCGTACCTAGTTAAAGTTAATACCCATTTGTCATGTCTGTTTTTTGAGACCCGTTCGACGAAGCTGGTTAAGACGACGTGTAACTCAAACAGCAAATACTAGGGTACAATTTGGTTTTATATCTTTTGCCTTCTGCTTTCATCGTTGGACTAAAAATAAAAGTAAAAGAAAACGCATTACCTGCATTGAGTCATGTGTAGCTGAACACAACAGGCTACCGGCTCGCTATAGAGCTTACAATCACGCTGCTTGCTGATATAGAAGTGATAACGAGAAGACAGTCAGCCGAGTTTTGCTGTGCGGTTAAAAGGAGAAGAAAAACTGGGTGAACGTCGAAGATGACGTAAGTAAGGCGGTTGCTTTTCTTCCACTCGCTCGACTGGAGTAATTGTTCGGTGTCGGATGATTATCAGTTGATCAAATTTGATACACGGACAGGCATCTTATTCTTAGGAGAACTTTTTTTTAAATGAAATTCTTCCATTGACTTATGCTAAACTGTACTTTCAAAATATTGAGGAGTTATCCATAAGCCTAAACTGGTTCAAGAATTCCTTAAACACTTGTGTACATTATAATTCCACATGCAGTAGAAAACATGCGGCTAAAAAGGGAAAATTCACTGAGCCCCGATTTCACAGCGGCTCGTGAATCAAATACCTACCGGCTTTCTGGCATTTTTGCCTACCAATCGTTTGATAGTCATAACAATTTACCACAAAGAGGCGCACCCTCATAGTGAATACTAATGTTGGTCTGTTTCACTAGCTGATCAGTTTTGCAGTAGGAATCACTTCTAACTAGAAAAACATCGAAAATCGTTGGCAGTTTTGAACTGGGTTAAGCCGGTCGATGATTTAAATGACGAACAATGGTATATTTTCAATGTTTTTTGTTAGATTTCGGGGTTTTCAAAGCCTTTGGATAAAAGTTATTGCAGACTATCGGATTTAACTGTACAACTCTTTCATCATTACTTTTTCAAATTGACTACAGGTTTGACGTCTTGAGAAAAGTTGTTAAAAAAAGAAGAAATTTATTGAAATAAAAACAATCGAGACTTTACTTATAAAATAGACGTAAATCAAAATGTACTTCAAATTTAAATTTCTCAACCGAGTTTGAAGAAATTAAGAAAAATGCGAAAATCTGTCATCAAAGTTCAAAAACCCTTTTCGTAATGTTAACACGTTTTAAAATCTTTTTTTTTTTGTCAATTTAGGAATTTAGATAAAAATATGAAGAAACAAACACTTGATGTTTTCACTTTAGTTTTCAACTACTCTCTCCATGCGAGATCTGATCGGTAGCATTACCTCCACAATATAAGCCTCTGAAATTGAAACCCATGCCCAACAAACATTTTGGCTGATTAAAAACGCCAATTCGCTGAACAAAAGCTGAGGTAAAGCGTGATTGCTGTTTCAGCTTGCTTGCTGAATAAAGGCAAACTGTAGTGCTGTTTCAGCGTGTGATGAAGTTTTGGTTCAGCTAATGGGAGAAGTTGAAGTTTACGTATCATTTTTTCAGCCTTTGTTCAACCATTCCTGCTACCTTTGAAATTTGACAGACTGATATGAACTGTGGTAAAGCTGCAATGCATATGGCGGATATTTTGACCTGAAATTATTTTTGTTTTTCGAATAGACCGCCATTTCTCATGATACCTCAGTACCATAATTGTGAAAGGTAGAATGGTTTACTGCGAAGATTTCATGTTCGGTTCGAAAAGATGAAAAAAAAATTCTACATTCAATATTTCCTTTCTGCACTCTTCAGAGTGGCATTTTGGTCGTTCAAGAACGACAAATTTGATTTGAAGAGATCCTGGATGTTTGCATGTTTGCCATCAAAGTCGTACTGTGATCTCAAAGCTGTGAACCTGAGACATTCCATTATTACATGGTTAACGGTTTCTGGTTTAAGGCACTTGTCACAGTTTGCGTCGTCAACAATTTTCATCCTTGCTTACCAGTGTGAGTGGCCATCGAACGATTTAGGAGACGAATATCACGCCTGTTCATTTCTCAAGGTGCGTTTAAAGAGAATAATGCTATCTTTCTACATTAGATAGTTTTCGTATATGTTAACTGAAATGAAGACCGTGCTTGGCCAAACCATCTGCGATTTCATCGCCACTAATAGAAACATGACTGGGGATCCACTGTATCGCAACTTGATATTGGGAACGATACGAAGGATTTCAATCAAAATTCTTTCGTTTTCTTTTGATTTTTGAGTGGTTTGCAGCATAATGCATGACGCCTTGGAGTCGGTATAGATAACAGAACGGACCAACGATGTTTCTTCAATCACACGTGTGGCTTCTCTAATAGCGATCAATTCCGCCGAAGTGATACTCGTTCCTTTGCTCAGTGCCATGGACAGACGAAGTTTTGCTGATTCAAAACACACGCCTATAGAGCACTTTGAGCATCCGTGAATTTCATGGCGTTCATGACAAACAGGGCTAGTTGTTTTGCCTTTGCCGGGTTAGTGTTTTGTTTAGCCGTTAATAGCCCTTCCAATTCAGGGAAAATTTCAACAGGTTGCAATATTTCTGAGCGTATAATCGGTTGAGTACGATCGAAGACTTCTTTATGGATCCAGTACGTCTGTTCTAAATACGAAAACTTTTTCCAGCGATCTCTTTCTTCTGGTAACTGAACACTTCTCAACTGTACAGCTACCACATTGTTTCGAAAAAAATGTCTGCATATTTCCTTGCAGCTCTTTGATGTGTATTCCAAGGCTCAGGAAACGGTCAATGACTACACCTAGGTACTTATGACTTCTCACAGTTTCCAATTTGGTGCCGTTAACAGAAATGTTAAGCTAAAGCCTAGTCCACACTAGGAGACGGTTCGGTATCGAATTTTGAATACGGCGAATGCGCCAACTGTAAACAAATCCAGATTATCACATAAATGCGTTAAACTCTTTATTTTACATCCGAAAATATGATCTCCTTTTAATTTTTCTTATTTTAGTGAAGTTAAATTTAATTTTTTAAATAAGGCGAATAGCTTTTTTTTATGAGTGTGTAATCCCACAGTTCATTCGCCCATTTCCCCTCAAAATTTCGTCGCGAACAAAAGGGCCAATAGTTATTTCGAGATGGAAAAAGGGCACTGAAGTTTTTGAAATTTGTTTTCCCAGGACAAGGAGAAAAACAATTCAGCATTTATAAGATCGTTGAATGTGCTAATGTGTTAATGTGATCATTTGGACCCGCTTTCAAGCCGAAATTTGCTGGAATATTGCTTCTTTAATGAGTGATCCAAAAGGCGAACAGTCATTCTGCAATTCAAAAAGGCCCTCCAATTTGGCGAATGAACAAAATGAGAGCATCAGTCTGTGGTAAAAGGGCCCACAGTTATATTTATTAATTTATTGTGGTAATTAGTACGGAAAAGCTATATCTATCGATCGGGTGATGAAATTAAATCAATTTGAAAGCATTTTAGCGACTTCTTTAGGAAAATGATTGTACGCAGCTAAATAGGAAATTGATTTTATTTTCTGAAACTTGGAATGCGTTTTTCTCAAAACAAAGGTCTTGGCGCATTCGCCGTATTCAAAATTTGATACCGGGTTCGTCTCGAGACGGTCTCAGCGTCTCCCATTTTCTTCGGGAGACACTGAGACCGTCTCAGGTTTCCAACAACAACAACAGACAACAAAGTTCGTCTCATAACAAAAATCGCAGTTCATGTTGCCTAGTGTGGACTACACTCTAATTCTCCTTGACTCAGATTTGAAGGAAAACAATTCAAAATTCGCCAAAACTAGGAAAACTCAAATTTTGATTAGAGCGGCATAACTCAAAACTGAGTTGTAGGGGTTTTCGCGAATTCTGAGTTGTTTTTGTTCAGGGTGGTTTAGGCTTGTTCATGGATCGACTGAATGAAAAAAAATCAAAAATTTATGAAATTTTGAAGCGGTTTTAAATGGAATTTCTGATTTCAAAAAGAAAAAGATGATTGTGTGGTGTATTTAGAAGATGGATTCGTACATTTTTATCCGGTCGGCTTTATTTTTACCACAAAAAAATTAGTGCCACCGGGCCATTTGACCGCATCCAGCCGGTGGATCTACGTGCTGTTTCACTTGATACGCTAACCCGCCAGCACACTCTGCCTAATTTGACCTGATCTGAAAAGACAAGGAAAAAGAAAACACCATTGGTGAAAATCATTTACATTTCAAAATTATGAAAAAATTATACTTACAGTTAAGTGAATGATGGCTTCCGTAGAGATTTCTGGAAGAAAAGATAAATTTGTTAAATTTTGTATTTGTCCTTTCGACACCACTTAATTTCTAACTCAAAAGTAAATGTAATTAAAAGTTGCACTCACCTTGATTATTGTTATTATTTCGTCAACTGGTCTCCGACCATCGCATCCAAACAATCAACACTGGTTTTGGAACTCTCTGAGTTGTTTTCATCTATTTTGTTCGAAAACATATGCGTCTTCGCTAAGTTCCAGACTTTGAAAGTCAATAGATGAAAACAACTCAGAATTTTGATGGATTCCAAATCAGTTGTTTTCATCTTCATACATAATGCGACAGCTGAACCGAAATTATTCAGTCTCTGAATAATCTAAATTTACCGTGTAGGCTTAAGAGACAGAAGTTGGTCTGCTTTGTTGATGTTTTTTTGTTTTGAGAAATCATAACATCACAGTTGATTTTTATTTTGAACTGTGAAGATTAGATTTGCTCAATGATTTTTCGAAAGAGAAATTTGGTTTTGCTCAAAATAAGTATAGATACGTTTTTCCTGTAGAAACTTAATATTTTTTATCAGTTTCGAATGGGATGAATCTATAAATAATCATATCTACCTTAAAAAACGGTGTGTGGCATCGTTTAACTTGCATTTGAATTTGGCGTCAAAAACATTTAGATACTGCGCGGTCATTGAACATGCCTAATGTTTTTTGTTATTCAGCGGAGCAGAGGTTGCCAACAAACTCGTAAACAATTAGAAATCAGTTGTTCGTTTGATAAGCTGGGAAATAGCTGATATACCCACAAAAAATATTGTCAAAAACAAACTCCAAAAAAATTATTGGAAATTTAAAAAATGGGTTTTGGTCGACCCTATGGCCTGCAATAAGGAATTTTCTCTTTTTTGTTTTGAAAAATCTTAACAGTTGATTTTTATTTTTAACTGTGAATATTAGATTTGTTCATTGACTTTTCGAAATAGAAATCTTTTACTGATGATTTTACTGAAAACAAAATTTAATTTGAACAAAAAAAATATATATTCGTTTTCAGTAAATTTTTCATCTGTTCCAAATAAGATAAATCTATAGCAACTCTTATCTACCTAAAAAAAAAACATTATTGTGGCTCATATTGTTCCACTTTCATTTGGTGTCAAACACATTCAAATACTGCACGAGCATTGAACGAACATGCTTAATGTTGTTGTTATTCAGCGGACTATGATATGCCAAAAAAAAATGTAAACAATGAACACTCAGCTGCGATTGACAAGCTGGGAAATATAATAGCGCCAGCACTAAATTTTACTTCGGAAGTCCGGACTTCCGACTTTCGAAAGACTTCCGACTAGGAAAAGTGAAGTACTAGATTGTCGGTAGTCTGTGTTTTGTTGCCAGTTCACCAGCGACGTTTCTAAGAATTATATTTAAATTCACAATAGCTGATACTGTACTACTGCATTTTTTACGTCAATTGAGTTTGGTTAGAGCTAATACATCCACAAAAAATATCCTCAAAAATAGTCAAAACTGGGCTCTTACAAATTTTCGCATTTTTATGGGTCATACTGTTAAATTTATTAAACGTTTTGGAAATTTTTAAAAATCGGTTTTGGTCAACTCTTGCCTATGACCTGTAATTAAAGCAATAAGGCATGCCGAGCTTCTTCTGAATTCTTAAAGTAAGATTTTTTTATTTAGAATTGTAAGGACTTCTATGAGAAATCTATCAGGGTTAGACTTTTGTGAGGAATCCCATAATAGGTTTTGTACAGTTCGACCATAATTTCATAAGAATTTCTGTATCGATTCACTTAGAATTTTCTATGGATTTTTTTAGTATCCTTGTAGAACTCTACAAAAACTTAATGGACATTCTTCAGTACTCTAATTAGAGTTCTGTAAGGGTTCATTTAGAATTTTGTTAGGAATTTCTGTAGAACTTGTTCAGTAATTCAGTAAGATGTCTTTAAGTACCCTGTTTGAGTTCTTATAGAATTAGTAAGAATTTTCTGAAGATTCCTTTGAAATACTAGTTCAACTCGACGAGATCTTTTAGGACTTGTTTAAAAAAATTAAGATTGTTTTAAGTCTCCTTGTAGAACGCGAATTCCATCCACGGTCTATTGAAACCCTTCAAGATTTCTGTAAGATTGGTTTAAAGTTTCGTTAGTATTTGTGAAGGATTTAAGTAGAAATTGACAGGAACTTTATTAGAATTGTATCAATATTTTTAGTTATTTGATAACAATTCTTAAAGATTTTGTAAGGATTCTTTTCAGTGCTAGAAGAACTTATTTTCGTTTTCGCTTAGGAACTTTTTCAGAATTTAGATTTGAGTCTTTCAAATACTCTGGCTGAGTTCAAAGCAATTAATAGACTACCTTGTGAAATCAAAGTTTTATCCAACACACAAGGTTTTTCAACTTGCTTTTTGAATATAAGATTATATTGAATATTGAATATAAAATTATAATTTCAAAAGTTGCGTAAAACATATTTGTGCACAACTTTGATTGATGTTTTTAGAAAATATTTCCATATGTGCAACATATAGCTTCTAACTTCAGCCGACAAAGGCACTAAGTTATTTTTTTGGTGTAAACTTAATCTACAGCCTTTTTTTCTGAAGCATGTTTTTTCGATTTTTTTTTCTTTAACTCCAAGTGCCTATTTTTAAAATAAATTATTTTAGTTCAATATTGTTCACGTTTCAAGTTTTTAAAAACTATAAATTTTGTGTAAATCGGATGAGAAACAAGAGAGGTTTAGCGACAACAAATATTTGCCGTCATTTGACCGCTTATTAGACTTATATTAGGGTGGCAGCCAAATGGGTCTTGTTGAATTTCGAAAGCCAACCATATTCATTTTGTAGATTGGCTTAAAAAATCAAAAAATGCAAAATTTCAGCTCAATCGGACTTGATTTAGGGGTGCCTTAGAAGCGCTCAAAGTTTCGGTTTTTTGACTCTCAAAAATTCCCAGAGCATGGACAAAAATAAATCAGAAAAATCGAAATTTTAATTTTGGGCCAATGCATAAAACTTCGAAATCTGGTGTTATTTCTTATATTTTTATTTTGTCAAAAACCGACTTAAAAATTAAAAAAAAAAACCAAGAGTGGTTCCAAAGGAAATTCGAAAAATCAAAATTTTAGTTTTGATGCCAAATGATTTAAACATGCAAAAATGCATGAAACGTCGAGATCTGGTGTTATCTCGAAAAAACGACGACTTTCTGGGACTTAGTCGGTTTTCCAAACACGGTCCACTTCCCCAGAAAGTCGATTGTTTGCCAAAAAATTTTTTTTCGATATAATACCAGATTTTGACGTTTTATGCATTTTTGGATCATTTGGCATAAAAATTAATTTTTCAAGTTTACAAATTTCCTTTGGTCCTTCCTCTGATAATTTTTGAAATTTTCAAGTTGATTTTTGAAAAAAAAAAGTTTTTCAAAATGACACCAGATTTTGACGTTTTATGCATTTTGAAGTCATTTGGCATCAACATTAAAATTTCGATGTTTCCGATTTCCTTTGGTCGTTCCCCTCTTGGTGATTTTTGAGAGTCAAAAAACCGAAACTTTGAGCCTCCCTAAATCAAGTTCGATTGGGTTAAAATTTTGCAAAGGCCAATTTTTCGGGCCAATCTACAAAATGTATGTGGTCGGTTTTAAAAATTCGATCATGAAATTTTTACCATGTATCCATTGCCACCCTATTTTATAGTGTCGGTAGGTTAAACCTACTAGGTTTAGTGTTAAAATTAAACCCAATCTTCAAGATTTTGAAAACGAAACACACAACCTTTAACAGATTTTATTCCATATTTGTTATCTTCTTCTTCTTCTTCTTCTTCTTACATCAACATGGCCAAAACATGTATGCATCCTGGAAAATGGAAGACTTGCGTCTTTCATTTTTCTTTTCAGCGTATTATCTGTTACATATTACCATGCATTGCAGATTCTACTACGGCCAGGCCAACCATGTGATGAAAACCGCGAAAGATACAGGAACAAGGGAGGAATGAAGCGTGGAGATCCCTACCAAACGCTTCATATGATATTTTGCTAAAATTTAACACTATTGATTGATTGGTAATTGGAAAAAATCTGGGACGAATAAGGGTTAAAAGAGTAATTTCAAAAAGAAACGATCTCACCAAACTCCTAAAGTTCCTGCTAGTGCTATCTCCATATTTTTCCTGGTTCCGATCATCTTCAAATTGGTTTCATTCACATGTTCCCAACATCACTGTTCCCTCAGTTTCAACCGCCTAATATCAACTGCCAATTGATTGTTCGCTTTTACCCTAGACTCTGTTCAGCAAATACGAGCCGATAGTAAATGTTGCTCAGACTTCCAGTTTGTTTTTTCCGTTCTTCTACTCGGAGAAATCTACATGAGCAAAGAGAACAAAAATTTTAACGGAAATACACTAATCGATTGATGCACAATCACAAGATCATCAATATCCCTCCAACCGAAACTTCAATTATGAAAATCACGACGACCGGAAATAGAATTCCTTTTTTATAACCACCGATTGATTTTCTTCACGCACGATTCGCCAAGCACAACAGAACACCAAAATTAGAAGTAAAAAGCATCTATTTCAATTATTTGGATGCATTTCAACCACTTGTAATATGTATCTTTCTAAACAGAAATCTCCAAAACACCTAAAATTCATCAAAATTGATATTCGCGAAAATACAAACGAGAAAACGCGACATTGGAAAAAACACGACCGTTCTCGAGCACGGCTTGCTGCGATGATTCCATATTTGTTATCTTCTTTGGAAGAGAAACGTGGCACAGTTTTTCAAACTATTTGAATGCAAAAATTGGAGTTCAGATTCACATTTTAAAAACTGGAATTCAGAAAAAGAGATGAAGAATCCAAAATTCTATATTTAATAATCTGATTTTGAGTTCTTTTTTTTAGTTATCAAAACCTGACGACTTTTTTCAACTGGAAAATCTCTTAGTAAAAACCCTGGTTTAAAATGGATTGAATTCACGTGTATTCTCTTCAACTGGCTATTGGGCCATCGGACAGCTGGTCACGCATGATGGATCATCAGTGACCAGCAAAGTTCCTCTCCCCATCGATTCCAGTTGCGGGTTTTAATCAATTGAACGATATGATAGGGAACATGAGTTCATGTTTGATTGTTAATCGTGCTTTAGAAGATTCTAAATTTTTTAAAATAGTTTCGTTAAAATTTCATAAAAAAGGACAGTGAAAACCAGGATGTCTAGAATTATTAAGCATATCGACTTTTCAGTACAAAGCTTTTGATCTCGATGCCCCGTGCGCCATATGGATGGCGGGCTCCGTCGCCGTTCGAACTAAAAACCCACTGACCTCGAAGGGAACAACGCTCCGGCTCTCTAGAGTAGGGTAGAGTGTCGAGCAGCGAGACTCAACGACATCCCGGCGCCATCGATTCGATCCTGCCGCCATCACCGACTAGTTTTGAAACCACAAAACAGGCAACAGCAAAATCGACAACAAACCTAAATCAAACAGTGGGGATAGCTATATAAACATTTTTTAAGCGAAAAAATGGTTTCTGGTTCATCACGGATTCGACGGAATTTTTAGCGCCTTCTCGTCTTGGCACAGAGCGTGACCGTGAAAATTGTTGTGTTATGTTATCGTCCGCACAAGTTGATACATGAATCGGACCATCAACATCATCATCATCGTCGTCGTCGTGAATGGCACCAGGCATTTCCTTAAAAGGAGAAAATCGCACTTGCGACTTGCGGCTGAGTTTCACAGATTGAAGTTGAAGTTGTCTATTGAACTTTAAACGGCCGGAGGAACCATTAATGAGTTTGTGCGAACTTAAGGAGTAACTCATCGCAGCATGTAGACTGAGAAGTTTTTTTTTAGTATTTCACAATTATGTGAAAAATTTTAAATTTTAAGTAAGAGAGGCTTAAATATCAACAAAAACTGACTTATGTAAACATTTGGTCAATTTTAGTATGATAAATTCAAGAATTTATTAATTGACCCAGTCTAACGCCATTAGAGTGACAACAATCAGCGAACTTTATCATGTAACTTGTCTACTCCTCACAATGAGTTATGATCCGATCATTCTATCTGGTCAGGGACGAGAAGTTCCTATAGATAAAAAAGTAAGTAGAATGAAAAACTCATGATCTATGATTCTGGGTTCGAAATCCGGATTCTGAAACCGGATACAGGATATAGATTCTGAATCTTCTGTCTTTAATCTAAATTTTCGAATCTTCAAATTCTGAATTTCAAATCTGAGATTTGAAACCGTATTTTAAATCTACTCTGGATTCTGAATATTGATTCTGACATCTGAATCGGGATTCTACATTTGGATTCTGAACTCTGATTCTGAATCTGTGTTTTCAATCTGAAGTCTGATTCCGGCAATTCTTGGTATATTTTCACTCGGCCCAAAACATAATTTCAAAGCGTCCTTCTCGGGCGAAAAATTTTGCGATTGCAAATCTCGGGAGGCACGGCTTATTTTTAGAATCAAAATTGCGCAAAATTTCGCAAACGGCTGCCGTTCGATCGACGCAAAGACCAACCTTTCCCCATCATCGCGCGCCATTCATTTGCTGCGCCCGACTTGACCGCATTCGACCGCGACTTCTGCTTCTCTCTCACTCTTGCTCGAAATGGCAATAAAATGGAATGTGCGAACCAGCTTGCACGGATTGAAGCTGAAGGCAGATCGACCGAACCGGCGATGGATGGTGCATATGAATTATTCATCGAACGAAAGCTCAACTCAGCGCTTCGGTTCCGCATCTGTACGCTGACTCCCCCGCGCCATTTCAGCTAGTTTTGAAGCACCCGGAATGGGTACAAAAAGTGGCAGAATTGACCGGAGAAATGCAACCCATCGTGGTGGACTCTGGCTGGAGTCCAGTAGAGCACCATTAAGTCGGTCGCACCTGAATGAGGTTGTGATTGAAGCCGAATTAAAGCGACGGTTCTTTTTCGAATTTGTTAACATTTTATGAAAATTTCAGCAATTTTTTTTTAAATTAACAGTGAGCACGCATATGTACCTTTAGTAAACAGATAAAAAAATTAATCAAGCAAACGGACTTATTATAGAATAGGCCAAATGAAAGAATAAATATTTACACGAGTTTTGCTCGTAGAGCGTCGCGCCCATGGGAGTCACGCTAATTGAAAAATTCAAAACGAAACATATCGAAAAAATATTGAAGCAAAAATAAGCCGGGAACCGTTACATCAGTCAGATGCATGGATGGATGGATGAAAAAAAAAGAGCACTCCTCAGACAGAACCGGTATATTTGACTTACTAGCAACATGTGAGCAGCACGTACAAATGTACGTAGACTCTGTGTAAATGAAGGAGCAGCCGGTGTGGGAAATTAAAACAAAAAAGATCATACATATGGGTAAAATCTACGCGAGTGATTGATGCACATTTGTGGGTTACGCGAAAATAAGAATTTTGATTGCTACACATATGACGTTAGTAAGGGGAAAATCGAGTAATGTTGAACCCAATTAATTCTGCCTTTTAGCACCGGACAACAAAATATCGCCGTTCAGTACAATGGCGAAAATAACCTAGCAACGATATATCGTTGTTACTTTGTTTTTGTTTAACAAACATTTTTGTAGGTGTATTTCCCTACGTTCCATATACATTATAGAATTATCGCACAAACTTGAAAAAAACAGCAAAATGGAGGCAATATACATTAGACTGAGTCGATTTGGGGTCATTTTGGAATTCCTCAAACCCTGGGGTCTAAAAAGCTTCGTCTTGGTCCAAAACTCATCCATGATTTTTTGCACAATTTTAAAGTAACGTTTACATGAGTAAATTTGAACTTTTAGGTTTGTATGGGAAAATTGAATATTTTGTACTGAAAAATCAACATCACTTTTGTTTCGTCTGTGTAACCGAGCCAGCTGAAGGTTTTTGTGCCAATTTATAAAATTCCTTAAGGAATTTTTCCGCCGAACAACTTTGTCGAAGACCGTAACTTCGTATCTTATAAGGAAAAAAAGTTATTAGGTGTACAATTTTTCCTAATGAACCATCTGTTTTTTAGCAATTTGGCTGCTCTGTTTATCGCAGAAAGTAGAACAAGGTTGTTTTCTCACTTGATCCCGCGCGGAAGAACAATTTAGCAAACATGGCGGACTTTTTATAATATCCGATTTATATCAAGGACTTGAGATATAGCCCAGTTGGCAAGTCTGTTGTCTCCTGAGCCGATGTCCGTGAGTTCGAGCCCAAGAGTAAATATCGAACACAGTTGTACCGGATAAGTTTTTCAATAACGATCCGCCAACTGTAACGTTGATAAAGTCGCGAATGCCATAATAACGGTAAAACGACTATAATCGAAACAAAAAAAAAAGATTTATATCGACTTTAAGTAACTAATTTTACGATCGTTTACTTATTCGGTAGGAATTGCGATTCGCATTAACATTGTGAACGATTTCAGCTGTCATTTCTAATGTGATTTTATGATTGCTGGGTCGTCACAAGAGGTCTTTGTTTCGAAATAACTATAGAAAATGTTGGAATAGCTTGTTTAAAAAAAAACTATGAGAACAATGATCGGATTATAATTCTGCATGGTTGGTGCATGGTTGGTCGGCTACTCCTAAACAACAAAGAGCCAGGAGAAAACAGCACTGTTTTCAGTTCGGCTTCCGAGTGCAATTCTCGTTCGCTGATCATGCTCCACTCGTTACCAGTGATATCAACCTTCCAGATTTTCTCCGGATCTTCCAGACAATTCCAGACTTTTAGGTCAGGACCAGGCTTGAAAATTTTCATTCATTCATAAGGATGGCGAAATATTATTTTGGATCACTATCCCACAGAAAAATGATCAGTCATGGATCATGTCATGACAGAAATATTCCAATAACGTGAATGTGAATGCCTCGGTTATTCACATGATGGAAATAACATTCACGGATGAGAAGAATGGGCAATGAATGAAAGATGGAAACCAAATGGAAGCTTAAAAAATTGTGTCTAGACTTTATCTTTGTTTTCATTAATCTTATACTAATGCTAGCTAACGTTTTTGATAAATTTGTGTTTCAATCCACAAGTTTGGCAAACAAAAGATCCTAAAAGTTGGCAAACATTGTGCTAGTGATTCTTTTCATGACCCATTTGAACCATCATGTCATGACCGAAATGTTCGGGATCTCAATGATCAATGACATAATGGAAAACTCTTTCTTTACCAAAACAATCATTTCATAGCATACTTTCATGTTCCTTTCATGTCATGTAACATAACGACATGTGAGGAACAGAATGGGTCACTTTTTGCCTCATGACTACGACAAAATCCCGTCCCTGGTCAGGACATAAACTAAGAAACTTCGAAAATTCAAAGTGTTCTTGGTATAATATGACAGAAAATGATAAGAAATGATAAATTATAAATTCAGAAGTGTTTAAAAGCTATTAACAATGGCAAACGCTTCGAAGATGTATGTTGAATTGAGAGTTAGACAGAAAACAGTTGAGAAGTTCAGTTTGAGGAAAATCTAAAAATGTACTGATTTCGCCAAAATAAAACATGATGACCTTTTTTTTTTGGTCGTCAGGTAGAATTTTCATTTATCTGCAGAATCCCTTGAATTTATTCGATAATCCGTAGAAAATCCGTAGGAAATGCTGAAAATCCGTAGATTTCGAGCATCGATCCGTAGCTCCGTAGAAATGCTTAAAATCCGTAGATCTGGCAAGGCTGATTGACAACTCTGCTCGTTACCCGAGTTAACACGAGCTGTAAGCGTCTCGGACAGCGAGTGTGAGAGCTCTCTTATCTGAGTGAGAGAATGAGAATTCTAGACAAGAGCGCCCTGGTGTTTCAGTTAATTTCTTCCTGGCTGTCAGCATTGCCACATTCAAATCTTTACATTAATTGGAAAACAAATATTCAAAAATATGCACCGAAATGCGCACCCACAACCAAAAAGGTCATCAGTGGTAAATATAGAGAAATTGTTTTTTTTTTATTTTGTTCGACTGTTGATACCACTTCTGTGCATTTTAAATTTAAAATGACATATTTCTAATCAAAATTAAGTAATTGCCTAAAAGTTGCTTTCTTTCAACTGTGATTTTTTTTCTCATTATTGACCACCTTTATATAAATCTGAATTCTGTCTTTTTTTTTAAAATAAAATGTTGAATCGATTGGTTTCTATTTCCTATTTCAAAACGTTTTTTTGTGGTCTAACTAATCTGAACCAAATTCCAAAAATCTGTCTTCTATGTGGACAAAATCTGTACCGAAAAATAATCAAATTTTTTTTAATTTTTAGATTGGCAACCATGCCCACTTCTGTTTTGGTTTTTTTTTGCTTGAAAAAATAACTGTCAAAGGTGAGATACCAGATGGTTTTGACATTAGGACATCACGAAGAAAACAATCAGCGCTTTAATTTATGCTACAGAAGAGCGCAGCTTCTTGGCTGACCAGCAGTTTTATTTTTTTTACAGATTTAACTACACACCCCGTTTGTTTTTGGCAACACGCCCGAAAATTTTATGTTGCCAAAATCTAACGGTTTTTATGTCATTTTTTTTTTCAAAATAATCAAAATTAATGTAAAACATACCTAATGTATGTATGTATGTATGTATGTATGGTTCCCCCATCGGTAGCAAGGTCCTGCCTATGTCTGTGTGGCTCGGCCTTCGAATTACTTCTAGGGCTTCCACGGCCGATGGTTCGTCGAAGGGAGGCATCCAACCCTCAGAAACCTGCAATGGTTGGCAACCCACTCCGCTTGCAATAGTTTCTTCAGATTATCCCCAGATGCATTTCTTCTTAAAATATATGATTTATCATATATTGATCTGAAGAATAAGGAATAATATAATACTGGAATATATAAAATAAAAATATAAGCATATATCTATATAATGACAACAATGTTTAAAAGAAATAAAATAATATATAAAATTATAAAATAAAATAATTATTAAAAGTTTTTAAAAGGATACAGTTTCTTGCAATCATCAGCAAGTTTGGATTTTGCGTTTTAGGTATTCTGTATAGAAATCTCATATTCACAACACTCAAATTTAATTTATGTTCCGGTTATTTTAAACAAAGCAATCAAAACCCCGTCTTCAACTCACACACAAAAGCTCACTGGACTTGCAAATCATAAAAACATAAACCAAGTCTCTGTATGGGGTGGCCGCAAAACTAATAAAATGGGAGGAATCATCGAAAGCCTGATTGCGGATAATGACTTAACGCTGCTGAACACTGGAGAACACACTCGTCTCGATCCAGTATCTGGATTAACTGCGCCGCTTGATCTTACCTTGACCTCCACCTGTTTAGCCAACAAATTCCTTTGGAGTGTCGACAAAGACTGCAGGAATAGCGATCATTTTCCTGTGAAAATCTCCATTGCCACTCAGTTTTCAGCGATTACCAACAGGCGAAGATGGATTTTTGAAAATGCTGACTGGATGGAGTTCGAACGCCTTATTTTAGAATCTATTCCACCTGAGAAAAAATTTTCTAGCTGTGAGTTTATTGAGCAAATTAGAAAAGCAGCTGAAAATAGCATACCTAGAACATCCGGTATTGTAGGACCGAAAGCGGTCCCTTGGTGGAACGAAAACGTCGCAGCATTAATCAAACAACGTCGCAAAAAGCTGAGAATATTGAGAAGAATGTCAGATCGGGATCCTAGAAGAGTCGAAGCACTAAAAAATTTTCAAGAGATTCGAAACACTACCAGGTCAGCTATCCTTGATGCCAAAAGTACATCCTGGACAAATTTTGTCAATGATATTAACCCCAATACGCCGACAACCGATGTCTGGAAAAAGGTCAATGCCCTTCGCGGACAACGACGAGTACGTCAATACTGCTTAGAAATCAACGGCAATATAACTGAAGATCCGCTTGAAAAAGCTAATATATTTGCAGACTTCTTCTATAAAACGTCAGCTACTCAAAGCTATAAACCAACTTTTCAACAACAAAAATCGGAAACCGAAAAATCACTAATCTCGTTAGATGGTGGCGACCAATTAGATTTCAACGCAAATTTCAAAATTGAAGAACTCTTATGGGCATTGGATAAATGTAAAGGGAAATCAGCTGGACCTGATTCCATAAGTTACCCAATTCTACGCCATCTACCATATATCACCAAAATTACAACTCTTGAGATAATCAACGACATATGGACTTCGGGCCAACTACCAGATGATTGGAAGAAAGGACTTGTCATCCCCATCCTCAAGCCTGGTAAAAATTCTCGAAAACCTGACAACTATCGCCCAATCACACTTCTGAACTGTATTGGTAAGGTCATGGAACGTATGGTAAATCGAAGGCTTACCACTTATCTATCTAAAAACAATTTTTTCAATTCTCGACAATATGCTTTTCTGAGTGGGAAAGGTACCGATGCTTATTTTGCAGACTTGGAACAAATTCTACTACCTGTCCTGAACGAAAGCATCCACTGCGACATGGCTTTACTTGACATTAGTAAAGCTTATGACCAAGCTTGGAGATACCCTATTCTTTCCAAACTAGCAAAATATGGAGTAAGAGGTAAGATGGGAAAATATATTGAAAATTTTTTAATCGATCGTACTTTCGTTGTTTGTGTTGAAAACAAACAGTCAGCATTGAAGCAACAAGAAAACGGGGTTCCTCAGGGCTCAGTCATGTCTGTGACCCTATTTTTAGTCGCTATGGAATCAATGTTTGAAATAATACCTAAAGAAGTTGATATTTTCACTTACGCCGATGATATACTTTTAATTTCTAAGGGAAAATCTCAACAAGAGGTCCGAAATAAATTACAGAACGCTGTAAACGTTGTTCATAAATGGGCAAGTGAAATCGGATTTACACTCTCGCCAACAAAATCTCAAGTGATCCACCCTTGTCGAAAATATAAACATGAACAAGTACCACAAGTTACAATTGATGACGAACTAGTTGAAGAAGTGAACGTCGCTAAATTACTCGGTATTACACTCGATAGGCGCCTACGTTTCAAAGCCCATGCAAAGAATTGCCGAAAATCATTAGATTCTACGACAAAACTGTTCCAGATGATAGGAAATCGACTTATTGGAGCAAATCGACGTTCCATGATAAAATTACATACCAATCTCACAATTCCCAAAATCTTCTATGGGATTGGATTTTATAGTATAGGCGGTCACCAGATTGTCAATATACTGGAACCTGTTTATAATTCGATCGTTCGAAGCATCACCGGTGCATTCAGATCTAGTCCTGTTAAATCAATATACGCAGAATCCGGAATATTACCTTTTCGCTACATGTACACTTTGCAACTCTCATTGAAAGCAATTCAGATTGCCCAGAGATATAGCAATTCTGTAGAACTAAGACATCCTTTAACTAACCGTGTTAACAATTTGTTAACTGCCCTTCAAATTCAACCATTACCCGAAATTGAAATTTTACTTCGAAATGGAAATCGAATATGGAATCAAACAACACTCAAAATTGATTGGTGTTTAAAGAAATCGCTACACTCGGGAGTAAGATCGCATACAGCAATTCCTATATACAGGGATCATGTTCAGAAACTCTATAGTACAAGCTGCAAAATTTTCACAGACGGATCTGTAGCTCACAATAAAGTTGGTTTAGGACTATGGTCAAGCGATCTACGAATCTCCAAAAGAATTCCTGATGAGTGCTCCATATTTTCAGCTGAGGCGTTCGCAATATTAGAAGCCGTCCGATATGCACAGGCTACTACAATTCCTACAGTGATTTTTTCGGACTCTGCTAGCTGCATTTCAGCAATCGAAAGCGGGACCTCAAAGCACCCTTGGATTCAGGCTATAGAGGCAGAATCGGCTTCTAAACATATATCTTTTTGCTGGATTCCAGGACATGCTGGAATAATGGGTAACAGTCTAGCTGATGAACTAGCAAATGCTGGCAGAAATGAACCGATAACACAGCTCCGAATTCCAGCTCAAGACGTAGTTCGTAACATAAAGTCCAGTATAAGACTGGCCTGGGAAAAAGAATGGGATTTAGAAAGAGAAAAATTCTTAAGGAAAATTAAAAATACCACAACTGTTTGGAAAGATCGATCTTCTAGGGAAGAAATGCGAGCACTCTGTCGTCTCAGAATCGGCCACACTAGGTTAACACACTCAGGACTCTTCAGCAGACAGCGGAGCAAATTGGATTGTGAAGCTTGTGGCGCGGTTGCTTCTGTCCAACACATACTTCTAGACTGCCGGAAATATAATGACACTCGAGAAAAATTCAGGATCGTCGGTGACATCAGCGAGGTACTATCCAATCAAGAGGAGAGAGAGAATTGTTTGATAGAATTTCTTAAAGAAACTAGATTATTAAGAGAACTGTAAAAGTGTAAATGTAAATACTTTCTTGACCCGAATGACAATTGTTAAAGGGTCTTTAATAAATATTAATAATAATAATAATAATAAACCAAGTCTACTATTGAACTCCGTTGAACGCAATCGAGATCATTTTTACAATTTATTCGCAACCTCTCAATACAACCTAAACTCTTCCACCGGGATTGATAATCCATTTGGAGAAAACTTCCTCTTAAAAAGCTAATCTCTTCCACAATTTTTTTTACGGTGTCGGATATGCTTTCGAATCCCGCACTTTCGCTAAACACTACCCAGAAACAAAAAAAAGCCCGCTTGCTCTCACAGTTTTTTCTTCAGCAAATCCACTCTTCCAGCTCATTCTATCGCTGTTACTCTCCGCACTTTTCTCATTCCACTTCTGGAACCTAAAAAAATTACCAACACCTATGCACGACGTAACCAAACTTTCAAAGCCTCTATCCCGCTTCACCTCCTCAGAATGAAACATTATGGTTGAAATCGAAGCACGCCATCAAACCCAAAAAATAACAATGTCAATCAGAGATTAATGCAAACCACGAAATTTCCATTCAATCTAGCAAGTAGGCATGTGCCACGCTCCAAAAGATGGCCTCAATTTGGCACACTCTCCGATTATCCGGAAATCCAAGCAGGCCGACAACAGGAATAACACACAAACACAATCGCGCGCGACGTCAACGAACTTTCGCAAATAACGGGAAAGAAAAAATCGACGACTTGCGGCACAGCCTCTTCGGAAAACCCCCATTCATCACAAATCCAAACCCTCTTTATTAAAAGGAATCCGACCAATTCACTTCCGGAAAAAGACCAAACGGCACCAAGTATTGAAATCAACCCTCGATCAGCACTCGAAACCAAAATATTGCTCATTGCAAACGCGACCAGAGCGCACCCAAAAACCGTACCGTACTGCTCGGCCTGCCGAACGCGAATGATTAATGTAAAACATACCTAATATACGCAAAAAAAATTTGATTTGACTCAATTATATTAGTTTTAAGCAGTAAAACATGGAAAAATCATTTTTTAATGTTGCCAAAAACGAACGGGTTTTCACGGATGTTGCCGAAATCTAAGGGAATATGTGTTTGGCTTAATTGAGAAATTATAAAAAAGAACAAAATGTAATTAAATGTGTTGAATTTGAGCAGAACTAGTTTCTTCTAAATAAGCTGCAGACCATGACTTCCCGCTAGTCGCCGGGCAACCTAAACGAAGTATTCACAAACTTTTTTTTAAAGAATTTTGGCGCTTAAGCCAATATTTTTCCTTAACCTTGTTTGGTTTTAAACTCAATCTTGAAAACAACGTCTTCTTCAACACCAAAACGTTTTTGGACCCTTTTACCGAAATCAGGACAATTCAAGAGTTCGAACCGCAGCGTCTTTTCTCGTAAAAGTAGCAAAAAAAACTGTGTTAGCTCTCAGATTTCTCCTCAACACAATGCGCAATAGATTTTTTCAGAAACGGTGTATGCCCTTAAGCTTGTTAGGCGGTTTCAACTGATTCTCGCCGTACACCTTGTACAAAACTTTCATTTTGTCAGCCAAAACAACATACTGTTTTACAAAAAAAGTTTGAGTTTGAAGTCCAAACATCACACTTTCTAATGTATAATAAATTATAAAAAATTTCATTGTGTTAAGCCTAGTCCACACTCGGCAACTTGAACTGCGATTTCGGTTGCTGAGACTTGTGTATGTTTACATCTTGGTTGCTGAATGTCTTCCATACTTGTCGGGAGACTTGAGACGAGCATCTCATCAAATGTAAACAAAAACAAGTCTCAGCAACCGAAATCGCAGTCCAAGTTGCCTAGTGTGAACTAGGCTTTAGATGTGCCAGAATGTTTTGATATGAAGAAACAATGTTCTTAAAATTAGATGACGTCTTGTTATGGCGTTTAACCCATGAGTTTAAATGAATTTAGGAAAAAATTAACATGATTTCATTCTTATCATTTTTTCAACAAACTGCTGTAAAAATTTTGTGACTATTATTGTGAGCGACAGACGTGGCTGAGTGAATCTCTGAATTGAGATTCGTAAGTACATATTGTGAAATCACCACAATAGCGTAGTTGGTAAAATAAGATGCAACGATTGTTTGTTTATTATTCGGCCACTGGTGGTGAGAAGACGGATTGGCTGAGAAAGCACAGATTTTTAAGGCTGCTGCAACGATTCTTTGTTTATGATTTGGCCACCGGTGAAAAGGCGGATTGGCTGAGGGAGCGCAGATTTTTAAGGCTAACTGCTACGAAAAAATTGTTTCTGATTCGGCCACCGGTAAAGAGACGGGGTGCAGATTTTTTCTATATTTTGGCTCTTGTAAATAAAAACAGAGCAACAGGAAAATCAGAGATCGGAATGGCTGTTGCTAAGAATGTTTTCGGATTGTTCCGGCTCTGATAAACAAAAACAGAGCTGTAGGAAAAGCACATATTCGAATGACTGTTGCTAAGAATGTTTTCGAATTGTTCCAGCTTTTTCAAACAAAGGCAGAGCGGCAAGAAAAGTACAGATTTGAAAGGTTTTTTTTTCTAGTTGGGATGTAGAACTAAGATGAAGGATATTTGGGAAAATAAACAACTTGTCAGGTTGGTTTTTACGACGTAAAAATTTCTTTGCCAAGTTATGAATTCGTGTAAATTTAAACGAAAACTATGTCCAGGAGTGATCATAGCTGTCCAGATAAAATAAATGGCTCTAAATTTGTGTTGGGTGAGTACCATAAGCTTCATTCTTCACTGTGTGAATAGTGAGTATCATTTTTTTCATTACAGAGGCAAACGAAATAATCAAAACATATGCTTTTTTACACTCCTTAAACGGCCAGTAGCGCCAATGGTAGTGGTCAGAAATGTCCAAGTGGACTCCCAATGGCCAGTCCCACAATGCGATAATTACAAATGCCATCGATCAATGATTTCTACGTACTAACTGTATAGGTTTACCATTTAAAACCTTTCTTCAATCATCTTCGAATTAATAAGTGAAGATTTGGGCCAATTAAATTAGTTTTTGCAACCAAAATTATCGATTGATCAAAAGGACGTTTGCGCCAAAAGAGGAATGGAATATGTCGTATACACATTTTCATTGACAAGAATTGAATTAATGTAAGTTTCAAGTACATCATCATGTTCTGCGTCCAGTTTTACATCAAATTTCGCATTTGCAGAAGAATTTGAAACATCTTTCTTAAAACATACCAGGTGGTTCATACGACCTAATCTTAACAAATTTGGAACAAAATGTCGAAAATTTGTGTCACATTTCTGTGATAAATTTCCCTTCTTGTTCAACTTTTTATCAAACAAATGTACAGGTATATAACCTGGTGCCCGACCGTTCTCCTGCTAATTGGCACAACGCTAGTCGATTCGCACAAACGTGGAATGTATCTTCAACAAGAATGCACACCCAATGGCCTACTGCCGTTTTGTGATGTGATGTGAATGAGAAACCCAACTCAAAATTCCGGGAACGGTCACACTGGGACCCGTTTATACCTGTCAGTGCCAGTGCCTTAGTTTGTTTATTTTGTTTTGAAAACTTGTTTCATGGTGCAAAACCCCTTAAAATTCGTACGGTTTTTCAACTTTAGGAATTTTGCGAGTTGAACATTTCAAATCTAGTCTAATTTCAAATAAGAAACAAATTTATTATTTTCAATGAGTTCCAGTAAAATGTTTTTGCATAATTCAGAAAATTTCGATACGTCTGACGTTTTTTGTTGCTGTTCATTACCCCGCAACTGCGCCGAAATTGTAACACAAAAAATCAACGTCTGTTGTTGTTATTTATCATATACCGCTTTTGCTTAGTTATTCATTCTAACGGAGTACTCTCCCGCAGTTTGACGTTAGCAAACAAAAGATAGACTACGCGGGACCGTAAACATTCGAGATCGGAGAACAAATGAAAACGGAAGCGAGCCGTACCCTTTTACAGGTGTTTCCTCCAACCATTGTTGTTCCGAGTTACATTACCTAGACCCAGGTTCGTTTGCTTGAAATGCAAATGCTGCGCAGCGTCCGCTTTTGTTAAGCGGGTGCGTATTTACCTTCCTAACTTTGATTACCAAACTCTCAAACTTGTCAATCTAGTACCACCAGATTCCCGCTTCGTTGTTTTTGTTACATTGGCGACGGTGACTGCCTTGACTTCCAGGCGACCACCACCACTCCCTCTGTAATCATTTATTAAATATGACTAATATGAGTCAACGAAAAGTTTTTTTTGCCCTTCTCATTCGCAAAAAAAGTTCAAGCATTCTTCCGTCCGAGTTCCTCCGACTGTGGAAGTAGTTAGCCGGTGGTACCTACATGAAATGTGTCGTCTACTCGGCCGGGACTTGGAATTGCGGGGATGACGAAAGCGATTCTCTCACGTTGTTCGCTGGAGCGAAGCTGCTCCGGCACAGCAAGGTTGAGGGAAGAGTGAATGGCCGTTTTTCGCCGCGGACGACCAAAAATCAACTTCGATTGGGAAACACTGTCCAACATTACGACGGACTTGCGGAGCCTCTTTGAGAGATGAGTTCACCCTTCGTTTTTGCGTGTAAACGTGTGTATTGAATCAAAACGCAGGAGGTTGTGAGTTCCTCCGGAACTCACTCGCGGTCGGTGGCCCCCTCCTTGAGACAGTGGGTCAAGATCGCGTACACGTACCTACTTCGACACCACTTTAATTGCTTGCTGCCGCGTTTGCGGCGTCGACGGAACCGGGTCCAGGCAATTTTGTCCTTTTTTGGACAACACTCTGTTGGATTCGGTGGGGGTCATCAATAGCTGTCATTAGCGACGACGGACGGAATTGAGCATGAACTTGGTGGCTTGACACCCGATGCTGTGGTAGATTTCTCATCTCAGGTACACACAAGTGGTGGTCGAGCCAAAGTTGGTTATGATTTTTTCGTCTACCCAAATCTGTCATCCATCCACCAGTAACAAGGGAAGTGTCCTTCCATATCGAGAGGCGAGGTGGCTACCTCGATTGTTGATGATTGTACATGCACTCTGCTGTGCTGTGATGATGATGAGTGCGGAATCCGGTCACTCAGTCAGCTGAACTAACACATCGGAAGAACTGGGCACGCCGCCATCTTGGTGGCGAGTTCGCTTGCTGGCTGATTGAATGATGATGATGTAGGCTCCAGCCAGGCCCGTTCCGTTTCGCTCTTTTAGTATTGTAGTAGTTGTTGACGAAGTGAGTACTTTAGTTCGGTAACCGTAGTTTTGCTCCAATCCGTGATAGATTTGTTGGGTTTTTTGAAGGGTTTACAACGATTATTCGATATCGGTTTGGTTCCGGTTTCCGGTTTAAAAGTCGCGTTTGTTTATCCTGTAATTGATTTCGTGGACGTGGAATTCAATCGTCATCGGGTGGAGCATCCTGCAGCATATTCTTGAAATCGCCTTCTTTTTTTTTCGCTCGTCTCCCCCATCTTTCACAGTGTGAACTCGTGTGCTTTTATATGGGGTTGCGAGGGTGTGTTATCTAGGAAGGAAAATCAATCGTTGGTGGTCAATTCATTGTGATCTGACCCGTTGGCTTGGATCTTATTGAGTGTTTAAAAAAAAACCAGGCAAAAGAATCAAAGTTCAAGTTTGAGGAAATTAATCTTTCATCAATGAAGAGTTGAAAGAGGAGAAAAAATTATTCGGGCGTGTGTGTTCCTTTTTCTGCACTTAAACCTCTTTCTCGTTCGTTTGTTTGTCCCTGTGTTGGTGTGAGGTGGAAATTTCATTCGGAAGAAGTTTTTTTTTCGGGGAAACCTAAATTTCTTTCGAATGACCGAAAAAATAATGTTTTTGTGATGTTTGTTTGTTTTTTATCTAGAAAAAGTTAATCGTGCAACAATTGTGTTCCTCCGTAAAATTCTAAAAAAAAGTTACAGCGGAATCTACATTCCAGCTCCAAGTGTGATTTAGCAATCCAATTATAGTTTTATACATATTTAAAAATAAGCTTAAAAAGTTAAAACAAAAAAAAATTAAAGGAATATATCATGGCTGCGAATCTGCAACAAAGTGGCACCCTGTTGGATGTGCTGAAGAAGAAGATGCGGCAGACCAAGGAGGAGATGGAGAAGTACAAGGATGAGTGCGAGGAGTTCCACAAAAAGCTGCAGAATGAAGTCATGCGACGTGAGGAAGTAAGTGGCCCCGGCTCTTTTAGTAAATCAGCAGAAAAAAAAGACTTGAACAATACCTACTAAGAGTAAAACCTCGATTCTCCCAGTCAAGGATTTCCCGCAGTTAACTGCAAGAGCACCAGACACCGGTTATGGCACGACAATTACCGGTTGGTCTCGCGGCGAACAATCGCAACTTTCTGATGGAATTGGTTAGGGCAAGGGGGCACAGGAAACATTATTCCTTTCCACTTTTGGAACAATCTCTAGCGAAAACCGCTGATTAATCAACCCTGCCCGCAATGAGGGGAGAGATAACGAACGACAGATACGCCACCTTGCGTTGAGCGCATCACCTAGTTTGTTTTGCGTCTGACTAGCTGGCGTCAAGTCACAAGTGTCAGAGAGATCTGTCAAGGTGGTACAGATTGTCAATCCGAGCCCCGAGAGTTGTAATGAGTAACAGCTACTCGAGCTAATTCCATTCATGGCAATCGTCCTTGTCCGGCAACTAAGCCGTTTTTGGAAGCCACAAATCACCACTCTCGGCTGCGCCTCGATTGCGAACTTCTGTCGAAGTAAACTTTTATGTTAACTCACACCTTCAATTTGTAAAAACTTGAAAAAATTGTCACTCTTCCCTGACACGATCGAACCATAAGTATTGGTTCCGATCCCGAGAAGATGGCCACATTGGATTCTCTCGGTAAACAGGTGGTTTCAAACCCCCTGGATCGAACGATCGATCAAGTGGTTGAAGCGTTTCGACTCATCCACACCATCGTTGTAAGGTGGGTTCAATTCCCTTCTTGCACCGCTGCAAAATCCCGAAGCGAATACATTTTTGGAATTTTCAATGGGTCTACCAACGAAAAAAAAAACAGTGCGGTACCACTACTACTTGCACCAAAAACGGCGAAGAACCGTACATTCTCTGTGCGCATGCCTCCGTTTCGTTCCGGGACGAGTGGCAATCCCAAGTGTCAAAGTCGTAAAATGTTTCCCCGAGAACCCGAGGATGGACTCACACATACCGTCTTGCTTTCTAATGTCTCGAAACTCAAGTGAACCGAAGACGGGAAAACAACAACCAAAAACAAAAGAGACCAACCAAGTTGCTGTAAGCAGGAGGAAAACAGTTGTAGAAAAACAGTAGTTTTTCTTCGTTGGCTTTTTTCTTCTCTAGTTGGGAAGGTTGGATTGTGAATGTTGATGAAGTTCAATCCCCTTTTTCTTTTGGGATAAAATCGGGAAATAACAACCACTTTCTTCGGTTGTTCTGTTAGCTCGTTTTGACACCTGTAGTTTTGTAATCTCAACTCTCATCGATTAAGTCGTAAGGAAATTGAAAAAAAATCAGAATTTTGAAAAAAAATTAGTTCTAAATTTTGACAAACCTGAAATTTTATCTGGAACTGAAACCTGCCCCTGAAATTGAAATACTGGATTCGGAATTAAACATCAGAATCCTAGATCTGATTTTAATTTTTTTTTTTCTTTCAAAACATTAAAAAAAAAAAAAATAAATAAATTAAACTTGAAATTGAATTTCATAATCTAAATTTCAATTTAAATCTAAATTTCATACTTTTTCTCTGTTCCTCTGAATCTCAGATTTTAATTACAAACATTTAAGTATTCTAATCTTAATCTGACCTTAACATTTGAATCTCGATGGAGAAATCTGTACTGAATTTTAAATCTGCAATCACAAACATTAAATCTGTATTCTGAATTCTGGTTCCTGAATCACAAATTCGATATTTGATTGCTTAATCTCCAATTTCAATTAATTTCTAGCCTGTGAAACCAAATCTGCTATTTTGACTTCCAAATCTAAAACCAAATTCTTTTTGAATCCAAACACTGAAACTGATTTCTCGTTTTTGGATTCGAAATTTGAAACCTGCATCTTAGAGCAGATTATAATTTCGCATTTTTCTAATAATTGCAGAATCTCAAATGTTGGTCGATAAAAAATATGAACCTTTATCTGCACTTTTATCTCATTTCTGGATCTGAAACCTAAATTCTTCACTTGAAACTTAATTCTTAATCTTAGATCTAAAATTGAAATTTGGTTTGAAATCTCAAAACCTGAATCTGGTTTTTAAATAAGAGTCTGAAGTTGAAACATATACTGAAATTTCAATTTGCAATCACACATCTAAAAACTAAAACCTGAATTCTTCATTCGAGGAATTTTGATCAAGATCTCAACTCTCAAACTGAAGCTTGAATTCTAAAACTAAAACATGGTCCAAGGTCTGAATCTTAACTTTGAAATCTTAAATCTGGCTTCAGAGTTCTGGGTCCACGATTTGTTTTAAATTTTCATCTTCGTTCTGAAGGCAGAAACCGATGACAGCTTGACTGACTGACCTCTTATTAAAAGCAGGAATTTTCGAGTGTTTATTGATTACATAAAACACGTTTAAAAATATTTTATTTGTCTTTTAGTTTCTCAGAAAACATGTATCTAATTCGAATTCGAAACAGGGTAAAGCTGTTGAAATTATTCACGATTAAAAGCCGATACATAATCTAATTCTGCATCTGATTCTTAATTTAACAACTTTAATTAAATTTACAAATCGGATTCTGAATTCTTGGAATACAAATCAACCTTTGGAATTCTGCAATTAGAATCAAGAATCTGTTATCTGCGTCATTATTCAGTATTTTAATTCTGAAAAATGCATTTTAAATTTGGAACCTACACTCAAAATCTTATCGTAATTAGTGTTCATTTGTATCCTGAAATTGGCATAACAAACTCGAAATCAAATGTAAAATCTAGATTAAAATATGGACTCTAACGTAGAACTTGAATCTCAAATATAGATTCAGGATGGTAGATTTGAATCTGAAATTTTAATTTTTCATGTAGAAACCGAATCTGAAATTTGTAACTTGTGTCTTGAAGCTGAAACTTGAAAGCAGAACCTCAGTTTTATTTATGTTTAGTAAATCAGAATTTGTTTCCAAACAAAATTTTCGAATCATATTTAAAATTTAAAATTCAAATATCAGGTTCAAAATTCAAATTTAAATCAAAGGTTGTGCTCCCAAACTTTAATTTTGTGTTCCAAATTTAGATCGGATTTCGAGTTGTAAATAAATTGAACAGACGGCTATTTCGCACAATTTCAATATTGTTGCAGAAATTCCTCAATTGTTAAAAAAAATAAAACTTTTATTTCAAAATAAAATTTGAGATTAAATATGATGTACATTTGCAAAATTTCACATTTACACATTCAAATTTGGTGCTATTATGAGCAATAGGCCAATCTAGTATCAAGCAAATATTCATGAAAATTAAATTCAAAGTGTTGCCATTACCAGATGAAAAAATATTTCAGTCTGTTTCAGACGAATGTTTGTATAGATTATATAAAATAAACGAAAATTTCTATTAGTTTTTGCTTATTGGTTAAGTTTTGACAGTTGTTGAACATCCGATATTGCTCGTTTTTTCCATAAATATGGTTAAAAACATACAAAACAATCAAATGGGGTTTTGGCAAATTTATGCCAAACATTGTTCACTAGATGCAGAAAGATGTTTGTGATAGATTTAAATATTTTTTTTTTAGAATTTCAAAAATAATACAAGTTTTTAATATATTGTGACATAATGTAATTGATTTAAAAAAAACGGAAAATTGGGTTTAAAAATTTCGAATATAATAAGTGAGTGACCCAATTTCCGTACCCTGGGTTCCCATGGGTCACGGCGGCGGTGTGCATGCTTGTGATAATGATGGTTTACTATCATTGTCCTGAGAGGGTCGTTGCACACATCTTGTCAAGCATGGATCATAATATGACTCAAATTAGAAGGCGTGATGGACACCTTTATTTTCATTAAATTAGCGGTAGGTTCAGTGGTGTCCCAATTTTTCATGATCCATGCTGGTAAGATGAATGGGAGTTGAAACACTTGCCCTCCCTTCCGTTGAACAATGGGAAAATTTTGTAGTGAAAATATCACATTTTGCCGTCATAAAGTGATACTTTTCAATAGGGCATAATTTGTTTGGTAAGGTAGTTAGCTAGTTTAGTTTCATAGAATTAGGATGTTTCAAGTATTGCTAGGTTAGGTATAGGTAATGGTATTCGCCTCCCCAATGCTCTAGAAAGTGTGCATTTGCGGTTTATGAATTTCGTTGGCTTATTCTTAAATCAAGCATTTTACAAGAACTAGGGGCTCATTGGATGGTAATGCTGTTTTGACAAATATGATATTTCAGTTTGTAATACACTTTCGACATTTGTTTTTATTTATTTATTTACTTTTGGTAGATCTATACATTTTTCGGTTAGGATTGAAATTCATAAATCGAAGTTTAAAATAGAAAATATGATTTCGATAAGCAAGAATGAGTAGATAGTTCAGATCTTTCATTTCGGGCATTTAAAAACAGGCACACGGTTTATTTGAATTGAACCCCTATCGTGTAGATTGAGTATTAAAGTTTGTTTGAGAAGTTGACCACAATTCATGATAAGGTTTTAAAGAACAGCACTGTTATTTTCCTGTTCCGTTGATAAGTTGACGATAACAATAAAGCTATTGCTATTTAGGCTTACAGTTCATTGTTGATGAGTTAAAGAGTCACCTTTTCTAGATTCTGTTTTTATGATATCCTAATTGAGTTATTGAATAACCGTGTAGTCGCGTAGAATCAATCACTTGAATATATCTTTTACTTAGCAAATCTATAATAATTTCTAAATCAAACTAGGAAGAATCCAAATTTATGGAAACGAGTAAGGTAGATGACAGGTAGGGAAAATTCAACTACGGTAAGATAGTGAACCCTTCTAACAACGATATCGAGGCGTTAGCATATGATACCATATTATTTGATACCATACTGCTATTGCTCGATTGAATTGAAGGTTGGGTTAACTCGAAGTTCATATGGGGCCCACCAACCGTCCTAGTCCGTCGAGCACTATCTTAACGCTTCCCTAAACTGGTGCTTCAGAACCCTCGGGCTCTGTTGCCGCTATCCTTTTCTAAGCTATTCTACTCTCATTTAAAATTTTCCTCTTCTGTCCCCGTTCTGTTTTTCCTTTCCGGGTCAGCCAGGCGCTCATAAACCCATAAACAAAAAAAAAATAAGTGAGTGACCCAATTTCCATCTTCAGCAGTTTGATTTTTGCTCTTCCAATTGTTTGAATTATCGAAGAATTCATGAAGTTTTCCAATAAAATGCCTTAATCCTTACCGAAAATTAGAAGGAGGGAGGTAACAAAATAAGAATTTAATGTTTGTTCTGGCCCAATCAAATTCGGGAAGTTCTTTCACTTGAGAATATGTCTGACAAAAACATCAAAAAGAGGTCTTAACAAGAAGCTCTCTTGCTGTCGCAGACTTGAGCTTGCGAAAAATCAACTTCTTTACTGGATTATTTAAAACCCGTTTTGCTGAAGATTGCCTTTAGGTCACTGTCATTGAACTTGGTTTCCCATATTGATGAAAACTTTCGTAATTTTGAACAACAATTACGAGAATCTATTGGTCACACTCTCCTTGCAACGTTCTATCTTAAATCGAATTGGGAAGTATTTGGTGAACTTTTTCTGCAAAAAAACATATAAGAAATATCAAATTTTCTCATTAAAAGCATTCCAGGGAAAGGTTGAGCTTTTAGGGCAGTGCTCATCCCATAATGTATTTACTTTTTAAAGGATTCAAACGAATATAAAATGAACTTGTGCCCTTCAAAAAAAGAATCCATTTCTTTACATCGCCGACCATAGCTCTCTCGAAAAACTTGTGGAAAGCTAAGGTTGCCAGATTGCCTGGTTTTATCCGAGTTTTCCCGGATAATGAATATAAAATTTGGGCAAAGTCCGTTCTAGCCCGGTTCTCATAAGAAAAGCCGGATTTCGCCCAGGATTATTCTCGTTCTCAAATCAAACTAAAAAGCTTACCTTACGATTTAAAATCTGCTGATAAATGTTGATGTAAACAATTTTTTTCAAGTTTTTTTCTTGATTTTGGATGAGTAATTCCCAGGTTTTGACCAAATTTCCCGGATTTTGTTCGACAATGTTGAATTCAAATGCCCGGATTTTGCCAGGTTTTTAGATAAAATAGCCCGGATACGTGTTGAAAATATTCTGACAACCTTAGTCTTAGCTGAATTGCTGAAAACCGTCTTTCTGGAGGTTGCAACTTATTTTTTTGTTCAGGAATTTTGCTTTTAAAAAGTCACTCTTCCCCAAACTTGAAACATGAACTTGTTTTTTTTTTTGTGCTAAGTTCCGCTCTCTTTCGATCGCATCGATTTAGAAAAAAAAAATAGATGGAGTCAATTGAATCTCCATGGATGGGGCAAAACTTCGCAGATAGACTTATCCGATGAAAGAGAGTGAGAGAATTTTTTTCATATGCTCTCCTTAAGCTGTACGGGGAGAGACAAATCGCACTGCAATAAAAAGTGAGATTGTCAACACATAAGAGTGAGCGAGAGCATTCACATCTGCTGATGAAGAGAATTCCCTTCTCCGGAAAAATGTATTGCGCATTGTGTTGAGGAGAAATCTGAGCGTTAACACAGTTTTTTTCTTGGTACGTTCACGAGAAAAAAAAACCCTGCTTTCTGATTCAGAGGTGCCAGAGGTGTCCTAATATTTCAGTATTTGTCCTGATTTTCGAAAGGCCGCCCTGGAAAGCGTTTTGAAATAACCAAACGAAACCGTATTTATTGAACATTTCATTTAGAAAAAGACAGAAGTCAGATTCATGTGAAATTCGCCAATTTTGAGAAATAATAACAAAGTTTAAAGTAGCTTCCTGATTTTAAAACACCTTTTAGATATATAATTAATTTTGATTATTGAATAATTTAGAGAACAGAAATGATATCAACAGTCAAACAACAATTACAAAAAAAATACTACTGATTTTCCTAATTTTTTCCACTGAAGATGTTTTTTTTTGTTGATGCACATTTCGGTGCAGATTTTGTGTTGGTCTTATTTTGTTTTAATAAGAGTAAAGATTTGAATGTGGCAACGCTGACAGCAGGGAAAACATTATTGTTATTGTTTTTACGTTGTGTGGTAGGAGTCTAAATATTTTTTTTCTTCATTTACACTGAGGAAGAGCGTTGTCAGATCTACGGATTTTAAGCATTTCTAAGGAGCTACGGATCGATGCTCACAATCTACGGACTTTCAGCATTTCCTACCGGTTTTCTACGGATTATCGAAAAAATTAACAGGATTCTGCTGATAGTCGAAAATTTGACCTGACGACCAAAAAAAAAGTAAAGTTAAATTTTGCCAAAATCAATACATTTTTCGATTTTCGTCAAACCTACGGACTTGAGTGGTTTGCAATCTGGCAACGCTGCGGGGCGCTCTTGGCTAGAATTCTCTTTCTCCAGCTCAGATGCGAAAGCTCTCACACATGCCGTCCGGATCACTTACAGCCATGGTTGCCACATGAACAGATACATAGATAGGAGGTACAGATTTTTGAGCTTATTTTTGATACAGAATCTGTACGTACAGATGACAGATTTTCAAAATTTAATTTTTGACTTTTAAAAACAAAAAAGTTTCTACATTTTTCTTTCATCCAGTTTATTGAAAACTTTCTAGAAAATGAGTCAAAAGTTAGTCTTATTATTCTGGCGATAGGAGTTCCTTACTGGGAAGTACACGATGGAATTATTAGATTTCCAAATTTGCTACAAATAATTAAATATCTGATTATAATCCCCCACTATCCTTAGAACGAAAAGTTTTTTAAGGATCAACGGCGGATCGAAAAATGTTGTATTAAATATAACGCTCATAAATCGTTTTAATAAAACTATGCATAAACATCATGAACTTTATGAAGTGTTTGTTATAAAAAATATTTTTTAATGTCAGTGACTAAAGAGAGAAAATAAAAATGATTAAATGAGTTTCACAAAAAATTTTAATTAAAAAACTGTACTATGTGCAATAAAGTATCTGTCTTTTTTAAGATTAAAAATAAGGAACCAAAATCTTCACGGTACAGATTTTTGAGTTTTCGGTACAGATGAAAAAGATTTTTTTATGAGCGGTACAGATTTGGATGTGGCAACACTGCTTACAGCTCGCGTGAATTCGGATAACGAGTAGAGCACGATCAGTGAAAGAGAATTACACTCGGAAGCCGAACTGAAAACAGTGTTGTTTTCTTCCGGCTCTTTGTGTTTTGGGAGGAGCCGACCAACCATGATCATCTCAAACGATAAAGATATCAAATTTGAAATTATTCTGGGCTGGCATTCAGCTATTAGGTGATGGACCAATCTTAACTTAATAACTCAATAAAAGTAATTTTGAATGAATTAAGCGGATATAATCGATGTTTCTAAAAATATTGCCAACTTTTTGATAATTTTTTCTTACTTTGAAAATGTAACCCTTGAATATTGATAAAGCAGAGTTGTGGGAGAAATATTTATTGTCAGAATAAGCTTAAAAGGCCAGAAAAAATGTTGCCACACTTCTTAAAGTTTAGAGATTCACATTTTAAGTGCCGACGTCATTTTAGAAATTTGGATTCGGGCTGAAAATTTTGATTCTTGAGTTAAAGTTGAGAACAAGGAAAACTAATTTGAACTCAAATTAAGCTTCCAGGCTCAAAACTCCGGTTGAGTTTTCATTTCCACTCATATTCAGATTTCAATGATTTGAGATTCCGAGCTCAATTTTGGTTCTTAATTTCTGATTCAAATCCATACAGTTGATTGAGATTATGATTAATTTCGTCTACCTGCCAAGCAGCAGAAGTTATCGAACGATAAATTAATTCCATCCGAAGCCGAATCATCCGGCATTTCTTGGCGTTATGAATTTTTAATTCAGTATCCGCTCCCCGGCCGAATCACGTTTATCTCATTTATCGAATTCCTCTTTCGTGGTGTGGTGGGTATCAAGAAGACAATTTTCCAAGCCAAATATGCTAAGTAGCTAGCTCTGGTAATGGAACTCATTGGCCTAACGCGATGAGGTGTCTCGCGGGATCCCTCGAACTCTCGAGTCTTTCCGAGGAGGTTTCCTAGTGGTGGTTCAATCTAACCATCACACTGTTTCCAAGTCAAGGTGAATGTGTGGAGGTTACTTTGGGGGTACTCGATTCAAGTGCCTTCCTTCTACCGAAGTAGGTGCCCAACATGGTTGCACTTTTTTTCTTTTTATGACTTCGGGGAGCTCTCAACACCCATTGACTGTCTTTGAGCAAAGCACTCTTTTTTTTGGCTCTTCTTCTCCGACCGGATTGATTCGACGAGGAGTGCATTTTAATAAAAAAAAAATCGGACTGTGGTGGGTACCACGCCCCGGCCGGCGAGCTTTGCTCGATTCGTCGGCCACTTACCACACATTAAACCACAACATGTGTGTTGCGGCGTGCGGGTGCCGGTGTATTAGTACCGCAAATGCGGAATGCATGATGAGACAAACCGCTCGGCACGACTCAGCTCTAATCGTTTCAAGTAAGTAGGCTTTTTGGACGACTTCAAGGTTGTTGGTGGAGTCTTTTTCGGAGGTACTTTCGGTTCCACCAACTACACTCACTCGACAATCGGCCCGGCCGATGAAGTCAGCTCCCAATCGGAAAAAGAGGAAGCGTTCGGCTAATGGTCGACCTTGAGCATAATGACGGTCGCCATGTAAGCGACAACAGCGGCGACGAATAGTCGTCGCCGTCGCCAATGCGATTTCAAGTCCGGTCACTTGCCGGCTTAGGCAGTTGTGTTGTCATGCCGGTTATAACGGCTAACGCGATGGAATTTTTGATGAGCCAAATTCCTTGTACCAATCTCGTTGGACACTTCCCACGATTTTTGGATCAATCACCGATCCGTCCTTCAAAATCGAAGGAACTCCGAATAGTTTCAGCGAACCCATCATTCTTCATACCATCATCATCGTCATCGTGCTTGTGGCAAATGACATCACACTCTTCCATACTTTCTGTTTGCCTAGTGGTCAATGCGCGATGTCATCAAAAGCATTGCGCCAAGTACCTGTACTTATGTATGTTGTGAAACTTCTATGAACTCCCCATATTGGTAACTGAACGTCACCGGACGCTTTCCTTTGACGATTTCAAGCGATTCATCAACTTCCACAGGTGATTAGTCACCATATTTTCTCGTTGTGTGTCCGAGCTCAGTCCCCCCGAATTGGATTCTTCGGACTGAGAAGTGTTATCGATTGTGACAACTCTCTTACTCCTTTTAAGGTCGTCCCGCGCGCATAGCGCACGTCGCAATCGCAAAAATGGCTATCCGGTTTGTATCTGTGGTGATGTCATTCATCCCTCAAGGTCATTCGCGATTCTGCTTGGGTCCGCACCGGGGATCACGATTGACGATTGCAGTATCTCTCGGCAATCAGACACCCCCTTTTTAGGGGGTCGCGTAGAGAGTTAGATCTAGCCCGGAGATATACCCTAGAGTTCTACCCCGAGCTACAGGCAGGTTTCCATATTTCTGATCACCAGTCCTTTTCTCGAGAAATTTTTATTTTATTTCTCGTCTCTACCGCAAGTAAGCGTACCTTATCTAGCTAGCGCGCGGTATCGGTTGATTTGCTTGATTTGGTTAGCTCATTAGTCTTGCGAGAAATGGATTTGCTTGTACGGTGAGTCATCTTGCGATGGTCGTGTAACTTGTGAGTTGTAAGGAATTGAAAGTACTGTATACTCTTCACGAGTCTAAGATAAATTTTCTGTTTCGAAGGCTTTTTACGCACGTAAAGGTCGTTCTGCCTGATAGATCACCAAAACAACCGGATTCTAAATGCCAATGGAACAACTCCTTCTAATAGGTCAGTGGGCTTCACCACAGGATATGTAGGTACTATTAAATTTCTCTAGACTTAGTGAGGCCTTCAATGAGGTGGAACCAAATTGAAACCGGTAGTCTAGTCAGTCAGTTGACCTAATTGTCGGTCCAACACTGAAATTTGAGACTTTCACAACCGGAAATTGTGATATATCCTCTTTTTCTACAACTTGAACCAAAAAAAAGAGCAAGATAATCAATGCTATCGGCACCTTCTCGATAACGATTGGTTTGGTATGATAAGATATACACGGAATTCCGTTTGATATTGTGATATTGGGCTACTCATAGTAAATTTTCAGACATCAAGCAAGATCAAAAATAGGTTTGCAGCCTGTATAAGGGATAAGTGTTAGGACTCGAAATCATCAATTCCAGACGTTTTCTCTTGTTAAAGATTGTGTGTATGTTGATGTCTCGATTTACTTTTAGAATTTTAGAAAAATCTAAACTTGTTTTACATGATAACACATTTGTTAACACATTAAAGACAGCGAAGAAATCTAAGCCGAGAAACATCAAAATTCGGTATTTTACATCTCAAAATTCGCTGGACCAAATTTTACAAATCTAATATTTTTGAATTACCGAAAGTATTGTTTTCAATTTTGTAGGATCACGTTTCATCATAAGATTTATAACATTGGAGTAATGCTTCTAGGATTAGTCATCGCGAAAAACGAAAAATCTCGTACATATTTGGTCCGAAATGTATTGAGATGAAATTATAGGATAGGATCACATTTTCATATGTGATGAAAGAAATTAGAGAAACATGAACTATCAAAGAACGAAAGAACATAAGCCGTAAATATCATGAAAATTTCGAAAAAGATACAACGGCTCACCGACAGGACTTGAACCTGCAATCTCCGCTTCGGTACAACGGCGCGTTAGCCAATTCCACCACGGTGAACGTGATGGAACCGGCGAACACGAGCAATCGAGCTCTGCCGATCAACTGCTGGACCTTCTATCGAAACACCATGTATATCCCGCATGTGATCTTTCCCTCTATTGATCTCTCTTGTTTCTCTAACCCCACCCATCGACTCGGGATTTTAGCCGAGCGAGCACATGGTCGATTGCTTCGGGTTTGCCGCAACTTACGGTCAGATGAAGAAGCAATCAGTGCCGCTCAAGGTTCCGAGCAGACCAGTTACACAGGGAGGTGTTGCTCTGTTGAAATCAATACTGATGTTATGAAATCGCTTGGTACATCTTTGTACCTGAAAATGATCACATTTTCATATGACATAATATGGCTAGACACTGAAAAATGAAAGCAAAAGAACTATTTCTCTTCAATCTCAATTTCCAATTCAAATTGGTATCAAAAATTTAATTTTTTGAAGACTTTCGCAGAAAGACCGAAAGACTGACTTCTGCATATAAAAGTGACTATTGACAGCTGGCAGCAACCAGATCCAGGAATACCAATAGAAAAAATATAACGGATGTTTCAATTTTAGTTCACTGGGTGGTGGATGGACTGTATAATAATCATAGGATTAGAAAGTTTAGTTTCGACTATTTTTTAGATCTCATAAGCAAATTTCTTTCACAGTCAAAGCTTTGGCTTTCAGAAATGCTTGTAAGTAGGGGCCAGTTTTCTGCATCCAATTTACATAAATTCACAGAAAAACACCTAAAATCTTCAAATAACTCTTTGAAAACAGATAAGGAAAGAATAGTGTTGATTTTTACAAACTTACAAAATCACAATGATAGTATTTGATAACCCTCAAATGTATGGGCAAATATGCCATTGAGGAATTTCCTACTAATCTGATAAGTTAAAACATACTTCATATCGAATAAAAAAAAACATACAAAAAACCATTTTTTTATGGGAATTTCAGAGGATTCATCCAATTTTTGTAAAAGGGCATCTAAAGGATTCGACAGGAATTATGTCATCCTGTGAAGTTGATAGCATCAAGTTAATTGATAGCATCAAGTGCAAGTTGGGAAATAAGAGAAGGTAATTTTGGTGTACCTTAGATTTGTTAGTTCGGTCCTCTACTTTTTACGAACCGATAGAATTTTTTTATGGTGAGAATTCAAACTTGATTCAAACCTCATTAAAACTTTTTAGAGATGAGAGTTGTTAGTAGTGACAAATTGACATTTCTTGTATTGGTTTAGCACGAATCGAGTTTCGTGTGTCGACTTTTGAACTGCTTTTACTGTTCAAACTCATTGCTTGAGTTCTTGATAAAGAATCACACTCGTGGAATGTTATTAGGGAAAAATGGAGAGACTTGGTTCCATTTTCTTGTTTTCATCATATCTTTAAAAATCGTCGTCTTTTACAGTTTCTGATATTCTGTAATTCTAATTTTCTATGCTCCGAAAATTAGGACGATATTTGATCCCGTAGATGATTTTTTTTATTTTTTTATTTTTTATTTTCGTAGTGCGTAGTGCATTTTCGTAGTGCGAAAAACAATTTCATTATTGAAAGTAACCCCCCTTATGAGGTTCCAGAGAAGCAAACGAGGTATTCTACGCTAAACTCGAAATTTGAAATTCTTAATCAAGTTTTGACCATTGGGTAAGGTTATTCATGAGTAACAATCCTAACTCAGAAATAATTCTAAAACCTCAAAAACTAATACTAAACTAATTCTGATTCAGTTTTCAAAATTTTCTTACTTGTTGATAGAAATTCGTTTTTGAACATTAAATTTTAAAGGAGATTATACTCATTTCAGAATTCCTTGTTCCATTATTATTAAAAACCTCATTGCAATTCTGTTTTCATATTTCGGGTTCTTTATCCAGTTTGGAATTCTTGATTTTCAGTTCGAATTATCATAAAAAATAGAAATGAAAAGCTGTTTTGTAATCGCTTAAATTTGGTTCTTAATTTCATTCAAAACTGGATACATGATTTTTGAAATTCATATGCGTTTTGAATATTAACGTATTCGAAATCTCAGAAATCGCTGGACCAACTTTATCTAAATTAGTATTTTTAAATTACCGAAAGTGTAGTGATGATCTTTGTCGAAAATAGTTTCATTATTGAATTTAAAACATTTGAGTTATGCTTCTAAATATAGCATAGCGGCAAGCAGGAAAGCGTGATATCGCGTATTTGGTACGTAATATGTTAAGATAATAATTTTCTGAATATTAAAAAAATATTTGAAACCATCCTGGGTTTTGTTTGATTTTCATTCGTAGGACTCAACCCCAATTCTTTAAAATCTCATTAAAAAAAATTAAAAAAATTCTTTTTCTAAATCCAAACTTTAGATATATAGCTTAAAAATGATGATCCAGAATTGAAAACTTAGAATTAGATTCACCTTTTTTTTTTAATTTTATTCACATTTATTTCAAATTTGCAAGTTGCATGAAAAGTAATAACAAAAATAATAATTTCAGATTGAAACCCAAAACATCAGAATTGAAATTATAAATTCATGGTTGAGAACCTTGAACAAATTTCAATTCTTGGCTTGTAATGGTAATGCTGATTTGAAATTCAAATTCAGGAATCGTGTTTTTACATCAGGAATCTCATTGAAATTCGAAAACAAATCTAAAATTCAAATTTTTAATTCAGGAGCAGGGCTTGTTTGTCAAGTCAGTTGGCAAGTCTATTGTCTCCTGAGCCGATGTCCGCGAGTTCGAGCCCAAGAGTAAACATCGAACACAGTTGTATCGGATAAGTTCTTAAATAACGATCCGCCAGGGGCAGAATTAAGATTTAGAATAAATATTCAAAATTTAAATTTGGATTCAGCTCAAATTGGTTTCAATTACGATAAAATTATCAAAATGACTTTTTCGTTGGGTAATTTATATTGCAATAGATCGCATACTTATAATTTTTATTGTTAGTTTAATTTTGAAATTTCAAATTCGTTAACAACTCATTTAGAATGGTTAAGCTTAGCTACAAATTTAAATTAGAATTGGAGAATTTGAGTTTATTTTTTTTTTCAAATTAGAAATCGTGATTTTTACAGGATTTGAATTATAGAATTGATTTTCGATGAGTTTTTTTTTTGTAATATTCCTGTAAAAGAAATTGCCAGAAATTTAAAAATTTGTATGTATTGTTTAACATTTGCAATTGCCGTTTTTCAATAGCCAAATTTCAAACTAAAAAATAAAACTTGAAATGAGTTTGCAAGAATCTGATTTTATTTTACTACCTTAACTTTTGAAAATTTAATTTATTTTGAGGGTTTCTTAAAAAAAACTTAATCTATGTTCAAATAAAATAAGCTAAGTTCGCCAGTTTTTGTAAGCAAATTTAAAGATTTAATCTTGTTACTGAAGGTTTCCTTATATAAATATAGCTTATAATTTAAAAAAAAATATGATGTATTTTCAAAAGCTTCTATTTTATACGAAAACCTGTTAATGTAAAAGATCTTAAAATTGAATAATCAAATAGCATAAAAAATTCTTAATTTGTGTTATGCATTGTTTGAGCAAAACTATCATAGCAAAAAATTGGAACCCAACAGCCCTCATGAGGCGGTTTATTCCTACGGTATAGGCTCTAAGGATCAATTAAACTCATAGGAAACATTTTTGAAAACTTGTTCTTAAAAAAATTGGGAGTTAAAACAATGGTTCTGAAAATATGACAATATAGATTGAATATCATTTTTCTTGAATTGATATATTGTACTAAATGTTTTTATTCAGGTTGGGAACATTTGAAAATGATGAAATATCTTTTTGTCAAACTTTTTTATATTTCCAAATCATGCCCTCAAGTTATAACTTCGAGTCTAACTAGGGTGGTCGGATTTACCGGTTTTTTTCAAATTCGGTATTTCGGTATTTGTAATTTATTAAACCGATAAAACCGGTATTTTTCAAAGAATTCCGAATTCATGAAAAGGTTTCGTCTAATTGTAGTAGTAATGACATAAAATGCTTAGAATTTATAACGCAATAGATATTGCATCGTTTTCAATTGAAAAATATGGTATTGTGCCTTTAAATTATCCCTCTGTCATACATTTATCATCACGCTCATGATAATCATTATTTTTGTCATCGTCATTTTATTATTATAATTTTGCATTGAGGTTGCAGAAATTATAGAAGTTTCATACAATTTTCGACGAACTTTTGTCCTAAACTCTGTAGAATAGTATTCAGATTACAGAACCGATTCTACAGATTAAGTAAAAAATTTTATAGTCTCATGGAAATGATATGAGATTTGATATACAAAAAGATGTTTCGTTAAAAAATGACTTAATTATTTTCTAAAAAAAATAAAACACTGTCACAAAGTTTTTGGTTGACTCACAAAATTACAGATTATTGTTGTCTAAAATACAGATGCTTTCCCGGAAACCTAGGTCGTGATAGCATTGAATTTGCCTTTACAAAATTAAAACGAACAAATTCAAATAAAAATCTATAAAAAAAACAGTCAAAATTCAGCAATAAATATAGTTGTTTGGATCTGATCCTTACGCTCTTTGTTGCTATAATACTGTTGCAAATTTATAAAAACTTTGTTACTGCTCTGTCTGGAAAAAGAAAATGCTTCAACAGTGTTGAAAATAAAAACAACAGAGTTTCATCAATTATCTTGAAAATGTTGAAAGAGAAACTTCATACAAAAATTCTAACATATGTTTAAGTGCTGACTCTGTTGAAACATTTTATGTTTTAAAACAAAGTAGGAAGTATTCAACATTTTTGGTTTTAAATTTTTGAAAGCCCGCGCACCGCTTAGAACGATTTTGATAAACTTGGCCTTTTTTATAGATTAAAAATTTTTGCATCTTTTATTTTTTCAGTTTTTCAATGCAAACTACATGAATTTCTTGTAGCTGTATCTTTTTTCCAGTCATTGTACATTTGTACAGAAGCGTTAGTTTGATAGCTGAACTGAAATGTGTTAAATTTCATGAAAAAATATCATCTGAAAGAGAGATGGCAGCTTGTCAATGCTCTTTTGAACGCCACTCTAGCTTTAATTCAAAAAGTTACATCGGCAAGTTTTAGCAATAATCAAATCTCACATAAACCTTGCAGTAAGGTTTATTTAGCTAAAAGTTTGAAACTGATTGAACAAAATATGAGTATTTGTACTCATATATATTTGTTAAAAAAACCATTTAGCTGTGTCAATTTTATTACAGTGCCAAAGAGGGATGAATCATCCTTCGGGATGAAAATCCCGAGAAAAAGTAAAAAAATACAGTGCCAAAGAATGATGAAAAATTTACCGGAAATACCGGTTTTTTTACCGCCCCAAAATCCGGTATTTCCTGTATTGGAAAATGGACGGTTTTACCGGTTTTACCGGTTTTACCGGTTTCGGTAAATTCGGTTAGCCCACCCTAAGTCTAACGTATGGAGATTAATTTGTGCTACGACTGAAAATCTTACGAGTCCTACTCAAGCTCAAGGAAAGAAAATTGTTTGTTTCTTGTGAAAAAAAATTGTTTTCATTTTCTGCGATTTTACTCAAAAATTCTGTGATACTATTTCCTTTAATTTCATTGAAAATTCATGACAAATTGGGTTTTTTTTACATTTTAGTTGAGAAAAAACAAAAAGGATTACGAATTTTTGCATCCTTTTCTAATTCTTAGTAAGAAATTTAAATTTTTTATTGGCATAAAAAATTATTACTTTGGAAATACATTTAAACTTTAAAAATATCTGTGAAATCTGAAATTATTTCAAAATTCTGTATTTTGTGACACAGAATCTGAGATGCAAATTTGTTCAAATCTCTTGGTGTGTTCACTTTTTGCACAAATTCTCATCCACGAGTCAGATACGTGAAATCTTTACTTATTGCATAGGTTCTTTTCCATCCTCAGTCAAATGGGAGAAATATTATCCCTTCAAATTGTAACAAATAGTTGGAATCGCAGTAATGATTTTATTCCCTTAAAATGTTATGACTACGAGTCAGATTCGTGGTATAGAAAAATTGTCGTAAAAGTATTACCCAAATGATATTTATATGAGCGAAGTTAGGTAACATCTTTGGGGTATTTCTTTAAAATAGGATGATGAAGAATGAATTAGAGATATTTTTTTTTATATTTTCACAATAGCGGAAAAGTTTGTAACATTAGATCTCACTTCAAGTATAGATAGAAGAAAGCTCCAAACTGTGTATGAAGTATTTTTCAACTCTGTTGGAGTTTTGAAGCCTTTTCTAAAATATATTTTATCCGTCACTGAGTTCCGAACCTTAACAATCAATAGTTATTAGGTTTGATCAAAACTACTCAGTTCGCTAAGCTACACAAGTGATGTTCCCTAAGGTAGCCATATGGGACCAATGTTCCCAAATAGTGATATGACTTTTTTTCTCTTTCTATCCTTCTCTTTAACAACCAACTCTATCAAATAATTCTTAAGAAGGTATACTTACCACGAAGAGCCAGTTTCCTTCAAATCAATGCGGAAAATGTAGATTCTTAGAAACCATACAACCTTTTAAAATATCGATAGTACTACAAACCAATCAAACAAATAATGAAACTGTATAGTAAATTGTACAAAACAATGTTTCACTTATCATAACGCTATTTGCTACGGCTCAGTTACGGTACACATTTCTAAGCTGAAAAACTCCAATTGTACACCAAACAAAACCTTCGGATTTGGCTCCATAAAGCCAATATCAGCGGAACCTATGGCATCAGAAATCAGTTTTCACAGATCGCTGATTGAACGATCACCGAACAACAAATTGGGGTGCAACGAAAATTGAAAAAAAGGTACTCAAACCGGAAACTAACTTTCAACTGTAAAAACCACCATCAGTACCAAAAACAAAAAAATGGTAAAAAAGAGCAAAGTTTATTTGGAAACTGCCGTTTTTTTTCAAGAGTAGTCTGTCTAGTGTCACGCCTGGGTGATTCGATTTTCACCCACTTGTGCACTCCGATCATCTACCATTAGTTTGCGTACTTTAGCCGATTGTTTGAATATAGAGAGGGAGGGTATTTAGGCAGATTCTATCGGTTCATTTTCCTGAACCGTAACGACCCGTATCTTGTCGGGTCGGTGCCATTTTGGTTGTAGCAAAACATTCCACCTTTCGATCACCATCATGGGAAGTTATCTCTCTCTCTTCGGTAACATTTGTACCGATCCGTTGAAGCAGAACGATCGATTGTTGGACCAGCATTGGATTCAATCCGAGCTATCGACTTCACGATCTAATCGGGGGGATCCGATGTCCCCCACATCACACACGTGGCCTAACCTAGCGATAGCTACTGCACGCCACCGTGATCGATTGAAATTGGAATCTCCACCTTCGATTGACATCGATGAATGCCGACGACGCCCTTCGACGTGCCATGGTATTTCATGGCTAGTGGCCGAGAACTGAATCCGTATCCGGACGGGGATGGATCGTGTGCTGCGCTTAGTGAGGTTATGTAATGTATACGCGCCACACGCGACGCGCAACGCTACACATCATCAATCGATGGACAATAAACACACAAAATACACACGTTTGCAATTCGATCTATCGAAGATCCCTTACTGATCGAAGTACACTCTAATCTGTGCGGATGCAAAAGTTGTCATCTGACTACTCTTGGATTGGATTCTTTAAAGTTTGGATTAAATTTTAAAGCCTCTTTTAGGAGTACCTAGCGATGAATTCTAGAAAAGTAGGAAAGTAGGAGAATCATAAGCCAATCTGAGATTTGGGTGCAAAGTTATTTTTAAAACACAAACGATGCGGGGAAGCTCCAGAATGCTTCTCGCCCGGCAGGTCATAAATTTCCTATCGAATTACATTGTGAATGGCGGTAGCGTCCATCGGACGCCATCATTATTGTGGTCATCAATTCGTTCTGAGCTCAGCTTAAATCCAATCACAACCAAGTTGCATATTTCAAAAGTTGAAACGGAACGTTTTGTTGCCATGGCTTTGGATTAAATCATGCCCAAGAAGGGGGTGTCACTAATCGATTTGAAAACTTACGCTCGTTTTCGACTTCTAATGTGTAGCAAAACGTCTTAAAAATATTTGTTTTTTTCTTTTTTGGTTTCATTTCTTTCATTCGAGTCAAAACATTTCACGCTTTAATTGATAGACCCACCTCAATAAAACTTAAACAAATGCTAATCCCCGTCTTTCTTTTTTTCTCTTCCCTTTTTACAGGCCGAATCCGAAGTCGCTGCCCTGAACCGTCGTATTCAGCTGTTGGAGGAAGATCTGGAACGTTCGGAAGAACGTCTGGCTTCCGCCACCGCTAAACTGTCAGAGGCTTCGGCGGCTGCTGATGAGAGCGAACGGTAAGTGGGACGTGGACCCCAAAGAAGAGGGGGATAAACTGTCCCCCAGGAGGTCCCGAAGAAAACCAACGGCTGGCGCGTTTGTGGGAAAACGACTTCCAACTTTACACATTTTTATCATACTTTACAGACCATATTTCATACCAAGTTGAACATCAATCAATTGAAAAGTTTATCGCGGAAAAGCTCTTTTTAGATTTGAAGTCTGCTTCTGGTTTTCAATTTGCTTCAGAATTTTAATCCTAAGTCTGTGTTCTGAATCTTGATTCTGGATTTGAATTCTGACTGTATGTATAGTATAAATTCTTTATCTAAATTTGAATTTTTAATTCTTATGAAAAAAAAAAATCTGTATCCTGTAACAGAATTCTGAATCTGAACTCCCAATTCGTTCAGTATTTTGAGTGTTGAACTCTGAGTCTGTTTTCCTCAGGAGATCCTCAGGACCAGAGGGGTGCAAGTGCCAAAATTATAAATTTTGAATTGGGTATACTAAAGGTCTTTATATCTTAATCTATGTCTGGTGAAAAACTGAAATTGCTTATGATTTTTTTTTTCACTTTTTCGCTTGAATTGAAGCTGCTTGAATAAGAAACATATATAAATTTTAGCACCATGTGAAATTTGAAGCCCGTTTTTTCGAAACTATCATTTGGGCACTTACATTCCCAGATCCTAAGCGCTCCAATTCTAAATTCTTGAGCAATATTCTTATGCTGAATTATTAATCGAGCACATAGTTTTTAACTCTGAATCTTACTTAAATTTTAATGTTGATTCTTAAACCTGAATTCAAAATTCTTAATTTGAATTTTAAACCTCCAGTTTTTTTTCCCAATCTTACCTCTGGATGTGAAATCATAATTTTAAATTCTGGATCTGAACTTTTCATTGAATTATAAATTTCAATCTTAAACCTCCAGTTTTTTTCCAACTTTATCTCTGGATGTGAAATCATAATTTTAAATTCTGGATCTGAACCCTTCATTGAATTCTTAATTTGAATTCTTATACCTACAGCTTTTTTTTCCAAATCTTACCTCTGGATGTGAAATCTTAATTTTAAATTCTGGATCGGAACCCTTCATTGAATTCTTAATTTGAATCTCAAACCTCCAGTTTTTTTCTCCAAATCTTACCTCTGGATGTAAAATCTTCATTTTAAATTCTGGATCTGCACCCTTCATTGAATTCTTAACTTGAATCTTAAACCTCCAGTTTTTTTCCAAATCTTACCTCTGGATGTAAAAATTTTAATTTTAAAATCTGGATCTGAACCCTTCATTAAATTCTTAATTTGAATCTTAAACCTCCAGCTTTTTTTTCTCCAAATCTTACCTCTGTGAAATCTTCATTTTAAATTCTAGATCTGAACTCTTCATCCCCGTTAACCTCTACTTAAATTTTAAATTTTGCTTTGAATTTTTGAATCTCTTTTTGCAATTTTTAGCATTATAATTGCAGGCAACTATAAATTCCAGAATAAACGTAGCAAATTAAACCTCGTTGAATTTTCAATCCAGTTTAGAGTTTAGTGTAGGAAACGTTTAAGAGTTTCTTTGACGACTCTGTTCAAATTGTTATATTTTTAGCTTTGGATCTGAGGGTGAGCAAAAAAGGATAAAAGCTTTTGAATACACTGATGAACTTTTCTGAACTTTCAGTTTTCCAGGGGTCATGTTACTTGACAGTTCTGTACAAAATCATGATCAGTTAATGCTCAAAGAAAGAAGATTTTGAAATATGCTCTTGGATTTGAATGTACCCTACATTAACTTCAGTTATTAGGGGGATGTATCTAAATGTTGAACGAAATTATAATTTCTCTAAAATTTTTTACAGGCTAAATTGCGAAATTTTCCCAACAGCATTACCTGTAATTTAGATGACCTTTTGAGAGAAAATTTCCCTTTTCATATGACCCATTCCAGTGTGGCGTCACAACGTTTGTAAAACAATTATTTTGTATATTATTTGAAAATTTTACGGTTCATTGCGCACATTGAAAAAACAAAATTATACCTCTAATTTGGAAGCAACAGTATTTGTATTGAACGAATAGTTATCAAAATATAAGCAATAGAAATCGTGACGTCACAACGCGCCGTTTTTTCCATTTTTCTGGTATTTTTTACAAAACCGTAAATTTCTGCTCTTCTATTCGATCAAACTTTATGAAAATTTCAAAAAAAGTATCAATGCTTTACAGCCAACAAATCGCTGTTTTTGATTTTTTGAAATTTTGATCTAAATTTATTTTGGAGCGATTTAGTTTCGTGACGTCACAACGCGTAATTTTTTTTAAACACGGTTGTGACGTCACGATATTTTATGTACAGCTACATGAAACAAATCAAACTATAATCTTAAAATAAATGCTTAATTTACAAAAAAAATAAAAATGCTTAGAAACTCAACAAATTATGATATTTGGTGATGAAATGGACCCATTTATTCCCAAAAAAAAATTAGTAAATTTAATACAAAAAGGCCCATATAACCAGATAAGGTTTGCAATATTATTCAAAATTTATTGTGCGATCACGTGAATACTTGAAAAAAAAAATACTAGGTAAAATTATTCTTAAAAGCGTTTAAATGTGTTTCGGAATTTTTTTAATATTTCATGATAAATGATAATTTCAAAAGCCTTCGATCTGTTGAAAATTTATTAATGGACACAAGAGTGCCCAAATCAGCCGACTTATGAAAATTTTATAAGTTCCAAGTTAAAAATGATCCTTGGCCAAGCACAAAGTCCAAAGCTATATTTGGGTGATGGCGCAATGAGCCTAAAATTTGAACGGAATTATGTGGAATTTTGTTTTTTAGGAACATGAAAACCCAGTTTTGCACCAATTTCTTAAGTCCCTCTCGGTCAATTTCTTTTTATTGTAGTTTTTTACGAAGCTTTTATTATGACAGATATTTCAACCCAAGGTTCCATTTCGATAAGTGTTATGATAAAAAAGATATTGAGTTTCAAAAATTCTGCTTAGCTTCTGAAACGAAAAATACATGAAGTAAATCGACGCTAATAACCCTGTTTTTGAAGCTGATTTTCATTTGATTTTATGAATTTGCAAAAAAGCTATCTGGTTCACCCTCACCCGTCTAAGATATTTGTACCCGTTACAGTCCCTGGAGTATCAATTTGACACCCCTGACTAAAACCAATATATCTCTCTTGTTTTTCAATCGTTTTACAAAATTTATAGTTTTGAAATCCTCGTAATGTAACTCAAATATGTTTCTCAGAAATTATTCACCTTCAGTTTTCCGTTATTTGAAGTCTAAGAAAAAAAAACCCGAAAAAAACATGTTTCGAAAAAAAAAAAAAAAAAAAGATTAAAGATCTGCTACGGAATGCTCCAAAAAAATTCACTTAGTGTTTAAGAAAGCTGAAGTTGCACATACAGATATAATTTTTTGAAATTTTTCAAGATCATGACCACAAAAAATATGAAAAAGCGGTGTTAAACCATACTTTTCAATGAACTGTCAAAATTGTTTAAGATACACCATATAAATTTTGAAAAGAGAATAAAAAGTTGACGTTATTTAGCACATTTGTGCATTTTTAGATTTTCAAAATACGAAACACAAATTTTATAACGAATTTTCAAAGGTAGCTGTTTTTTGAACCTTTTGTCAATTTGCAATTTCTCTGATTTTCTAAGACTTTTCTAAGGTTCAACTTTGCATTTGATTTTGAGTATACTAACGCAAGATTTCCGCAATTTTTTTCTGGTGCATATAAATTTATTTCGAAAATCTTGTGTTAATGTACTCAAAATCCAGTGCAAAGTTGAATTTAAGTCTTAGAAAATCTGAGAAATTGTAAAATGACAAAAAATTTAAAAAAAAAAACAGCTACCTGTGAAAATTTGTCAAAAATTCTGTGTTTTGTATTTTTACAACCTAAAAATGCAAAAATGTGCCAAATTACGTCAACTTTTCAATTATCTTTTCAAAATTTATCTGGTGTGACTTAAACAATTTTGACTGTTTATTGATTGAAAAGTACGGTTATTACACCACTTTTTTACGTTTTTTGATATCATGATCTTAAAAAATTTCAAAAAATTTATCCTTATGTGTATCGTATAGCTTCTAATTTCAGATTTTCTGGACACTAAGTGAATTTTTTTTAGCATTCCGTAGCTGATCTACAGTCTTTTTTCCGAAGCGTGTTTTTTTCAGATTTTTTTTGAATAATGGAAAACTGAGGTGTTGTAGGAAAATATTGTCTGGAAATTTGAGTTACATTACGAAGTTTCCATAACTAAAAATTCTGTAAAAATTGGTTGAGAAACAAGAAAGCGGTTTTAAGCGAGAATGTCAAATTGACACTCAAGGTCTGATTAGGGAGTTTTTTCCCTAGGCTTTCAGAGTGCCCCATAGAAAAAGTAATGATGCAAAATTAATGATTTCAAGAATTCGTTGAGGGTCCCTTTAGAATTTTTGTTTATTTGGATGCACCCGAATACAGCTACAAGCCGCCAAACTTCCAATAGTGTCATAATGACATTCAAGAGCTTTAGAGTTAAAAGGAATCGAAACCTGTACGATTCTATAACATTTACAAATGACGTTGGTCTGTTTTACGTGTAAAGTAACAGTTTTTTTTAAAATATTACTGAGGTATACTTTGAAAGTATTACAGAAATGTATTTTTTTCAAATTTTGAATATTTTCCTTAAATTCTTGAAAAACTTTTCAATTGATTGATTGACAACTTGTTCAACTCATTCTCATACATATTTAGTTTTTTAAAGCATTTACACTCTTTATTCACCGTCGATTCTATCGGACAGTAGAGCTTTAAAGGTTTACAGTGGATTTTAGTGCTTCATCATTATTTTATTTCTTAAAACTAGGTTAACAAACTGTTTTCCCTTCACCTAAGAGCCATTTACTCAGCCAAATGTAAACGTTGAACACTCCTGTTAAGCTAAGGTTGCCAGAATTTTTTTCAGCATGTATCCGTACCTGACAAATCCGGGCATTAGATCTCAAAATTGACGACCAAAAATCCGGAAAATATCCGGACAAATTTTGTCAAAACTCAAAAAAATCACGAAAAAAATATTTCCAATCATTTTTTTTCTATTAAAACTCATCGAACGATTTAAATTGTTTTTAAAGGCTCTGCTTAAAAAATTTCGTTTTGGAGCCATAAATATGTATACAAATTTTACAACCCAATTTTTTTTTTTTTGTTTGATTTTCCAAATAAAGTGAATAGATCCAGGCAAAATCTAGGCATTTTTAATGGAATCCGGGCAATCGGACCGGACTGTTCCCGAAAAAACAAAAGTTTTCAAAATCCGGGCAAACCCGGATGAAACTTGGCAATCTGGCAACCTTTTGTTGAGCTGTTATGTGACTTTTGTTAATTTGAGATATCTTGTCAAATACTTAAGCAAAAAATTGTTTGATAAAACAGACTCTTAAAAGTTTTGCAGGCTTTCTGGAATTGCTCATTTCTAGCACTTTGTTCGATGAATAGTTATCGTGACTAAAATTCTGCTTTCTTGAAGCTTTGACAGTTCTAAGATTGTTGGAAAATGTGGTGTTTTTTCTTGGGTTTCAAATATGCATTTTTAAAATCCGGCGAATCAAAACGCAAATAGGACAATCTGTCCTATTGAAGGTCCAGAGATCTTCCAATTTGATCTTTATTCTTTGGTGAAATCTGGATGTTCTCTAAAGGTTTTATAAAATCATAGAGTGATAAAGATATAGCTCAACTTACTCTATTTTATCTTTTAAAGTGAGTTTCAAACTATGCCATCAGAAGAAACTCTGTTTTATTTCCTTAGCCGCTATTTACTCAGCTTATTGTGGACTTGGAATGCTGATGTGATTTTTGGCTTCTTGTGCTAGCATATTCTCGAGGGAGGCAGATGACAATATTTCAGCAAAACAATATTGTATGAAAAGAGCAATATTACTTGGTGCTTATTTTCAGATTGCTCCGATGTGAATATAAAATTAAGAAAAATAAGCCGATCGGATAATTTATACGGCGAGTCATATTGTTGCATGGCGACCGTTAGAAAATAACTAATTTGCCGATTTTGTACTAGTTGTCTCGAAAAATTCTCTGTAGAGATCTCGAATGCTGCTGAAATATTTCAATATCTCTTGCAGCTTCAGATCTATCACGTGCTAAACTAAACAGATAGAACATCTAAAATTGGCTGCTTTTGAAGTGAGATTTGTTTGCTGAAGGGATAGATTTGACTCTCTGTCTTTATAAGCATATTCAATTTTGCTTTAACTCGAATATTTGTATCTTGTGGTAGAGATTTTTTTTCGAGAATAATCCCACGCCAATCCTGACAGGATAAATCACATATTTGGAATACTGCACGTTTGTACACATTTTCAGCAAAGAGATCCTTAGAGTGTCTTACAAAATGGCTAAATTTCCTTTTTTATTGGACTCACGAAACTAAGAAAAAATCCACTAGAGCTAAAATTTTCAAACTCAAAGTATGCTAGTTTTGTGCAAAAGACACAACACAATTGTAAAACTGTTTATTTCCATTGCTATCTAAATCTGTTACCTTGCAACAATTTTACTCCTAAATTAGCACTGTAGACTGACTTGGAGGCCATTTTTGAATTTCTGAAACCCTGGGGTCTAAAAAACTTTGTATTGATTCAAAACTCATCCATGATTTTTTGCAGAATTTTTAAGTAACGATTACATGAGTAAATTTAAACTTAAAGGTTTGTATGGGAAAATTTAAGATATTTTACGGAAAAATCAACATCAGTTTTGTTTCTTCTGTGAAACCGAGCCTGATAATGGAATTTGTGCCAATTAATAAATTCTTCTGAGGAAATTTTCCGCAGAACAACTTTTTCGAAGACTGTAACTACGTATCTTATTAGGCAAAAAAGGTATTAGCTGTTTAACAGGATTTTGTATTTTGGCATTGAAAAACAATAAATTCAATTGACATCACTGTATGTGTCTTGTGAAGTATACCATGAAAAGTAACGATGCAATACCTCACTAAGCACCCTGCAGTGATGTCAATTAAATTTATTGTTTTTCAATGCCAAAAGACATACTCCTGTTAAACAGCTAATAACTTTTTTGTCTAATAAGATACGAAGTTAGAGTCTTCCACAAAGTCGTTGAGCGGATTTTTTTTTGAAGAATTAATAAATTGGCACAAATTTCATTACCAGGCTTGTTTTCACAGAAGAAACAAAAATGATGTTGATTTTCAGTACAAAATATTCAATTTTCCCATACAAACCTAAAAGTTCAAATTTACTCATGCAAACGATACTTCAAAATTTTGCAAAAATCTGAAATGACATTATATGAAAAATTAAGCTTAAATTCATGTTTTTTTCGGATTGCGAATCCTGTTTTCGTCAGATTTAGAACAACGAAGTAATGAAAAATCCAATGTAAACTCGAAAATCCTACTGCGCCCCTAGAATTGAAACTCTTTCACAATTTTCAACATATGTATGTATTTCTAACCAAAACAATCTACCCACCCACACAACTCAACCCAACAGGATCAGAAAAGCGCTCGAAAACCGTACAAATATGGAAGACGATAGAATAGCGATACTGGAAGCTCAGCTATCCCAGGCCAAACTAATAGCAGAAGAAGCCGACAAAAAATACGAAGAGGTATTGTTGTTGTGGTAAAATTTACCATTCTCATTTTTCAGCAGCCGCTAGGTTCGAACCTTCACTTTTTTAAGGGTGGTTCGAAAAGTTAGGTTAGGGACGTTAGGGTTTATAACCATTTTTACACTTCCACAGGTCTTCGGAAAATCCCACACGCAGCCGCCAACGATCAAAAATGTCCTTTCTAATCAAACCATTTTCTTTCTTTCGTTTTCTTTCATTGTTTGAATTATTTTAATATACCGACAAAATTGGGTTAAAAAACTCGATTTTTAAATTTAACAAAAAAATCCTTCGAAATATCACAACCTTCAAACAAAAACCGGCAGTGCCCGCAAGGTTCTTGAGAACCGTGCCCTGGCCGATGAAGAGCGCATGGACGCTCTGGAGAACCAGCTGAAGGAAGCCCGCTTCATGGCTGAGGAAGCCGACAAGAAATACGATGAGGTGCAAAAGCCAGACATCACTTGAATTTTCTGATATTTGTTTTAACAACGTGTTTTTTTTTATCCTGTGTTACACTTTGATTTATCCCGTTGTTTTGTGAACATTTGTTTTTTTTTCTTTTTTAAATTGTAAAATCCCTCGTTAAAACCTTAACATCGATAAGATTAGTTGTTTACCTTTTCATTGTTTCATCACATTTATTTATTTTTTGCTTCTCTGACAAAAATTTAATCGCGCAATGATTGTGATACACAATAAATAAAAACTCTGATCCCTGATCTTTGGTCCAGAAAAATTGTTTCCGATATTTGATTCTGATTTCTGATATTTATTTTTCCTTGATTCTTAATTTTAGGTTCTGATTTCTGATAGCTGATCGTTGATGTCTGATATTTGATGAACGGATGTCGAATCTCTGATTTCTGATGTTTTCTGTCTGATACCTGCGATCTGATGTCTGATGACTGATGACACATGTCAGATGCCTGATGTCTGATGCCTGATGCCTGATGTCTCATGCCTGATGTATGATGTCTGATGTCTGATGTCTGATGTCTGATGTCTGATGTCTCATGCCTGATGTCTGATGTCTGATGTCTGATGTCTGATGTCTGATGTCTGATGTCTGATGTCTGATGTCTGATGTCTGATGTCTGATGTCTGATGTCTGATGTCTGATGTCTGATGTCTGATGTCTGATGTCTGATGTCTGATGTCTGATGTCTGATGTCTGATGTCTGATGTCTGATGTCTGATGTCTGATGTCTGATGTCTAATGTCTGATGTCTGATGTCTGATGGCTGATGGCTGATGTCTGATGTCTGATGTCTGATGTCTGATGTCTGATGTCTGATGTCTGATGTCTGATGTCTGATGTCTGATATCTGATGTCTGATGTCTGATATCTGATATCTGATATCTGATATCTGATGTCTGATATCTGATGTCTGATTTCTGATGTCTGATGCCTGATGATTGATATCTGATGCCTGATGCCTGATGATTGATGGTTGATGGTTGATGTCAGATGTCAGATGTCTGATGACTGTTGTCTGATTTCTGATGTCTGATGTCTGATGTCTGATGCCTGATGTCAGATGTCAGATGTCTGATGTTCGATGTCTGATGTCTGATGTCTGATGTCAGATGTCTGATATCTGATGTCTGATGCCTGATGATTGATGGTTGATGTTTGATGTCAGATGTCAGATGTCTGATGATTGTTGTCTGATGTCTGATGTCTGATGTTTGATGTCTGATGTCTGATGTCTGATGTCTGATGTCTGATATCTGATGTCTGATGTCTGATGTCTGATGATTGATGATTGATGTCTGATGTCTGATGTCTGATGACTGTTGTCTGGTTTGATAGCTGATGTCAGATGTCTGATGTCTGATGTCTGATATCTGGTGTCTGATTCCTAATGTCTGATTCCTAATGTCTGATGACTGCTGTCTGATGTCCGATGTCTGATGTCTGATGTCTGATGGCTGCTGTTTGATCACACATTTCTGATGTCTGATTCTCCTGTTGACTGATGTATAATGTTTGATAACTGATGTCAGATGTCTGATGTCTGATATCAGATGTCTGATGTCTGATATCTGATATCTGGTGTCTGATTCCTAATGTCTGATGACTGGTGTCTGATGTCCGATGTCTGATGTCTGATGTCTGATGGCTAATGTCTGATCACATATTTCTGATGTCTGATATCTATCTGATGTATAATGTTTGATAACTGATGTCAGAGGTCTGATCTCTGATTTGATGTCTGATTTCTGATGTCTGATCACATGTCTGATTTCTGATGTCTGATACCTAGTGTCTGATGTCTGATGTCTGATGACTGGTGTCTGATGTCCGATGTCTAATATCTGATGTCTGATCGCACATTTCTGATGTCTGATGTCTGGTGTTATCTAAAGTACAATGCTTGATAACTGAAGTTAGATGTCTGATTTCTTATGTCTGATGTCAGATTTCTGATGTCTTATTTCTGGGACTTGAATTCTTTTTATTGCGTATCCCAATCATAAAAAAAAATCATGTTTTCATCATCCATTCATCGCTTTTTAATTATTATCATGCGGGTATTTTGTTAGAAAAACAACTTCATTTGTCTTCCTAACTTCCCAACTCAATTACTGATATTGTTCCTAACCCCGGATATCTGTAAGATGTCTCAAGAAAATGAAAATACCAAGCCTACGATAAAAACCAACTCGAAACGTTTATTTTTTCCTCTCCTCCGACGCTGATATTCGAATGAATTCGCATCGACCAGATACTTTTCCAGTCGTTGACACATTTTTCGGCCTCGTCGCCGGAAAAACCGTGCCTTGTTGTTGTTCCCGATTAGAGAAACCTGTGATCAACATCCACATCCGGGAAACTTACGGAAAAAAAACCCTAGAAGAAGAGAAATACTTTAAATCACAAGTGATAAAAACAAAAAAAAAAAAAAAAGATAACGAGTGTCTTATCCGAGTTCAGGGGCTCTAAAATTAGGCCCAACTCTTGCCGTTATTTCTTAGGAGATTTAATCTGACGAGAGTAAACTTCCGAACAGATTGAAAAATATCTGATGGGTCTTTTTTATGGTTTGCTTACGTGACATGTTCACGCAAATTTGTTTCAGTGTTGAAATACTTATCTGTTCGGAAGTTCATTTCTCAAATAAAAAAAGAAAGAGCAGAACAAATCTGAAAATACATCATTAAATGCCTTAAACATGAAATGATATTTACGCACTTGTAGCAGAAATAAACAAAATAACAAAGTTAACATCTTATTAGGATAGTTTGATTTGGCAGGAAGTTTAAATTCGTCCATATAATTGTGAGGCTGCGATCAGGTGGAGACACAAAAAGGTACTAAAGGCAGAGTGAATTCGATCATTTTCGGGTGACATTTTTCTTTGGAAGAATTCTTCAGTTTTAAAATAAGATCTTCAAGAAAAATTCAAACAAAATTATCTCAAAATTAAATATTTTTAAACTATCTAGTAATGTTGGTGCTAAATTTTTCCTTAGGACTTTATGATTGCTATACTAAATTTCGACACTGAACAAAACTGATGAACAACTTCCAGAAGAATGTGGCTCGTACATAGATAAATCATAATCAACTCAAGAAAATAACCCTCAAACAATTGTTTTTAGCCAGAAAAGAGCAATAACATCTTATGTGAAAAACCAACCAAATACATATGTATATCAAGGAGATAAAACAAACAACAGCTAACATAAAGAATTAGGAAACCAATCAGTTAATAGCAATTTAGTTTAAAGAAAAATTGAAGAAAAGAATAAGCAATGACAGAGATAAATAATTGACAACTATGATGAATCGGTAGGAACAGTATATCAAAATGTCAGGAACAAACAAACAGAAAAAAATTGTGAAAAAAATTACTAGGAAAAGAGAAATGATCACACATTATACTATCCGATGGTATCTAATAATCGAAAGTGAGTTAAAAGCCGAAAGGTGAACGTTGATTTGAAAAAAAGCTATCTATACAACAATTATATAATGAGTAATAATATTATATATATGAAAAAAAAAATATATTATACTATTTTAAAACCAACCATTGAAAAGATATTTAAATAAAAACTAGCGATCACATCGAGAAACCAATCCCGCTCGTTGTTTCATTTCTTTGAGTAAATCTTAATCACTTGGTTCCAATTTCCACAGGTTGTCAGCGATTCCTCTTCCGAAAAAAATCCTTCATCAGACCGTGTTGTTAGCCGGGAATTTGAACGCCTACAAATAAATCTTTGAATGTGGTCCTTCTGGGATATTCTTTATTTCAAAAATAGCTTTTAGTCTCAGTTAAATAGTAAAAATCAGTACAAGAATCTAAAATTTGTTTGAACACTAAAAATACTAGAATCGCAAAAGATAGTATAAAAACAAATGATTTTCAATTCCTACAATCTTGTGTGCCTATTCCGGAATTTGCTATTTTGTATCTGGAATATAAGTTTTTTTTATTGTATTTTGATCATAATTATCAAAATTTTGGAATTTTGAACTTTCGGTATTCATAAGTAATTTTAGTATGCGAGAAATATATCTTTTTTTTTAATAATTGGAACTCAGTTTTGAAACTTCGTTGTAAGTTAACGGTTAAAGTTTTAGCTTATACTCAAATGTCGATAATTTTTTAATTTAATTTCAATTCTGAATAATGCTCGATAATTTGCTAAGTTGCAAATTAATATTGTTTATTAATTTTAATTTCAAAATCTCCAGATTTTTGCAATAGTTTAATTGCATTTTTAAAGCTATGATTCTGAATTTGTTATTTACAGATAGTTAATCTTTACAATGAAATTTTAAACGATAAAATTACAAAATATTAATCTAAATTCAATTTCAAATTTTGATTTGATGCTAATTCAAATTTGTATTTCCAGAGCGAGAATTCGAGCTCTAAACTTGGTTTGTTTTGAATTTCGATTCTGTTATCATTGTGGTTTTGAATTCTTAAGTAATCAATTTTAAGATTTTGAATTATTTCTTACAATTTATTTGCATTCTGATTTCAATATGATGCAATCTTTAATGAGCTATTTTTTTCATGTATTCAAAGAATAGGAAATCATCTACTTCTCGATCTTCAAATTTTATGACGTGCACATTAGACTGCCCCAAATTTGTATGGGAAATTCAAAACCTGTGAAATGTTATGCGCTGCAGGCTAAAATTGATCCTAGGCCTAGTACAAGATCTCATGCCAAATTTGGGCCAGATCGGATCACGGGAAGGGGTCGCTCAACGAGCCTGAAGTTTGTATGGGATTTTGAGACATTTTGTTCGGGAGAAACATGAAAAACCAGTTTTTCATCAATAACATTGGTTCCCGTCGGCCGATTTCTTTCAAAAACGGGTTTTCTTAAAGCCTAAACTATGAAAAACATTTAATCCGAAGACTGCATATCGATAAGAGTTAAGACAAAAAAGTTATTGGACTTCCAAAATGGGTTAACTTTTTTAAGGATGGTATTCATCACAGTAAATGAGTCGGGGCAGTCGAACTTATTGACGCCTCATTAGCAGTGATGAATACCACCGTAAAAAAAGTTAGCCCATTTTGGAAGTCCAATAACTTTTTTGTCTTAACTCTTATCGATATGCAGTCTTCGGATAAAATGTTTTTCATAATTTAGGCTTTAAGAAAACCCGTTTTTGAAAGAAATCGGCCGACGGGAACCAATGTTATTGATGAAAAGCTGGTTTTTCATGTTTCTCCCGAACAAAATGTCTCAAAATCCCATACAAACTTCAGGCTCATTGAGCGACCCCTTCCCGTGATCCGATCTGGCCCAAATTTGGCATGAGATCTTGTACTAGGCCTAGGATCAATTTTAGCCTGCAGCGCATAACTTTTTCAAAAGTCGGGTCATTTGGGGCACTCTAGTGCACATTAAGAAGGTGTTGATTGTGAAAATAATCAAAATATTTATTTGAATTTAAACTGCTTTCTTTGCTAACTTGATCTTAAATTGAAATTTCTTCACCATGAAGCTACTATGCTAAGCGCGATCGATTCTTTCCAGATCAACCAGATTTGAAATTGGATTTTGAATCCAGTTTGTATAAATTTTGTTACCTGAATTCGATTTTTTAATTTTTTTTCGACAAAATTTAATATTTGTGAATTTTTTTTCCTAAATCGAATGCTTAATTGCGCTGTTCTATGCGCAATTAACTATCCTACTATCTTACTATCTTACTCAATAAACAACGATACTAATTTTGTTTGACGTTGTTGACGTATTAGGATAACTTATTATGCCGTTTTAAACGAGTTCTCCTTTCTTCATAGGATTAAAGTTTTTTAAATGCAATAAAATTCTGAAATGTAACAATATGAATGTTTCAGTTCAACTCAAACTCAAAAGATCAGTTTGAAGATATTCTGAATTAGATCCTGTATTGGGTTATAACATTTATTAAAATTATCCTCTTCATCTCTTAAAAACTTGTTTGTTTAAGCTCTCAACATCTAACAACAGTAGGTTTAAAAGTTGTTTCATTTTGTACACTCTAATTCATATTTTCGAAACTCACCGTGCTATCAGGCATAAATTGTTTAAGGAAGTTCCAGAATTAAGAACATTGAAATTTTTAATAATTTATATTTAAATCTTTGTTGCTTTAGTGATAAAGATTAATTTTTTCATTAACATACAATTTTTAAGTTGTTACTTCTGAAATATCAGTAAGAATAGAAAAAATATGCAATCCTATTAAAAAAGGTTTTTAAAATGCTTTTTTGCCAAGAAGCTCCCAACTTTTGATCGATCCTCAACAATACATTTTGTTTTAAATGGACCAAAAAAGGTCATATTCACCAATATCGTTAATCGAATTACTTAACATAAAAAGAGCATTAGGTTTAATAGGAAGGAAAACAGGACTAAAATCGTTTAAAATCATCCAAATTTGATTACTCTAGACTCTATCCTCAAAAATCAAATTTAAAAACTACTAATCACAGATTAACTTCATACAAGTGTAGTTGGTGCATCAACATTCAATTTCAAATTCTTGCGATTTTAGAAGCATTTATTTAAGATTTTGGTCTTTAGTTGAGAGATTTCTAGCCACATGCTTTTTAGCTTTTATGTTCAAAATAAATTAAAAACAGATAATACCGTCTTCTGGCCTTTCAATTAACTTAAAAAATTATCATAAATAATTCTCTAGTAGTAGACACACTGATCAGGTGATTTCGACATTCAGTTGATACCAGCAATTATTTCAGCTTTTAACAGTCCAAAATGACGTATTTTTGGGCAATACCTTTCAACAGAAAAGAAAACCGCAACATTATTTTCAACACAGGTGAACATAAATTCATCGTAAGTATGTTTCTTTTATTTTGTTTAGCTGAGAAAATAAAATAAGGCCTAAGCAAATTTCAAATCCTTCTTTTGTCACTCGGAGTTGGAAAATCGCGAGGAGGAGGGGGGGTGGGGGTTGTGCAGGAATAAAAAAGAAATGAAAAAACAGATAAATTAGAATAAATTGCACGAAATCTTGTATGCAACAAAATTGCATACTATATCACTGCACAAAACCTATAAAACAAGTAATTGTTCATCGAAAAATTCAATACAATCAAGAACACAAATGGTGATTAAACTCCCATCTTCCAAAATTTGTTTTTTGCTCTTTCAATCTTTCGGAAATTTAATTTTTTTTGTAAATTTCCATAAATACTTAAAATATATTCATACCCGCCTTCAGGATTTTTGGAAATTTCGAAGGGGGGGTGACAAAAGAAGAAATTGATATTTTTATCCGGCCTAATTAACATCTTTTCAAGTGTTTTGAGTCACAAGAATGTCACAAGAAATTTGTTAAGTAAGATTACAACTATTTGCGGAATTTGAAGTAAGTGTACCTACATAGGTAACATTTTCCCAGCTGCGTCTTCAAATCCTTATAATGTTATTTTTTTCATTTTTGGAATATTTATTTCAATTCGAATAACCATAACTCTTCTTCCACTGCACAGTATTTCATAAATTGAAATTGTTTGAGGATCTTTAATGTTGCCAAATGAATCAATAAATCATTTGGCAACTTTTTAACCACACTTTCTAGAAATTTGCGCTTCAAAATAGAGAAATAGGATTTTTTTTAAATAAAAGCTTACGATTTTTTTTATTTGCAGAAAAAAGCAATTATAAATGCACACATGATTTCATGATTCAATTTTTAAAACCTACCGTATACATTTTGTAGATTGGCCCAAAAAAATGAAAACAAAAACAATTTCAGCTCTATCGAACTTGATTTAGGGATGCTTCAAAGCGCTCAAAGTTTCGGTTTTTTGATCCTCGAAAATCACCAAAGAAGGGGCCAAAGGAATTCGGAAAAATCAAGATTTCATTTTTGATGCCAAATTATTCAAAATTGTACAAAACGTTGAAATCTGGTATTATCTCGAATAAAACATTTTTTTCAGAAATCGACTTCCAAATTTTAAAAATCACTTAAGAGAAGGAAATATTAAAAAAATGGAAAATTTTAATTTTGCTGCCAGATGACTCAAAAATGCTAAGGACGTCGAGATCTGGTGTTATCTCAAGGAAAATTTTTGGCTTAAAATCGACTTTCTGGACCTTAGTCCTTTTTCGGAAAACCGCCCGTTTTTTGGAAATCATTTGGCATAAAAATAAAAATTTCGACCTTCCCGATTTCCTTTGGGTGTCCCCCCTTTCGTAATTTTTTTTAAATTTTAAACTCCAGATTTCGACGTTTTATCGACATTTTTAATTCAGTTAGCATAAAAATTAAAAATTCGATTTTTTCGTTTTCCTTTAGTCGTCGTCTCCCCTTTGGTGATTTTTGAGAGTAACAAAACCGCAATTTGAGCGTTTTGAGGTACCCCTAAATCACGTCCGATTGAGCTGAAATTTTGCATAGGGTATTTTTTTGGGCCGATCAATAAAATGTTTGTGGTCGGTTTTTTTTTAAATTCAACCATGAAATTTTTCCCATTCATTCATTTCCACCCTAACCCACATGCATATTTAAGAAATCCAATGTTGGGTAAATATGTTTCTAAAATTTGAGTCTTCCAATTAGAAATACAGCATGGCCAATTAAGTTTGAATACCTAGCACTTTATTCAAACTATGATCTTAAGTCCTCTACTGCATCCGAGCCCATATATGTCCACGAAGTTTTTTTTTCACTTTTTTAGCATAATTCAGTACTGTAAAAGTTTTCAAACAATTGTAATGCATCAACTATTCCATTAGGCCGGAACAAATTTCATGTCCTTCTTTTGTCACTCGGAGTTGAAACATCGCGAGGGCGCTATAATGCTATAATGCGTAAAAAACAAATAAATTGGAATAAATTGCACGAAAGCTTGTTTGCAACTAAATTGCATACTATATCATTGCACAATAACTATAAATCAAGTATTTTTCTATCGAAAACTTCAATAAAATCAAGAATAAAAAAGGTGAAATAACTCCCATCTTTCACAATTTAATTTTTGATCTTGTAATTTTTAGGATATTCGAACTTTTTTCGAAATTCTCATAAAATACTTCAAATATAATATATTTCTCCTTGCTGTTTTTTTGGAAATTTCGAAGTGGGGGTTACAAAAGAAGAAATTGACATTTGTTCCAGCCTTACTAATTAAAAAACCAAAAAAACTTAAAAAATATTTATCTCATTTCTAACACTATTTCAACAAAAACTATTGAAAAAACTTTTTTTTTTTGCATAAAATGCTTAGAGGTCCAATAAGTTCTTGCCGTTGACAAATTTATTTATCTTAACGGATTCATAGTCCATGCAGTAGAGAGGTTATAAACTTTCATTGCTTTTATTCTTGAATTAATTGAATTTCTTAAAGTCTTGAATGATTGATGAAAATTCGTTAAGATTTTCAACGTAAATCTGCAGAAGACTTTCAAAATTTATTGTTGTTAGTTGAGATTTCGTTTTTTTTTTTACTTGCCTGATTGTCGAGATTTCATTTGTCATCGTGTCAAAAACACTATGATAAAATGTGACAAATTGAAAATTTTTAATATGTTTTTCACCTTTTTTATTCAACAACCTAAAAAAAAGCGAAACGTTAAAGATGGTCGAAATTTTCCTTTTAAGCTATTTTTTCTGATTTTATTCTGATAATATGTTATTTAAAAGAAACAGTGTTTGTTTCTATATCAGGTCTTTTTTAATGTTTTCGTTCCATAATTCATGTTTTATGATCGGAAATTATAAAATTGCAAAAATTTTTTAATTATCTTATATTTTATAGAGGCTCGTTCATCGATATGAGTTGAAATTCTGTAAACAAGAGTTTTTCGAGTCAAAGATAGTTTACATAATAGTTTTAAGAATCTCAGTTTTTATGGAAGCGGGGCCTCCATACAAAATTCAGGGGTACCAGTCGGGAAAATGCAGAAAAAGTTGGGAATTCAGGATAACTGAAAAATTGTGAAATACAGGGTTAATTTCCCCAACCATGTTCTGAAATTCTGAATTCCCAACCATGTTCTGAAAAATTTAACTCGTAATTTCGAGCAACTCAAATATGAAAAAAATATGGCTTCAGCCCAGTTGTCATTGCGAAATAGTTGATAGAAACATGAGATTTGCCCGTTTGAATTTCTTTGCGGTCTTTTATGTTCTTAATAATTGAATTATATACTTTTAAAATAGCAATAGCAACTTCGATTACCAGTCGATATCTGCATATGAACTGAAGTTAGAGATTCGTCGTTTACTTCAGAGAGAATTTTGAATCTGATCGATGAACCTTTAAAAATAAAGAAACGTTTCCAAAAAAAGGAAGTACTTTTAATGAATAAATCTTAGATGAATGCTTAGCAAAGCTATGAGTTTTGGGGCTTGTCTTCTAATTATAATTAATGGTGTAAATGTTAAATTCTAACAATAATATTTGTTAGAATTTAACATTTACACCTTCAGTGAACCCTTTTTAACGAACATTTCGAAGGGATTGATCAGGCTGAGGTAGGCCTCATCGTCATGAGATTTTTTTAAACAACATAATTAGAATCACATTTACAAGACCAAAAAGCGAACATGATTGACGGAAAATATTTTTTTTTTATTTAAAACTACTAAATCTGGTCCCTACAATTCATGAATTTAGCCTCTTAGAGGAAACCACTTGTCTTTCAGTATAAAATAAAAACTCAGGATTTTTATTCAGATGAAATATTAAATTTGTTTGTATAATTGTGGTTGTATAGTTAAAATCAACGTAAACATATCACCTAATTTCTGATCTAAATTCATACGGTGAAGTCGACCCGTTTTTGAACTGAATGCAAGCCTGAAAAACAATTTATTTTCATGAATAGCATAGGGGTTTACAAAGTTAGAGGTTTAAAATACATTTAAACGAGGATTTTGAAATAAATTAAACACATGATGAAACATAAGATTAAAAAATTATCTACTTTGTGATTTCAATTAGCTTACTTGCAGCTGTATTGAATCATTTATACGAAATGTACCATTAAAAAAGAATTCATTGTAACTTTGTATAATATTCAAACTTTAAGTACCTACAGAACTCCGATAAAACCAAATCTATCCACTTTGTTTCATAAAGACATACATCGCCGACAGACGCCTTATCCAATTAGGGCTTTACAAACTTAATAAACTTGGACAACGTAAGATTAACATTTAACAGCCAGTACCGAGATGGGAATCGAACTTATGCCTCAGCAGATGGTCCATGCGATTACTGTGTCACCGCTAACTAAATATTCGGCCAATACCTATGTTCTTTAAATAACAATCAGTTTCAGATGGTATATTTCTATTTTTTTCTTCTATTATCGTTGCTTTCAAATATTCTCATAAATTACACAATCCGGAAGCATTTCTGTTTAGTTCCAAACTTTACGCATTTTCTTATTTGGGTAAGCTTTTTTAAATGTTCTTATTGTTTTTGAAATTGATTTTTTTTTTGTTAGAAAATGGACAGGATTAGTGTCCGTCACAGTGAAGTTTTTCAAAATTAAAATTTTCTTAAATGTGCTATAACTTTTGGTTCAATTGAAAAAATATAACCAAAACACTCATTAGAGGTAGAAACCGTTAAATAGAGTCTTTGGGACTAATCTATTCATTGAATTTGAGTGGCTCATGAAAATCCTCTTTAAATGGGACGCAACTCGAACAATTTTAGAACGATTTTCAAACGATTGATCCTGAGTACGAAGAAGTTGAGGTTTGTAGATGAAGTTAAAAATTATTTAGTCTAAAGTAAAACAAAGTTAAGTTAACTGGGTCAGCCAATTTTTGAAAAAAAAAATGAAAAATTAAAACAAAAATAATTTCATTTACAAAAACGTGCTGGTCTTCTTTAAATTGATTTTTCAAGTTTCTGAGGCACCACTATGATTTAATTTCATTCATAAGGAATTTTCAGAAAGAGGAATCGCTGACGCTATGGAAAAAACAAGTTTGTTCCTGAGAAAGCTGTGTCTGGTCGAATGCGTAAGTTCAACGTAATCAACGTTTCGAAGAGAAGGAGTTAACTTTACCTGTCGATTGAGCAAAACTCGTTCCTACATTATCTCTTATTTTTGATTTAATATTTTACAAACTGTCCCTTCTTAAAAAAAAATCATGTCTTTCTAACAAAAACTATTTAAAAATTACGATTTGCATGAATCAAGTGTTAGTGACTTTTGCGCCTCCTGGAAGTCGTCCGATTCATTTGTTGAGTCGAATCTCCTTCCGGTTAACCGTGTTGTGCTGCTATCAATTTCGTGTGTTCAATTGCTTCCCCCCGAAAACAATCTCTTAATCAACCTCTTTACTTGTGTCTCTCGGTTCTTATTTCATTTCACATATGATGTCCCTCGATCGTTGCGTCGTCGTCGTCGTCGTCGTGATCGTTTCGCTTGCCCATATTCGGCAAACCAAACGTCAACGTCGTCACGTTTTTTACTTGCTGCAACACTTCTCTACACACGTTTCTACGAATCTCAACCCGAAATTCTCGGCGCTGATTGGTGCGAATTATTTGCTCTGCCAATAGGTCGCTCGTAAATTGGCCATGGTTGAGGCCGATCTTGAGCGTGCTGAAGAGCGCGCCGAAGCCGGTGAAGGGTATGTTTCGTTTTTTTGCAGAGTTTCCTCGTTTTTTTCTGTTTGTTATTGATGTTTTTTTTTGTTTTTGTTTCCATGGAAACTAATCCCGAACGAGTTGTGTCGCTTTACTAAAAAAATATTAAAAACAATGCTTTTACGTCAATACCAACGGGGGAAATGTCAATTGTCAACATTGACAGTTCATCAGTCCCATTGACAGCGAGGGGGAAAAACAAGCAATGAAAATTGAATCAATTCGATCCGAGCGCGAGGTTTTGTGACATTTTCTCCACAAAATCCTAACCCAAAGATAAGCCGATGTGAATGATGAAACCTCGAAAAGGTAAATCTGGGCACAGATAACGCAACGCAACTCAACGGACGACGGCAAAGATTACGATTACGATTCAATTCGGACCGGTAAACACTGAAATAAATGCCTCCCACACACACAAATGGATTGTTTGAAAGTGGAGAAGGAACAAAAAAAAAAACAGAAAATCGTGGGTGGTGAAATTGTCACATTTACAACGGCCTCGGTCAAATTGATTCAATTTTTTGAAGTCTAGCTGAATGATATCACAAGCGAAAAAAAAAAACAAAAACAAAACTATTCAACCAAGAAGAGAGTCGGTTGCAACAATTGTTGGTGTTAATCTTTGAAATGAGTATGACTTTTTGTTGCAGTGTTTAACTAATTCAGCCCAATTTTTCAGATTTGTCAAGGCATAGTGCAGGGAATAATTCGGAATTATATTGTCACCGTTTTCGTTTCGTGAAGAAGCTGAATCGATTAAAATTTGAGCGCTTGATTTTTTTTCTGCTACTAGTGGGAAGAAAATTGATAGCTAGTCTTGGTAAGGCAACAATTGGTCATTTTGTTGCTTCTGGAAGTGGGGGAATTTTAAATGCAGCTTCTGCATTTTTAATGCACTTCTCACTACCCTGAAAAATAGCTGCTCATAATTTATCCGGACAGCAACTCTCATGATGAATGAAGTTTTAATGGACAAGCTTACTTACCCCTTTGTTTATAGGACAGTAAAATTTATGTTATTTGATCTGCAACGATTTTCGTTACTATAAATTAAATTCTCGTTTTGGATACTGAATTTATTGATATTAAAAAAAATTTCTAATTTCCAAGTCTCCAACTTTGAGAAATTCTATTGTGAAATCAATCTTTATTAAGCAATAAAAAAAATTAATGATTGACTGATCGACTTAGGGAATATTTGATTTTACAAACGATTGTCTGATTGACCGATTGACTGATTAACTGATTGACTATTGACTGAAGATTGAAAACGACAAATGAACAACTGTAATTGAATGTTGGTTTCCAGAAACAAATCGTGAAATAGTAGTTTTGTTTTGAAACTGAAACTGGAAAAAAAGGCTTTCGGAATTTAAAAATAGAAAATTTAAATTCTGAACTTGTTTGGATTTCCATCGGAATTTAATGATAACATATAAAACTCTGAAAAATAAATTACAGAGTTGAAACTGTGTTGGTTTTGAAAAAAAAAACACAATTGGTTATTAATAAATATAATAAAATTAAATTGAATGGAATTCGTTAGAAATTAAGCTTTGTTTATACATATATTGTAATCTCAAATTAAGAAAGTGACAGTACGAAATTAAACTGGAATCTGAATGTTAAATTAATTCAAAAAACAAGTTTTTTTTTAGATTAGATCAAGACTGGAAGCTCAAACTTTCAATCAGAAATTTCAATTGGAATTTTTCAAATAAAATGTTGTTTTCAATATAATGAAATTGGATAATACCTGAAAGTTGATAAAAAAAACTTAACGCGGAACAAAGACTTAGTTTCGGAATTTTAGAACCACAAAAGGATATTTTAAACTAGAATGACAATTTAAGATTCAAAAAAGAAGTTATTGAAAGGGAAATAATGAACTTAAATCTGTTGGATTAAATTTAATAAAAGTAGAACATGGAAAATTGAAAACGGGAAGAGGAAACCCAAAATAGGAAAAGAATTGATACATTAGACTGAGTCGATTTGGGATTATTTTATAATTTCTCAACCTCTGGGATGTCAAAAGCTTCGTTTTGGTTCAAAACTCATCCATGATTTTTTGCAGAATTTTTAAGTAACGTTGTGTATGAGTAAATTTGAATTTGTATGTTTACATGGGAAAATTGAATATTTTGTACTGAAAAATCAACATGATTATTGTTTCTTCTGTGTAACCGAGTCTGCTAATATTTTTTTGTCTAATAAGTTCGAAGTTAAGGTCTTCGACAAAGTTGTTCGGCGAAAAATTTTCTTAAGGAATTTTATAAATTGGCCTAAAAACCATTGTTGTTGATTTTCAGTACAAAATATTCAATTTTCCCATACAAACCTAAAAATCATATTTACTCATGTAAGCGTCATTTAAAAAATTTGTCTATTAATACAATTGGTAATTTCATTTGTTTAATAATTTCGGTATTATAAGTTTAAAATTTTAAAAATAGTAATTCCTTTTGGAAACTCAAAGGAGTAAATTGGGAACGCTGAAACTCAAAGTTGGAACAGATGATTAAAAAAAGCCACTCAAAAATAGAAATCTCAGAGTTGGAGCGAAAAAAAACAAACTATTCCATAGTAGAATTTAAAGACCTAAAGAAGATTAGGATAACTTGAAAACTTGTGTGACTTGAAAACTTGAGGACTATTTTAAATTGAAGAATTTAGGATTTTGGAACTAAAGGTTTGAAAACTGGAATACCTGAACACTTGAAGGCTTGAAGACTTGAAGACCTGAGAACTTACAAATTTGAACACTTGAAGCCCTAGTAACTTGAAAGCTTGAAGAATCGAAAACCAGTAGACTTGAAATCCAGTAGACTTGAAGATTTAAAGAATTGAAGACTTCAGGTCTTAAAGGTTTCAAGGCTTGAAGACTTGACGACTTGAAAATCAAAATGCTAGAAGCCTTGAAGGCTTGAAAACTTTAGGACTGAAAACTTGAAACCTTGAAGACTTGATAAACTGAAGATTTAAAGACAGGAGATTTTAAAGCAGGAAGACCCTAAAACTTGAATGCTTGGAGACATTAAGACTTGAATATTTTTTTTTTTTTTCAAAAACGATCACACATATAGGATCTAAGCAGAACTACAAGTTTATTTGAAGAAATCGATTGACAAGACTTCAGGGCTTGAGAACTTGAAGGTTTGAAAATTCGGAGCAGAAGATTTGAAGGTTCCAAGATTCCAGGACTTAGACAATGAGATTTGAGGACTTGAAAACTAGAAGATTTGAAGGCTTGATAGATCGAAGACATGAAAACCAATAGACTTGAGGATTTGAAGAATTTAAAATTTCAGGACTTGATGACTTGACTAGAAGACGTGAATACCTTGAAGACCTCAAATCTATAGGCTATTCTTGTTTTGACTTGAGGACTTACAGGCTCGAAAGCTTGAAGACTCGAAGGCTTGTAAATGTAAAGTTTGGTAGACTTCAAAACTTGAGAACTTAAAACCTTGAAAACATAAGATTCAAAAACATGAAGATTTGAAAGCTTTTAAGACGTTAAAACTTGAATGCTTGAAGGCATAAAGACTTGCAAATTGCAATGTTTCAAAAACTTGTGATTTGACTTGAGCATTACAACTCTTTAAAACTCGAACATTTGTTAATTCAAATTTGTAGTCTTTAAGAAATCTTGAAAATTAGTAGACTTGAAGACCTAAAGAATGGAAGACTTTGAAATTTTGAAATCTCGAAGACCTTAAATTCTGAAGTCTTGAAGATTTGAAGACTTGATAAATTACTTGATAATAAGACTTAAAGTCTTGAGAACTTGAAAACTTGAGGACTTGAAAGTTTGAGGACTTGAAAACTTGAAGACATGAAGCTTGAAAACTTAAAAAAGGCTTTAAAACCAGTAGACTTGAAGATTTAAAGAATTGAAGACTTCAGGATTTGAAGATTTCAAGGCTTGAAGGCACGAGAACATGAAGACTTGGAGCGGCACGAGAACATGAAGACTCGAAAGCGAAACCTGAAGACTTGAAAACTTTAGAACTGTAAAAGGCTTGAGAACTTGGAGACTTGGGGACTTGAAAACTTGAAAACATGATAGCTTGAAAGCTTTAATACTTAAAAAGGCTTTAAAACCAGTAGACTTGAAGATTTAAAGAATTCAAGACTTCAGGATTTGAAGATTTTAAGGCTTTAAAGGCACGAGGACCTGAACAACTGGAGGGTTGAAGACTTGAAGACTTGAAAACCAAAAGGCTAGAAGCCTTGAAGACTTGAAGTCTCGAAAGCAAAACTTTGAAAACTTTAAAACTATAAACTTGAAACATTGAAGACTAAAAAAAAAATCAAGATTTAAAGAAATAAAGATTTAAAAACAGGAACCCTGAAATTTGGCTGCTTGAAGACATAAAGACTTGAAAACTTGAATGTTTTGAGAAACGAACACACACAAGATCTCAGTGAAACTTCATGTTTCTTTGAAGAGACCTATTTACTAGACTTCAGGACTTGAGAACATAAAGGTTTGAAAACTAGAAGACTTTAAGTCCTGAAGATCTGAAGGTTTCAAGACTGGAAGGCTAAGACAGTAAGACTTGAGAACTTGAAAACGTGAAGATTTGATGGCTTTATAGCTTGAAAGCTTGAAGACTTGAAAATCTGAAGATTTGAAGATTTGAAGACTTCAGGACTTGATGACTTGAAGGCTTCAAGACTTGAAGATGTGAAGACCTTAAAGACCTCAAAACCTTTAGGCTATTCTAATTTTGACTTGAAGACTTACAGACTCGAAAGTTTGAAGACTCAAAGGCTTGAAAATTTAAAGGGTTGACAATTTGACGTTTTGAAGACTTGGAACCTGAAGAACTTGAAACGTTGAAAAACTTAAGATTTGAAGACATGAAGATTTGAAGGTTTTAAGACCTCAAAACTTGAATGCTTAAAGACTTGAAGACTTCAAAATTGAAATGTTGAAAATATTGAAGACTTGAGCATTTGAAGACTACAACACTTGAAAATTTTCTTGAAAAAGATAAGGAGTCTTTAAGAAATGGCAAAAACCAGTGGACTTGAAGACTTATAGAATGGAAGACTTCAGGACTTGAGAACTTGATGTTTTGAAAAATTCGAAAACCTGCAATTCTGAAGACTTGAAGGTTTGAAGACTTGATGACTTAGACAATATGACTTGAAGACTTGGGGACATGAAAACTTGAAGATTTTTGAAGATTGAAATCAGTAGACTTGAAGAATTGAAGACTTCAGAACTTGATGACTTGAAGGCTTCAAGACTTAAAGATGTGAAAACCTTGAAGACCTCAAAACCTTTATACTATCCTAGCCTCGACTTGAAGACTTACAGAATCAAAAGATTGTAGACTAGAAAGCTTGAAATTTTAAAGTTTTTGAAACCTTGAAAAACTGAAGACGTGAGGATTTGAAATTTTTAAGACCTTTAAGTTTTAAGGTCTTGAAGATATGCTTGAAAATATAAAGATTGATTGTAGACTTGAGGATTTGAGGATTCTAACACCTGAAAACTCGAAAATTTTCTTGATTTAGATTTGGAGTCTTTAAGGAATCGCAAAAACCAGTAGACTTGAAGACTTATAGAATGGAAGACTTCAGGACTTGAGAACTTGAAGTTTTGAAAACTCGAAGACCTTCAATTTTGAAGACTTGAAGGTTTGGAGACTTGATGACTTAGCCAATAAGACTTGAGGGCTTGGGGACTTGAAAACTTGAAGGTTTTAAAATCAGTAGACTTGAAGATTTAAAGAATTGATGACTTCAGGACTTGATGACTTGAAGGCTTCAAGATTTGAAGATGTGAAGACCTTGAAGACCTCAATACCTTTAGGCTATTCTAACCTTGACTTGAAGACTTACCGACTCGAAGGCTTGAAGACTCGAAGGCTTGAAAATTTGAAGTTTTGCAGACTTCAAACTTTGAGAACTTGAAAACTTGAAAAACTGAAGATTTGAAGACATGAAGATTTGAAAACTTTAAGCCTTGAATGCTTAAAGAGATAAAGGCTTGAAAATTTGAATGTTTTAAAATTGTAGACTATTTGAAGACTACAACACTTGAAAATTTTCTTGACACACATTTGGAGTTTTTAAGGAAGCGCAAAAACCAGTAGACTTGAAGACTTATAGAATGGAAAACTTCAGGACTTGAGAACTTTAAGTTTTGAAAACTCGAAGACCTTCAATTATGAGGACTTGAAGGTTTGAAGACTTGATGACTTAGACAATATATGACTTGAAGACTTGGAGACTTGATAATTTAAAGACTTTTAAACCTGTAGACTTGAAGATTTGAAGATTTAAAGGCTTCAGGACCTGTTGACTTGAAGACCTAAAAACCATTAGGCTATTCTAGCCTTGAATTGAAGTCTTACAGACTCGAAGCTTGAAGGGTCGAAGGCTTGAAGACTCGAAAACTTGAAAATTTGAAGTTTTGAAGACTTGATACCTTGAGAACTTAAAACTGGTTGAATGTTTGAAGACATAAAGACTTGAAAATTTAAATGTTTTAAAAAATTGTAGACTTGTAGACTCCAATATTTAGAATTACAACACTTAAAAACTCGAAAAGACTTAAGAATGAAAGACTTCGGGACTTATAGCTTTGAAAACTCGAAGACCTTAAATTCTGAAGACTTGAAATTTTGGAGACTTGATGACTTAGGCGATAAGACTTGAAGACTTGAGGACTTGAAAACTTGAAGACTTTAAAATCAGTGGACTTGAAGATATGAAGATTTTCAGGGCTTGATGGCTTGAGGATTTCAAGTCTTAAAAAAGTGAAGTGCTTGAAGACTTCAAAACCCAGACTTAAAAGCTTGAAAAATAAAATATTAAAGATTTAAAAACATAAATATTTGAAAGCTTGGAGATCTTAAGACTTGAATGATTCAAGACATAAGGACTTGGAAATTTGAGTGTTTAAAAATTTAAAGGCTTTAAAATTGGATATTTTAAAATACTACTACAATACTAAAAAACTTGAGAATAAGTTGAACTGGAAATTGCAGGACTTTTGGACATGGAGGTTTGAAAACGTGAAGATCTTAAAACCCGAAGACATGAAGGTTTGAATACTTGAGAACTTAAACTCTCGAGGACCTAAAGACATGAAAATTAATGGCTTAATAGCTTGAATGCTTGAAAACTTGAAAATCGTATGATTTGAAGATTTAAAGATTTGAAGATTTCAGGACTCGATGACATCAAGGTTTCAAGACGTGAATACCTGAAGAACAGAAGGCTTGAAGACTTGAAAACCTAAAGGCTCGAGAAGACCTGAAGACTTGAAATCTGGAAGGCTCGAAGAATCTAAAGCAAGAAACTTGAATATCTGAAAATTTGAAGTTTTGACGACTTGAAAGCTTAAAAACTTGAAGTTCTGTAGACTTGAATGCTTGAAAATATGAAGACTTAAAAACTTTTGAAGACATACAGATTCGAAAGCCTTGAGACATTAAGACGTAAATGTAACTGGAATATTTAAAAATTCAAATACTTGGAGCCTTGAAGGTTTGAAGACTTTAAGACTCAAGAATATTCGATGGCCTTAAAGAATAAAAAACAAAAAAAAAAAAATAGAGAATTTTACTCGGAGACATGGAGTCTTCATTCAAGTACTCAAGTTTTGAATTGAAAACTTGAAGACTTGTAAGTGAGCGACTTGAATATCTGAGCTCTTAGAGACTTGAATATTTCAATACATGGCATTAAGGCTTAAAAAATGAAAAGCTAAAGCTTTCAAGTCGTGAAGGTGAATAGAATTCAGAAAAATAAGGCCGGAATTTGGAAGCATTTTTTTCATCAATTCAGTGATAACGATTCATTCCTTTATTATAATAATTTGGTTTACATGATAAAAACAAAATTAAAACCCTAAAGGCTCCAGAAGACTTGAGATCTGGAAGGCTTGAAGACTCGAAAGCAAGAAACTTGAAGATTTGAAAACTTGAAATTTTGAAGTCTTGAAAGCTTGACAAATTTAAGTTCTGTAGACAAGAAACATTGAAAATATGAAGATTTGAAAACCTTTGAAAATATAAAGATTCGAAAGCTTTAAGACCTTAAGACTTAAATGCTTAAACACAAAAAAATTTTACTAGAATATTTAAGAATTTAAAGACTTGGAGCCTTGAAGGTTTGAAGACTTGAAGGCTCTAGGTTGTGAAGCCATCAAGCTTTGAAAACAGAAGATAAATTGTAGAATTTCACTCGGAGACTTGGAGTCTTCAAGTCATCGAGTTTAGAATTGAGAACTTGGAGACTTTAATATTTCAATACATGATATGATGAAGGCTTGAAGACATGAAAAGCTAAAGCTTCATAACTGGATGGTGATTGAAATTCTGAAAAAAAATCTGGAATTTGGGATAAATAATTTTGTATTTATTGAAATTATTTTATCGATTATAACTCTTTTAGTATAATATTTTGGTTTTAAATCATGATGAAAACAAAATTAAAAACCAGTCATTTTTTCTACAGAACGCTAGAAGTTGAATTTTTAATTAATTTTCCTGATTTTCAATCCATAAGCACATCTAAAAAATGTCTTTCTTGAACTACTAGCTTGATAAAACGTCTCTTTATTGAGTTTTAAATATAAATAATAAGGTTAATATCTGAGATTTCGGATATTTTGTTTTAAAATTTCTACTATGTTCCTATTCTTCCAAATATTCTAATTTTATCGTCACTGCATATGTTTCAAATTTTAATCTCTCCAAAACTTATCGGTCTCAAAATTCGATTCTACGATTATGAAAAACCTCAAACTTTCTTTTTTTTCAGATTTCTACAGCAAATATGCTCAATCTTGAGCTCTTACCCATTTATACCATGTAATATAATGCTAAATATAAGAAAAGCTCAGCTAGCTAGAAAGGACAAATTTACTAGTCGATAAGTTTTTGCAGCTTTCTAACCCATTTCCAAGATGATGTGAACTTTGCTAACCCATTGTTTTTCTTTTTTCAAATGTGTGCCCCCATTGTTGTTTATGCCTGAACAAAAAAATAATCTAACCCACAAAAAACACGGATGTAAACAAACGCCAATGGATCGAAAATGACGTCGATGACAACACTTCTACATCAACAAATCGATACAAAAACAAAACAAACAAATCTGCTAACACTGGCCTGCTCGCGAATTGTTGTTGTACTACTACCATCAACAAAACTGTTTGTTTGCGAATGTTTGTGTGTGCGCTTTCGAGAGATTAGGTGGCTCGGAAATTGGTCCTCATGGAACAGGATCTGGAACGGTCCGAGGAGAAGGTCGAAATGAACGAAAGGTTTGATATGATGCTTTTTGTTGTTTTCCTAAATTTGCACTTTTTCTACTGACACAAATTTTTCTAGTAAATGAAACGTTGAACGAAAAAAACACATTTTGAAGTTCTCGACAAAATGTATTTTTCTCATTCTTCGATTTAACTCAAATTTTTAGTAAATACTAATAATTTATTCTATTTTTTTCATGACCATCCGAAATACGCGTATGTTTCTACAAAATTATTGAAAATCGATTCAACCACCTGCAGCAAGATTGTCGAGCTTGAGGAAGAACTGCGAGTTGTCGGCAACAACCTGAAGTCCCTGGAAGTCTCGGAAGAGAAGGTAATGCGATGCGAATGCAATGCTTTAAGACAGAAGTACCACAGTGGAAATTTTATTCAACCTCTATTTATCACAGTTGGTGCTTAGTTGGAAAACTTTGTTAGGTATTTCCTTTTGGTTCCACAAAAGTCTATTCTCTTTGATACATGTTAAAAAACGGGTTTTCAACTAAGCACCCAACAGGATTACTCATTCGCTACAAGGACACTGAAAAAAATCGTCACCTACGTTTCACCAAACAAGACTTACAAAAATGACGAACGACATTCCGATTGTTTATTTTATTTGAATGTGCTTGTTTATTCTTATTTCATTCCCTGACTACGTTAATTGTGAATCAAAACAAAAATACCATCAGGCCAACCAACGCGAGGAGGAGTACAAGAACCAAATCAAGACTCTGACCACCCGTCTAAAGGAGGTACTGCACACTTTCTGTTCGAAATCCTTTAGTGGTTTCGACTTGCTTCGCGCGAATGCGTGTTGTTGTTTTACCTCAGTGTGCATTCCTCTAACCTCAAAACTCAATCAGTGACAGAGAAAGGATTGTTGTTTACCACTAAAACATTGACAGATGGACGACCTTATGTGTTGACGTGAACACTTTTTTTTTCTGTATAACAGTTTAAACCCCAAGAGTGTGTTTGTTGACATTTTCTAACAACTAATCGAATGATTTCTTCTTTGATTTTTTCCATGTTCCTTTTATGGTTACATAAAATTTTAATCAATCGATCAACGGAATTTCGATCGCCGCTAACATTTGTCGTTTGACGTGCGTGCGGTTGTTTGTTTTTGCCACGCCCAAATAACCCTCGTATAACTGCCATTGCAAATTGCTAAATGTAACACCTCGTTCTACGGATTCGAATCGAACAAAATCGATATCGGACGATCTGAATTGTTTACAAACAATAACAAAACCCACTCAGGCAACGCAACGGGAGGAAACCTACGGTGGACAAGTTCGGGTACTGGACCAGCGTTTGAAGGAGGTATTTTGGATTTCAGTCGCTTTCGAAGCGCATCTCGAGTAGCTCGAAACACTGAAACAAATTCAATGTTTCAGTGTTGCCAACTTTATTTTCGTTTTTGTAACTTATTGTTGATGATGACGCACAAACTTGGTAGTAGATCAGGTTGCATCCCCGAAAGCTATCTGTGTAATTGGGAACCGGGAAATTGCATAAATTATGTTTATACATATTATTCGTGTTCTTCATTCTCTCTCTCTATTTATCGTTTTTTCTGTAGGCTTCTGTTTGTATATATGTGTGTATTCCAATGTGTGTTATGAAAACTTGTCATTCTACGAGTAGTTTTTTCTCAGTGTTTTTCAGTTCAAAATATTCAGTTCAATGATCCTTTTTTCTCATGAATTCCCCAACTATTTCGCAAAAATTGTGTCATTTGCGTTTCGAAATCATAAAATACTCACCTGGTCTTCGCAATCGTTTGAGCTGAATTTGATTAAACGATGGGGAGTAGCAGCGACTCGATTTTTCTTATCAGATGGTTAAAAATAACACAATCCGCGAGTGGCAGTCAGCACTACTGTGTCCGATATCTTATCTCCGACAAGAGGTGTCTCGTGTAGTTTTTTCTTTTATGTTTTCTCATGCTTACCTTATATGAATCAAAAGGAAAAAAAAGAAATGGGAACGGATAAATGTAAAGATTGATTCGGTTGTAGAATATGAACAGGTTTAGTTGTAACTTGGGAGATTATTTTTCTCCGTGTATGCCAAATGTTTCGTTAATATGAGAACACTTAAATAATTTCACGATCTCGAATTTCATTGAAGGTTTACCTCCAAAAGTGATAAGTTTAAATTCAACAACCATTTTTTTCGTACGTATCTTCTCAGTGTAAAACTGCTCGAAAACTTTGCGTGAAACTGCTCGAAATAAAAAAAAAACTAGACTGATTGACTTTACGGACGCCCTTCAGCACTTCCAGCGAATTTGTAACCTTTCCAAAAAGAATTTGGTTCCGAACAAATTTAAAAAAAATATCAAACGAAATTAACTTTTATTCCACTTTGTATGTAATTGTTTGGATTGGAACCAAACCGTGTTCCCAAATTGAATCGAAACACCGACACTGGTAAAATCGAACGAACCGCGCCTGATTTTGTATGTACTCTAAAATAGGCAATGGCATCGCGCGATTCGGTTGAGGACAAGATCCACCAAATGAACGACAAGTTGAACAATGTAAGTGTAAATAGTAGATTAGTGTAAAAAAAAAATAGTGGAAGGTTGGAGGCACAATTATTGCGTCAGTTGGCGTTCTATTGCCAGTTAACAACTTCGAAATTATTGGTATTAGGCTAACACTTGGGATTCTTTCGGTTCTAGGATATCCATAAACTATGTCACGATAAGTGTAAACTGAATGTCTCTTTAAAGTAGAATACTTAAACATATTTTTCACACTACTAACACCTCAGGAATGGTACCAGGTTAGGCCTTAGAAAATTTTGTTAACTAATTCGAAGATGATTTTTTATGGAAAAGTTACTTTCAGCTCAACATGATTTTCCTACGCTCCGGCACTAAGACTAAAAAAGTAAATCAAATATTTTAGAAAAAAATCTGTTACAAAGCCCTGTTTTGGGCGGTCGCTATGGAAAGAGAAGAGTGCGTTTTTTCTTTCGCTGTTCCTTGATAAAAAAAATTCGACCGACCGCTTTTGTTTTTTTGTTTTTTTTATATATATATATATATATATATATATATATAATCCACGTAGACGCACGGTCTTCAGTTTGTTTGCTTGGGTTAGCTAAATACAACGTTAGACTATTAACTAAATTTTTTCTGTAGGAATTACTGAGCGTAGTATTTCAATTCACTCTCAACTTACTTCAGGTGGATTTTTTGAGGGTCAACTTAGGTAAAGCTCTAGGACAGCAAAGATTTTAATATTTATGCAGGATTGAACAGCCTAGTCTTGCAATTCTTACTTTTCAACTTAGCATATCTACTCTCAAGTCGCATGAAATTTCTATCGATATGTTCAGGCGGTCCTCACAACTCGGCTTAGAATTTCAAGCTGTCTTCTCTAGTCGTTTGAAATTTCTATCGATACGTTCTGACTGTCCTCTCAACTTACTTTTCAATTTCAAGCTGCCCTCACTTGAAAAATTCTAATGATACATTCAGGCTGTCCTCTCAACTCGTTCTCAAATTTTAAGTTGCCCTCTCAATTCGCTTGAAATTTCTATCGAAACGTTTTGGTTGTCCTCTCAGCTCACTTTCCAATTCCAAGCTGTACTCTCAAGTCGCTTGAAATTCCTATCGATGCGTTCAGGCCGTCCTCTCAACTCGCCTTCCAATTTCAAGCAGTCCTCTCTAGTAGTTTGAAATTTCTATCGATACGTTTAGGCTGTCCTCTCAACTCGCCTTCCAATTTCAAGCTGTCCTCTCTAATCGTTTGAAATTTCTATCGATACGTTCTGGCTGTCCTCTCAACCAATTCCAAGTCGCATGAAATTTCTCTTGATACGTTCTGTCTGTCCTATCAACTCGCCTTCCAAATTCAAGCTTTCCTCTCTTGTCGTTTGAAATTTCTATCGATACATCATATAATCGATACATACTCACTTTCCAATTTCAAGCTGTATTCTCAAGTCGTTTAAAATTTCTATCGTTACATACTGGCTGTCCTCTCAACTCGCCTTCCAAATTCAAGCTGTCCTCTCTTGTCGTTTGAAATTTCTATCGATACGTTTTGGCTATCCTTTCAACTCACTTTCCAATTCAAGCTGTAATCTCATGCCGTTTGAAATTTCTATCGATACGTTCTGGCTGTCTTCTCAAATCATTTTTCAATTTCAAGCTGTCCTATCAACTCACTTGATAATTCTAACGATATGTTCGGGCTGTCCTCTCAACTCGCCGTCCAATTTCAAGCTGTAATCTCTAGTCGTTTGAAATTTCTATCGATACGTTCAGGCTTTAATTTTAAGCTGCCCTCTCAAGTCGCTTGAAGTTTCTATCGATACGTTCTGATTGTCCTCTCAGTTCACTTTCCAATTTCAAGCTGTACTCTCTAGTCGTTTGAAATTTCTATCGATACGTTCTACCTGTCCTCTCAACTCGCCTTCCAAATTCAAGCTGTCTTCTCTTGTCGTTTGAACTCACTTTCCAATTTCAAGCTGTAATCTCAAGCCGTTTGAAATTTCTATCGATTCGCTCTGGCTGTCCTTTCAATGCACCTTCCAATTTCAAGCTGTACTCTCAAGTCGCTAGAAATTTCTATCGATACGTTCTGGCTGTCCTCTCAAATCATTTTTCAATTTCAAGCTGTCCTCTCAACTCACTTAACAATTCTAATGATATGTTCGGGCTGTCCTCTCAACTCGTTCTTAAATTTTAAAGTGCCCTCTCAATTCGCTTGAAATTTCTATCGATACGTTCTGGCTGTCCTCTCAACTCACTTTCAATTTCAAGCTTCACTCTCAAGTCGCTTGAAATTTCTATCGATACGTTCTGGCTGTCCTTTCAACTCACTTTCCAATTTCAAGCTGTCATCTCTAGTCGCTTGAAATTTCTATCGATATGTTCTGGCTGTTCTCTCAATTCACCTTCCAATTTCAAGCTTCACTCTCAAGTCGCTTGAAATTTCTATCGATACGTTCTGGCTGTCCTTTCAACTCACTTTCCAATTTCAAGCTGTACTCTCAAGCCGTTTGAAATTTCAATCGATACCTTCTGGCTGTCCTCTCAACTCATTTTTCAATTTCAAGCTGTAATCTCAAGTCGTTTGAAATTTCTATCGATACGTTCCATCTGTCCTCTCAACTCGCCTTCCAAATTCAAGCTGTCCTCTCTTGTCGTTTGACATTTCTATCGATACGTTTTGACTGTCCTCTCAACTCACTTCCCAATTTCAAGCTGTCCTCTCAATCACTTGAAAATTCTAATGATATGTTTGGGCTGTCCTGTCAACTCGTTCTTAAATTTTAAGCTGCCCTCTCAAGTCATTTGAAATTTCTATCGATACGTTCAGGCTGTCTTCTCAACTCGTCTTCCAATTCCAAGCTGCCCTCTCTAGTCGTTTAGAATTTATATCGATACGTTCTGGCTGTCCTCTCATCTCGCCTTCCAATTTCAAGGTGTCATCGCTAGTCGTTTGAAGTTTCTATCGATACGTTCTGGCTGTCCTCTCAATTTGCCTTCCAATTTCAAGCTGTCCTCTCTAGACGTTTTAAATTTCTATCGATACGTTTTGGCTGTCCTCTCAACTCACTTTCCAATTTCAAGCTGTATTCTCAAGTCGTTTGAAATTTCTATCGATACATTTTGGCTGTCCTCTCAACTCGCCTTCCAAATTCAAGCTGTTCTCTCTTGTCGTTTGAAATTTCAATCGATACGTTTTGGTTGTCCTTTCAACTCACTTTCCAATTTCAAGCTGTAATCTCAAGCCGTTTGAAATTTCTATCGATACGTTTTGACTGTCCTTTCAACTCACCTTCCAATTTCAAACTGTACTCTCAAGTCGCTTAAAATTTCTATCGATAAGTTCTGGCTGTCCTCTCAAATCATTTTTCTATTTCAAGCTGTCATCTCAACTCACTTGACAATTCTAATGATATGTTCGGGCTGTCCTCTCAACTCGTTTTTAAATTTTAAGCTGTCCTCTCAATTCGCTCGAAATTCCTATCGATATGTTCTGGCTGTCCTCTCAACTCACTTTCAATTTCTAGCTTCACTCTCAAGTCGCTTGAAATTTCTATCGATACGTTCTGGCTGTCCTCTCAACTCACTTTCCAATTTCATGCTGTAATCTCAAGCCGTTTGAAATTTCTATCGATTCGTTCAGGCTGTCCTTTCAACTCACCTTCCAATTTCAAGCTGTACTCTCAATTCGTTTGGAATTTCTATCGACGTGTTCTGGCTGTCCTCTCAACTCGCCTTCCAATTTCAAGCTGTCCCCTCAACTCACCTGAAAATTCTAATTATATGTTCGGGCTGTCCTCTCAACTCGTTCTTAAATTTTAAGCTGTCCCCTCTCAAGTCGCTTGAAGTTTCTATCAATACGTTCTGGCTGTCCTCTCAACTCACTTTTCAATTTCAAACTGCACTCTCAAATTGCTTGAAATTTCTATCAATACATTCAGGTTGTCCTCTCAACTCGCCTTCCAATTTCGAGCGGTCCTCTCAACTCACTTGAAAATTTTAATTATATGTTCGGGCTGTTCTCTCAACTCGTTCTTAAATTTTAAGCTGCCCCCTCAGGTCGCTTGAAGATTCTATCGATGCGTTCTGGCTGTCCTCTCAACTCGCATTCCAATTCCAAGCTGTCCTCTCAACTCACTTGGAGACTGCACTGATTTGGAAGCAAAAGCTAAAATTTAATAATGCTAAAGATAATAACTTAATTACAGATTTTTTTTTCATCCTAGAGCTTAAGGAACGTTGCCAATCTTCAAAAAATCGATTTCAAAGAGAGTACTAAGGAGGTTAACTTTTTTGGATGGTTCTCCTGAAAATCAAGTGTTTGTTTAAGGTAACTAAAGACCAATATATCCAAGTTGCCTTTGTAACCACGTTTAAATTCTGGAGTAATTTATGACGGTCGCCGTTACATGAGAATTACCGATTATTATTATTCTTTTCATTTTTCTTAAAAAACCGTCTTCTCTCTCTTCTTAAATGAATCCGGAATATGCCCGGATATGAGCCGGATCTAAAAAAAAATTAAAGAAAATATTACCCGGATTTAGCAAAGTTGGCAACCTTGGTGCTAATACATCCATCATCGATTTTCTAGCTCTTCGTATCAAGCCCTTTCACCCTGTTCAAACAAAATGTAAATTTAAGATCGAGAAAATTGATATTTTGGACACTGCTTGTGACGTAGTTTATCGATCAGTCTGGGTAAATTTTCTTCAAAATTTGGGTCTAAAGTGACTAAAGTTTTTATTGGGTAAAAAATAAGATAAAATACAAAATCAATCAATTCTTGATTGCCCTCAGATATAGTTTCTCATCATAAACAGCACTTCATACGCGATACACAATGAGCTCAGTTACGCTTAGTTTAATCTGGTTTAGCATATTATAACGTTTAAAAGTCTAGGGAGGGAAAGTTTTAAAAACCTTAAGTCTCAGATTTTTTTTTTTAATTTTGAAGCTATTTTGAGTCTGGCATATTTTTAAACATTATTTTAATTTTTTTAAACTGTTGTTCTAGTGGGCAAATCATAGTTTTTTTTTCTTCAAAATTAGCTTTAAGATGTTTGTGTAATTTGTATCCATTATTCTTAATTTATACAATTTGTTATACTGTTCGGTAAAGGGCTTTTTGTATTCCTATCTTCAGTTCAAGGTAAGCGGATAGCTGTTGTTGTGTCTTAACTGTTTTATTTTACTTTGGTTTTAGTGTATTTATTAAAGTTTCGTTTTTACAGTCTAGCGTTTTATAACCTCACACCAAAATTCCGCATGAGCTAGTCAGTTTCTTAGTTTTAAGTTGTGCGCTTCAGCTCATTTTTAAATACGTAAATAAATTCAAAGGTTGTCTTCCATTTTTTTTTTTCAAATTAGGACACCGATGAGTTTATTTACTGTTTTTTTCCGAAACAATCAATTCCTCTCAACTAATGCAACTGTTTTTTTCTATTTCCTCAACATTCGTTAATTTCTTCCGAAAATCACATCGAATTGCGCCATCATGAAATCCGCTCTCGATAGGCTGAAGCTCGTGCTGAATTCGCTGAACGTTCCGTTCAGAAGTTGCAGAAGGAAGTCGACAGACTCGAAGGTAAGTTTTTCGTATTCTACTACCGTATTTACTTCAGAGTGGCAAGTGGCCACTCTTTGTCCTGTAAAATAGTTTTAAGTAACTAATTTGAACAGAAAAAAACAGTGCTAAATTAATCGATCAGAGTTGTTTGGATCCCAAAAAAAAAACTTCAAAATTGAGTACCAAAACTTTGAGAGTGTACCTCCGGAATGTTCCTGTATTAGAAAATTCAATACTGCTAGAAAATTTCTACAGGACATTTTAATTAAGCTAGATTAGATAATCATCCTTTTTTTAGTTTAATTTTGACGTCTCAATGACACTTGAATTTTATTTTCGATTATTTTTCATTCTATTATACCAAAGAAGAGTATCATTGAGTTCGTCTTATAAATATTTTAGTTTTTCATTTTACTTAACTTATTTTTTCTACATTTATTTTTTTATTTCATGTGTTGATTTTCTGTTTGGTTTGATGTTGTTTTACTATAACCCGCTGCTTAAAAACCAAAAAAAAAAAACAATTAATCCGCTCAAATGCTGCTGCGTTTGAATGTGTGCGTGTATGTGTGATATACTCTCTATTGCGCTAAAATGTCACCAATACAATCGCTAATGAAAACAACAAAACCACCGGCAAACAGACGAACTTATGAACGAGCGCTCCAAGAACAAAATGCTCCAGGAAGAGATGGAAGCGACGCTGCACGATATTCAGAACATGTAAAACAGTAGAGAGAAAAGTAACAACCATCCCCACCCGAATCATCGCCTCATCGTCACCGTCAGTTTCAGTTTCGTCGAAGAAAGAGAGAGAGCACGACGACGACGACGAAACACACGCAGAGCAAGGGAGAACACAAAAAAGCATATATTTAAAGAGAGCGGAGAGAAAGAGCCATCGGTTGCTCTCGGTTATCGTCATGGCAACACAACTACAACAACATTTTACACCTATAGATGAGAGAAACTAGTAGGGAGCGAACAAAAACAAAACAAAAAAAACAAGTAAACGCTGAGCTGAGCTGTTGTTTTCTTCTTCCGAAGAAAATTTAAAACAAAAGAAAAATCAATGTATTTCGCTTCTTGCAAAAGGAAGCCGACGTTAAGCGTTGGAAATTAGAGAAAACAAAACAATAATAACAGATGGACCCAACTAGTCCTCGGGTGCCGTTCGAGACACACACACAAACACGGACAGAATAAGTTTCTAAAGTTTAGTTTTTTTTATATTTTCATAAATAAGTAACAGGAACTTGTCTTTTGCTCCACGCTGTATAGGACACATGAAATCGCATAAATTGTTTTTAAAAAAGTTTATTGTTTTTAGACGTTAGGCGTAAAGGCTAAGAACACTTTTACACACACAAACAAACAATGACACGAATTCATACACGGGAAGTAAACACAAACACAGACAACAACAACAACTACTCGCTAGCGATAGCATAGGAACTATTGATTTATACCCCTAGGTATTAGCGCGTAAATCGGTCGAACACAGAGAAAGACATTTATACAACTACTACTATTACTGCTATTCCAATTGTACATTCACGAATTGTGCATTCCGTTGACTTTTAATAATATAATTAAAGTTAAATTTTCCGCGTTATTTTTTCTCGTTTTGTTAAGCAACACCCTTGAGAGACAGCATTTTCCAAAACTACTAGTAGGTTTATAATACGATTGTTACTGCCCCAAATATTGCGATAAAGATTATTGAATTTTTATCCGTGTTTATTCCGTTAGCTCGTAAAAAAACAATAACAAAAGCAAACATCATACAAACACGATTTGTTATCGATCGATCATTCCCGAGAACTACTATTTTTAAAAGCGTCTTCCGACCAAGAGTAACTACTGAATATGATATGATGCATTTACTCGTAACAAGTTGATTCCAGTTTAGAAACTTGGTAGGTGTCCAGCTACCCAAAACGTCAGTTTTAGTAGGTTTTTCATCGTGCCGAATTTATTCTTTTTTCTGGCAACACTGCGAAAGCGCCACCCCCGTGTTGCTGTCTAATTTTGTTTTGTTTTCTTCAACATTTCTTTGCAATATTTTTCTTTCAACTTCCACAAACACAGAAAATATTGTCAATACTGTCCCATAACTTATCGAGATCAAATGGTTTTCCTCAAGTTTTGTTTTAAAGTAGTTTAAGCCTCGAAATAAAACGGACATAGACTTGGAAGGTTTTCCTTTTTCGTGTAAGGTTTCGTTTTTCTTTTCCCTTTTTTCGTGTTTACCCGGAAGGGGAAGGAAAAACGGATCGAATTAGAGCATAAAATCTGTAGTGCCTTTTGAGACGTAAACAAAAAAAAAAAGAAACAAAACCGGTTCGCATTTTTTTCTTTGCTGGAAAACACACAAATCAAGCATTTGATAAGATCATTATTAGGTGGCATAGCCATTCGCAGAAAGAGATAATTTACATATATCATCGGTGTGTGAGTGTCATTCGAAAAAAGAAAAAGGGTAAACACTACACCTAGAGCCGGAAGGAATAAAAGAGAAAAAAACACATTCACATACACACAGATACACACACGTTTAACTTAATTTAAGCGCCCGTAGAGTTTAATGGAACCGTGTACATTTGATTTCCACAAAATGCAAAAGTAAAGACAACAACTACTACACGCATTCGCAGATTCATTCCTCACTGTTTTCGCAGGTTTTTAATGTTTTATTAGGTAGCTTTTGGCATGATTTTCGGACAACAACTATTGTTGAGTGAGAGAGCGAGAGAATTTAGGCTAGAGCAGATAAACTATAATCAAATAAAAGTGAAACAAAACAAAAATCAATAATGTAAACACACAAACAATGTACACATCAAAACTCCACCTTCATTCACTGTATTTTATATTTCGAAAAAAAAAAATCATAATAGTATCGGACTCTGCCAATATACAGAAATCAAGAGCAACAACAGAATGATATCTTATTTGAGTGTTTATAATAATAATATTAATAATAATATATTATTTTATTTAAAAACCGAGTTTCTATGTGTCGTTTTTCTTCTATTCGTCTGTGTTGTGTTTTTATGTTCTCTCTTCTCTCTTATATTCATTATGCTTTTGTTATGCTTTTCTCTTTCTTTAATTTGCACTATCTCCTCCGTCTAAAAATTAAAAACACTTTATTAACGCCTCACTCGAAAAAAAAACACCACCAATCAAACAACAAAAATAAATCAAAACGAACAAACCCGCACGATTGGCAACCCTTCTCGACAACCAGACGAGCTGATTATCGAAAAGATCCGCTACGCCGAGATCGGAGACGATCTGGACTTTGCCTTTGTCGATCTCATTCCCGGTGTCGATCCGATCTGGACCGATCGTCGTCCGAAGCCGAAGACTCCTCCGCCGCCACCGAAGGCCAAGACGCCACCACCACCGGCCCAGGAAGATATCGTGGCGGCCGAAGCGCCTGCCGGAACCGAAGCCGCTGCTCCGGAACGAACCCGCACCCCGAGTCCGTTCGAGCTGCAGAAGCATTTCCCACCGGAGGGTGCCGAAGTCCCATACGTTCGATCGGCTACCGGATCCACTCCGGATCGAGATATCCCGGCCGCCGAACCGGCAGCTGCCGCTGAACCACCATCGGGTGCCGAAGCTGCCCCTGCCGAAGATGCTCCGGCGGAAGCGACAGAAGAAGCTGCCCCAGCTGCAGCAGCCGAAGGAGAGGCCGAAGCACCTGCCGCAGCCGAAGAAGCCCCAGCGGCAGCGGAAGAAGCCGCACCGGTTGAGGAAACTCCGGCCTCCTAAACAAGAGTCAACGTTAATGAAGACCAACTGCCAAAAACTGATCCCTGACCAGCACCACCACCATTGTTTGCTTATATTTCTTACTTTCATTCTTTTCTTTAAATGCAACCAACGCCACTACCTACTACTACAACTACTACTACTTTAATCGCTTCCAACTGAACTGAATAAGCTTATGTTAAGTGCATTCTATCTGACATTGTTCTAGTTACAAGTTTAACGTGCTTGTATGTTGTTGGACCACAGCTGACCTCGACTGTCGTGTTTTCTTGTTCTTGTTGTTGGAACATTTTTAAATAAAAATAATACGCTTTGTTAAGTATGGTTCTTCTCTTCCCCGGAGTCTTCTCCCCAATCGTCTCCATTTCTAGTGTTCTCTATGGGTCTCTTTTGACATCTTCCTTTAAAAAAAAAATCAGGGCTGCCAACTACGTTTTTTCTCAAATTTAGGGAATTTACAAAATTAAAATCAGGATACATTAGCTCCTAAGACGTGGCCGGCACCGTTATTGGTGCTCTAACAGAGAGCACCAGTTTTTGGCAATGGAAATAGGCTACTCAGTGCAAGTACATAACTTATGACTTTTGAACAGCATTGATGGTCAATTATGGTGTAATTTTGAGTTATGATAACGTTGAAAACCATTGAAAATTTTCATCGAAAAGTTATATAAAAATATATCAGACCTTTTGAGGATTTTATTCGAGCTGGAGATGGCAGCTGTATCTACATTTAATATTATCCAAAACCACTAATTATTTTAGATTTTGTGAAAATAGTTCCGAAGTTTTTTTTGCTAAATCGATTTTTTGTCGATTGGACAAAATCAGAAAATGTAGCAATTTTAAAGTAAAATATGGAATCTTTAATCACAAAAGAAATTTGCGTTAGTTCTTGTTGTTGAAACATTTTTAAATAAAAAGTATTGTTAAGTACGGTTCTTTTCTTCATCTGAGCCTTCTCCCCAATCGTCTCCAGGAGCCTCCCTTTCTAGTGTTCTCTTTGGGTCTCTTTTGACATCTTCCTCTTCAAAAAAAAAAAAAAAAATCTCAGGGCTGCCAACTACGGTTTTTCTCAAATTTGGGAAATTTCCAAAATTAAAATCAGGATACATTAGCTCCTAAGACGTGGACGGCACCGTTATTGATGTACTAACAGAGAGCACCAGTTTTTGGCATCGAAAATAGGCTACTCGGTGCAAGTACATTTCTTATGGCTTTTGAACAAAATTTACGGTCAATCACGGAGTAATTTTAACCGATGGTAATGTTGAAAACTTTCGAAATTTTTAATCGTAAGAACGACTTCATTTGAGCTAGAGATAGCTATAGATCAAAGATTAAGAAGTTAAATTTTAAAATAAGGTCATAAGCAATAAAAAAAAATTAAAATTTTTTTGGCAACGCTGAAAAATTTCTTGTTATAATTTAAAATTTTTAATGATTTTTAGCTGTTGTAAAAATAGTTCCAAAGTTTTTTATTGCTCTAGCGATTTTTTACCGATTGGAACAAAATACAAATTATAGCAATTTTCAAGTAAAATAAGGAATGTTCAAACAAAAAAGGAATTTGCATTAGTTTTATAAACGCTAAATCTAAACGTATTACATTTTCTTTGAAGCATTAAATCTCTGAATGTATGCTTAATATTCCTTAGTACTATTGATGGTTTGTTCAGTTGTTATATCAGAAGTTAGTAGGGTGAGGAAAATAGAAAATAGCTGCAGCATTTTTGCAGCTTTCTTTCACTTTTCGGCAAAAAAACTGAACAGTTTTTGATAAGAGTTGTATTGTTCAATATAAAAATTTATGCCGAAACCAGACAAAATGAACAAAACTATTGTTTTATGTATCAAGCATGCTCAGTTTGATGAAATTTGCAAATCTGTTCAGTTAAAAACTTTCTTAAAAACTTAAAAACAAAGTTTTTTTAATGATAATTTTCATGAAACAAAATTAGTTACCCACTGATCGGTGATTTTCTCAAACAAATTTGACATTTGAGCGATTTTTTCCGTTTTTCAGCTCTGGGTTAAACAGATTTTGCTTAGGTAACTCATTTCGAAATCCAAATGCGTCAAATAACACGCTAACCTCGAGTAAAAACGCATAGAACGACCCGGAGAATTGTTTTAAAATTCATCATAAAACTTCCATTGAACATTTCAGAATCAATGATTCGATGTATATTTGAGTAGTCAATCAGGGTGAGCTTGACAAATGTAAATCAGGTTAAATCAACCATAAAATATCAACATCCAAATCAAAAAGTTCTGGATGTATGGAATATCCTGAAAAATCTGAAAAACTGGCAACCCTGCTTTTTATTAGAAACAGAATTTTAATTTTGGTTGTTGATAGAATCTAGTCAAGGTTGCCGAATTCACCGAAAAATCTGTATTATCACAGAATTTCGAGCAAAATTTCGTCACAGAATCTGTGTCGTTCACAAAATTTTTAAAATTTTCACAGAATACACAGATTTTATGAATTTTGTACAGATTTCCTAAATTATTTTTTTTTTTGTTACTTTCGACTTTTTATTTCTGACTCGTAATCAAGAAAATTTAAAAAAAAAAAACAAGGTAGAGTAATTTTTTTTTCTTTGAAAACTGCAAGCAGTTTTCGATTCGTTGATGTTTGACATGATTTCCCATTGAACTTCATAAAACTAGCGTCACAGAAAACCGGCACAGAATTTTAAGTACAAATTAGGTTCAGAACTCCAGATTTTTTTTTGTCAAAAATGTAGATTTTTTTTTCGGCAACCTTGACTAGCATATGAGTTCTTGTTCTGAAACCTGAGTCAAAAATTTGAATCTAACATTAGAATATACAGTCAGGCAAAAAATTATCCGTACATCACTTATATCGGCTCCGATTATTCTATAAAGATACTTTTTCTATCAATAGTGGAACCTGAATATCTTCATTTAATATGGAAAAAAGTTCTCCTTTTTTTCTATAAGCACTTTAATCATTAATATACCAGGTCTAAAGATATGTTGAATATATGATTACTTCGACTGTAATCTTCCAATATTTATGTGTTGTACATCAATCGACAGTTTTTAAATCATAAAATCATGTTATGAAAAAAAAAATGCCAAAAACATATTTTTTCGTAATTTTTCCTGATGTTTAAGTTGACCAATTCGTAAATTTACAATACTTCAATATTAGTCTGAAACTTCCGATTTTTTAATTTGTTGGCTTTCATTTACCGAAAAAATTTAAAAACAGAGCTATTCATCAAATAAACTGATAATGGTTTATCAGTAAATTGTTAAAATCAGATCAAACTTGGCAAAAATGTTTGAAACTGCATGATCTGAGAAAATTGAAAAATTAAGACACTTTAAACTTCAGTGTACGGGCAATGTTTTAGCACAATTATTGGACTTGATGTAGTATATTCAACATATCTTAAGATTCAGAACATTTATGAGTAAAGTGCTTATAGACCTAAAGTGAGAACTTTTTTCTACACTAAATGTAGATATTTTAGTTACACTATTGATAGAAAAAGTACCTTTAAAGAATATTTCGGTGCTGATATAAGTGCTTTACGTATAATTTATTGATAAACTGTAGATGTTATTAGTATCTTGAAACTGAAATTTTCATCCTTAATTCGAAACTTGAATGAGATAAGCGATATGCATTTGAACTGAATAATTTAATCTGACTTTTTAGCCTAAAATCAACTAATATTATCCTTATTTTGAATTACTTAAGTGCTGTACGGACAAGTTTTTGATGTATCTTGAAACTGAAATTTTTATTTTAAATTCGAAATTTGATTGAGGAGATAAGCTTATAAACTGAATAATTTAATCTGACTTTAAATCCAAAATCAGATAATATTATCCTTATTTTGAATTCCAAAAACAGAGCCTAAATTTTCAGATTTTAACTTTCATTTGAAATCTGGATTTCAATCATAAATCTGGAATCGTAGTCTTAAATTCGAATCAAAATCCGAAATCTAAATCTACATCTGGAATTGAAATTTGAAATCTGAAATTTGAGTTTGAAGTCTGATTTAAAATTGTTGAAATCGATTCTCAAATCTGAGTCTGAAACTTCCTGAATCTTAAATTTGCAGTCTTAAATCTGAATTCTAAAACCTTGATTTTGAAGACTTATTCTGCTTTAAGAATTTGAAATCTATTCATAAATCTATAATTTAGTTCCAAAGTTTGGGTCTGATAACTTAACCTGAATTTTAAATTTAATTCTGAAAAAAGAAGTATGTTTTCATTTCTCGATCAGAAAACTGAACTCTATAATTTGAATTATGTAATCTCAATCGGAAATCTGAATCTGAACTGAAACTGGAAACCTAAATCCGACATCAGTATATGATATTTTAACTTGAAATCTGAAACTCGTAAAGAAAAATCATAAATTTAAATCTAAATTATGGTTTTTTTTTGTTAAAATCTAAATTCGAAATTACAATCTGAAATCAAAATTTGATGTTTGAATTTATACATCTGAAATCTTAATTCAAGATCATAATTTAATATCTTGCTGTGGAGAAAATTTATATTCAAAATTTTCATTAAAGATTCAGATTCAGATTTCTGATTTCAGGTTCAGATTTCACATTGGGATTTAACATTGGGATTTCAGATTCAAATTTCTTATTCAGATTCAGATTCAAATTCAGATTTCAGATCTAAATTTTAATTTCAAATTAAGATTTAGATTAGGATTTGAATTTGTATTTAAAATCTGAAATCAACAAACACTATCCTTATTTTGAATTCGAAAAACTGAGCCTAAATATTCAAATTTAAACTTTTTTTTGAAACCTGAATTTCAATGTTAAATCTGGAATTTGTGTCTACAATTTGAATAAGAATCCAAAATCTAAATCTATACGCCAATCTGGAAATGGAATTTTAAATCTGGAATCCGAAATTTAAATTTGAAGTCTGGTTTTAAATTGTTGAAACCGAAATCTGATTCTTAAATCTGAGTCTGAAACTTCCTGAATCTTAAATTTAAAATCTGATTCTGAATCCTTGAATTAGTCTTAAAAATTCTCCTATAAGAATCTGTAATCTGTCTCATAAATCTAAAATTTGATTCGAAAATCTGGATCTGAACCTGAATTTTAAATCTGATTTTCAAATATGAATGATGTTTCTAAAATCTGGATCTGGAACTCTATCATTTGAATTATGTAATCCCAATCTAAAATATGAAACTGAATCAAAAACTCGTAAAGAGAAATCATAAATTCAAAACCTAAATTCGAAATTACAATCGGAAATCAAAATTTGATATTTGAATTTCAAAATATGCATCTGAAATCTTAATTCAAGATTAGAATTAAAAATCACATTAAGAATTCAGATAAGGAATTCAGATTTCTGATAACAGGTTCAGATTTCAAATTTAGATTTAAGATTAAGATTTCAGAATCAGATTGAGATTCACTTTTCAGATTCAGATTCAGAATTCAGATTTCAGATTCAAATTTTGATATCAAATTGATAAAGATATCAAATTCGGAATTCAGATTTCAGATTTAGATTTAAACTGAATAGTTGAATCTAAGTTTAAATTAAAAAATCAACAAACATTATTTTTATTTGAAATTTAAAAAACTGAGCCTAAATTTTCAAATTTGAACTTTTATTCGAAATCTGGATTTCAATCTAAAATCTGGAATTCGAGTCCTAAATTTGAATCATAATTCAAAATCTAAATCTCAACCTCAATCTAGAAATGGAATTTTAAATCTGAAATTGAAGTTTGAAGTCTGATTTGAAATTATTTAAACCGTAGTACGACTCTTAAATCTGTGTCTGATACTTCTTATATAATAAATTTGAAATCTGATTCTTAAACCTTGAATTTGAAAACTAATTTTGCTATAAGAATCTAAAATCTGTTTAATGAATCTAAAATTTGATTCAAAAATCTGGATCCGAAAACTTAACATGAATTTTAAATCTGATTCTGAAATAAGCCTGTTTCTCAAATCTTGATGTGAAAACTAAACTCTATAACTCGAATTATGTAATCTGAATCTGAAATCTGAATCTGAAACCCTAAATTCGATATCAGAATATGATATTTAAAAATGGAACGTTAAATTCGTAAAGAGAAATCATAAATTCAAAATCTAAGCTCGAAATTCTAACCTGAATTTAAAATTAAAAAATTTTGATTTTTAAATTAAAAAATATGCTTCTAAAATCTCAATTTTAGATCAGAATTAAATATCATAATATGAACAAAATTTAGATTCAAAATTCACATTCAAGATTCAGATTAGAATTCAGCAGAATTAGATTTATGATTGCAGGTTCAGATTTCAGATTGAAGAATCATTTTTCATATTCAGATTTCAGATTCAGATTTTAGAATCGGATTGAAGATTCAGATTCCACATTCAGATTCAGAATTCAGATTCATATTCAAAATTCAAATTCAGATTTCCAATCTCAAATTCAGATTTCAGATTAGGACTCCGATTTCAAATTCAGGTTTCAGATTCAGATTTCAAATTCAAATTAAGGTTTTAGTAGCAGATTTTAGATTCAGAGCTTAGATTAAGATTCAAATTGAAAATTCATTTTTCCCATTCAGATTTCAGATTAAGATTTCAGAATCGAATTGAAGATTCAGATTTCAGAATCAGATTTCAGAATTGGAGTTAGAATTCATTTTTCAGTTTCAGATTTCTGATTCAAATTTCAGATTCAAATTTTGATTTCAAATTCAGATTTCAGATTTTATATTCCGATTTCAGATTCAGATATCTGATTCAGATTTCAGATTTATAATCAGATTCAGATTTCAGATTCAGATTTCAGATTTCAGATTCAAACTTTAGATTCAGATTTCAAATTCAGATTTCAGATTTCAGAATCAGATTTGAGATTCAGATTTAATATTCAGATTTCAGATTCAGATTTCAGATTCGCATTGGAGATTTAAGATTGAAGATTTCAGATCCAGATTCAAATTTTGATCTCAAATCCAGCATTCATATTTCAGATTCAGATTTCAGATTTAGATTTCAGATTCAAATTTCAGATTCAGAATCTGATTTCAGATTCAGATTCACACTTGAGATTTCAGAATCTGAAGATTCAGATTTAAGATTCTGTTTTAATTAGATTTCAGATTCTGATTTCAGATTCTGATTTCAGATTCAGATTTCAGATTCAGATTTCAGATTCAGATTTCAGATTCAGATTTCAGATTCAGATTTCAGATTCAGATTTCAGATTCAGATTTCAGATTCAGATTTCAGATTCAGATTTCAGATTCAGATTTCAGATTCAGATTTCAGATTCAGATTTCAGATTCAGATTTCAGATTCAGATTTCAGATTCAGATTTCAGATTCAGATTTCAGATTCAGATTTCAGATTTCAGATTCAGATTTCAGATTCAGATTTCAGATTCAGATTTCAGATTCAGATTTCAGATTCAGATTTCAGATTCAGATTTCAGATTCAGATTTCAGATTCAGATTTCAGATTCAGATTTCAGATTCAGATTTCAGATTCAGATTTCAGATTCAGATTTCAGATTCAGATTTCAGATTCAGATTTCAGATTCAGATTTCAGATTCAGATTTCAGATTCAGATTTCAAATTCAGATTTCAGATTCAGATTTCAGATTCAGATTTCAGATTCAGATTTCAGATTCAGATTTCCGATTCAGATTGCAGATTCAGATTTCAGATTTCAGATTCAGATTTCATATTTCAGATACAGATTTCAGATTCAGATTTCAGCATTGGATTGAAGATTCAGATTTCAAATTCTGATCCAGGTTCAGATTTCAGACTCAAATTTCAAATTTCAGATTCAGATTCAGATTTCAGATTCAGATTTCAGATTTAGATTTCAGATTCAGATTTCAAATTTAGATTTCAGATTCAGATTTCCGATTCAGATTTCAGATTCAGATTCAGATTCAGATTTCAGATTCCCTTTCGGATTCAGGTTCAAATTTTGATCTCAAATTCATTATTCATATTTCAGATTTTGATTTCGTATTCAGATTTCAGATTCAGATATCAGTTTTAAATTTAGAGTTCAGATGCAGATTTTAGATTCAGTTTTCAGAAGCAGTGCTGAGATTCAGATTTAAGATTTCAGTTTTCAGATTCAGATTTAAGATTTCTGATCGTGATTTCCGATCCAGATATCAGATCCAGTTATCAGATCCAGATTTCAGAAACGGATTGAAGATTCACTTTTCAGATTCAGAGAACAGATTCAGAATGCAGAGTCAATTTCAAGATTCATAATTCAGATTCAAAATTTTGGATTCAATTTCAGAATTCAGGTTCATATTCCGATTTAAGATTCAATTCCAGATTAAGATTTCGAATACAGACTCAAGATTTGAGATTCAGAATTCAGGTTTGGAATTCAGAATTCAGGTTAAGTTTTCAGATGTTAGATTCAGATTCTGAATTTAGACTTCGAATTCAGATTCAGAGAATAGATTCAGAATTCAGAATTATATGTAGAATGCAGATTCTGAGTTTAGACTTTTTTTTCTTGCGTTTGAATTCTCGGTTTCTAGATCGACTTAGTCTTTGGTTTCTCTACACTATTTGGATGTTTTTCATAAAAAAGCAAGTTTTCATGGAAGCTCGAAGGTTTGTCCGAGTTTATACGTGCAACTAAAAATTCTAAATAATCCGAAACTTCCCCTCCAGAGCAATCCTTCAGAATCGGAAGTGCCCTTAGACACTGTCCCTATCCCTTACACTTCAAATTGACCACTTTTTTCCACGTTTTTTGAGCTTATCTAGAGTTTGGCTTTCCTAACCCATCAAACACCTGCGCTGCGCCTGCTGTGATTTTAGGTAATGTTACAATCGTTATTATTTTTAGTTTTAATTTTTTCTATCATAAAGTTTAGAATAGTTAAGTGAATTATTATTAAGGTTTTCTTTTCTTCTGATTTAAAAATTATGTTTTCTAATGAACTCGGTATTTTCCGTTTGTTTCTTCTTTTTTCCTTTTGAATTACCTCCTCATCTGTTCCTCGTTTTACAAACGAATCCCGACAACAGACGAACTCGTCCTGGAGAAGGAGAAGTACAGGGAAATCGGAGACGATCTGGACACCGCCTTCGTCGAGCTCATCCTCAAGGAATAAGCTCCGAGTCCACGTCACCAAACCCGGAAAAGGATCCGGCGGGCACCGGAAGTGTTACTGTTGTCGGCTTGTTTGTTGGAGGCCTCCAGCTTCCCGATGACAGCAGTAGTGTCCCGGCGTTCGATCGGATTCACAAACTACAACTAGACAATAACAACAACAACCCAATCGGAACAACTTTTACCATCAACCAACAACCATCATTATGGTTGTTTTGGATATAAAACATTGCTTTTGAACATGAACCAACGTTTGAATTTGACGCAGCGTTTGGCTGCAACATCAACAACAGCAACAGTAACTGCAAGAAAATGAAATGGAAAACAACACCAAAATACCACAACAACATCAACAACCATCATCGTCACATCCTAGAGTGGATTATCGAAACGGTTTTTCGGTTTTTGACCCCGGAGCAACAACATCCGACGGGAAGGTCCCAACCTAACAGCTGACCCCGGAAAAACCAGCCATTGCTTCGCCGTTTTATGAAGATGAAAAAAAAAAAACAACAAACAACCAATCAATCAAGCAAAAGCGTTTGGTTTTCTTTTTGGGTTTTCATAAAAACACACATTTAATTTAGAAACTTCACTTTTTTTAAGTTCACTTTTAAAAATGGTTTCTTCATTAGTTTTGCTAAGAAAAGAAAATTCAAGCACAGCTTTGTTAGGCTTCGTTGTTGCGCTGCTTCAAGAATCAAAGCATAAGGAAATGGACAAGGAAAATAAATTATTTATTTGTTTCAATATCGTTTAAAAATAAAAACCATGAAAGATGTTAAGTAAAAACTAAAAATAAAACTACGAATGCAGTGCGTTGACGTTTTGTGCCACAGAAAAAGAAAATCCGGTTTAGAGTTAACCCTCTTGGAATGTGTGTGTTTGTGTGGTGTGGACACACATTTTCTTACATTTGCTATTATGTATTATGATATTTATTTATTAGAAAGATTTATTATTACTATAAAAGGAAAATATAATTGTAAAAATAAACACTTCTTCCAAAGCTTTAAATTTTGGTTTGGTTTCTATCATGGGTCCGGGTTTATTATTTGGTTCTCGCTTTTCTGTTTTCGGTTCAGTTCACTTCGTTTGGTTCCTTTTTTGGTTTGTTCTGTTGGAAGGCAAATGGAAATAAAGAGTACGATTGGTTTGTATACATATTTTAAGTATTATTTGTTATATTTTTTTACGGTATCTAGCTGATTTAGAAAAAAAAAATTAAGTCTGAGCCATATATCAGGACATCCTAATTGAATAGAAAATATTAAAATCATACAATGAAGGACGTATTTCGAAAATATACAATGACCACAGGCAATCTCATAACCTTCAAGATTGATATTAGAGACATGAGAGTGTCTAAGAGAAAAATAGACAAACAGAAGAAGGAAAACAACGAATATAGAAAGTTAATTATAAGGAATGGAAAAAGTACAGGGCAAATATATAAGAGTAGGAAAATGGAACGAATATATTAGACTCTGCAGAAAAATGGAGCGAATTCAGGGAAGAACTGGAAATTAAACGCAGAATGGAGAATGAAAAGGAAACTATGTCGAGCATTACAAATTAAAACGAAAGAAAGGGGAAAAAGAGAAAAACTAGAAAACTAGGAGAAAAATAAGAGAAAATGAAGCAAAAGCGAGAATTTACGGAGAAAAAAAGGAAATAATTAGAAAATGAAAAAAAATTATAAGGAATAGCGAAAAACGAGTGAGCAAGTAAAATGTATGAAGATTGAAAGAGTGCGACGAGGCTCAAGAGGGAGAATACTTAAAAAAAAGGTTAGATTAAGAAAATGGAATCAAACTTCGGAAGAGAGAATGTTTAACAGCAGATCGAGAGAAAATCGAAAAGAAAAATAATCAGTAAAGAAAAACGACATAGAAGGAATATTAATTAGCAGATCGAGAGAATGTAATAAAGGAAAGAGAAAATAAAATTGAAATTTTTTTTTAGAAAAACGTTAGATCTAGCTTTTGAGAAAGGCAACGACCACAAAGCAATCCAATGTGAGATAATAAAGGAAAATAGAGTGAATAGAATATGGAAAATATAGTTAAAAAATAATAAAAAAACAAAGAGAGGGGAAAACAAAGCAGGAAATCGTGAAGAGAGAGATGAATAGCAGAAATGTTGAGAAAAGATAAATTTTAAAGAGAATTAGTTAAGGAAAATGAGACAAAAAACTAAAAAAGGTTTGAAACGCTTAAGATTGAAATCAGAAAGAGAAAACGTGTGTATATATATATATATATATAAAAAGAGAGAGATAGATAGATAGAAGAGAGATAGATAGATAGAAGAGAGATAGATAGATAGAAGAGAGATAGATAGATAGAAGAGAGATAGATAGATAGAAGAGAGATAGATAGATAGAAGAGAGATAGATAGATAGAAGAGAGATAGATAGATAGAAGAGAGATAGATAGATAGAAGAGAGATAGATAGATAGAAGAGAGATAGATAGATAGAAGAGAGATAGATAGATAGAAGAGAGATAGATAGATAGAAGAGAGATAGATAGATAGAAGAGAGATAGATAGATAGAAGAGAGATAGATAGATAGAAGAGAGATAGATAGAAGAGAGATAGATAGATAGGAGAGAGATAGATAGATAGATAGAAGAGAGATAGATAGATAGAAGAGAGATAGATAGATAGAAGAGAGTTAGATAGATAGAAGAGAGATAGATAGATAGAAGAGAGAGATCGATAGAAGAGAAAGAGATCGATAGAAGAGAGAGAGATAGATAGAAGAGAGGAAAAGGTAGAAGAGAGAGAGAGGAAGATAGAAGAGGAAAAGAAAGAAAAAGATAAAAGAGAGAGAGAGAGATAGAAGAGCGAGAGAAAGATAGAAGAGAGAGAGAAAGATAGAAATGAGAGAGAAAGATAGAAATGAGAGAGAAAGATAGAAGAAAGAAAAAGATATATTGAAGAGAACGATAGATAGAAGAGAGAAATAAATAGAAAGGAGAAATAGATAGAAAAGAGAGAGATAGAGAGATAGATAGAAGAGAGAGATAGAGAGTAAGATAGAAGTGAGAGATAGATAAAAAGGAGAAATAGATAGAAGAGAGAGATAGAGGGATAGATAGAAGAGGGAGAAAGATAGATGAAAGAGATAGATAGAAGAGAGATATAGAGGGATAGATTAAGCTTGCCAGATTGCCCGGTTTTATCCGGGTTTGCCCGGATATTTGATGCAAATTTTCGATAAAGTCCGGTCCGGCCCGGTTGCCCGGATATCGTGAAAAAGGTCCGGATATTGCCCGGATTTTTTCACAATTTTCACAAAGAAACCAAAAAAAAAAAAACAAAGTTTTTGAGTAAGTTTCAGCAAAATCGATTAACGGTATGGAAATTTTCAACGGTTGTTTCAAATAATTTCGCTGATTTACTTTTATAAACCTTTGAATATTTAAGTGTTCCAAAAAGTTTTTAGAAGTCTGCAATTACATTAATAAAATATTAATTTTTTTTTTGCATTTTTTCTTTGCTTTTATGTACAACTACACCTAAATTTTGCCCGGTTTTTGCCCGGTTTTTGGATTTGAAAAATTAAAATCCATGCCCGGATTTTGCCAGGTTTTTTTGAAAAAATGCCCGGAATTGCTAGGCCCGGATGGGAGTGGAAAAAATTCTGGCAACCTTAGGATAGATAGAAGAGAGAGAAAGATAGATGAGAGAGATAGATAGAAGAGAAAAATAGATAGAAGAGAGATATAGATAAAAGAGGGAAAGATAGATAGAAAGAAGAAAGAAATAGATAGTAGAGAGAAAGATAAGAGAGAGAGAGAGATAGAAAGATATATAAGAGAGATTTTGATAGAAAAAAGAGATCGATAGAAGACAGAGATAGATAGAAGAGAGAGATAGATGGAAGAGAGGGAGATAGATGGAATAGAAGGAGATAGATAGAAGAAACAGAGAGATAGATAGATAGAAGAGCGAGAGAGATTAGATAAATGAGAGAAGGAAAGAAATAAAAAAGAGATAGATAAATAGAAGAGAGAGAAAGATATAAGAGCAAGATAGAAGAGAGAAAGATAGATATAAGAGAAAGATAGAAGAGAGAGGAAGATAAAAGAGAATGAGAAAGATAGAAGAGAGCGGAAGATAGATAGAAAAGAGGGAGATCGATAGAAAAGAGATACATCGATAGAATAGAGAGAGATCGATAGCAAAGAGAGAGATCGATAGAAGAGAGGGATCGATAGAGGAGAGAGAGAGATCGATTGAAGGGAGATAGAGAGATTAGATAAAAGAAAAAAGGAGAGAAGTAAAAGATAGAGATAAATAGAAGAGAGAGATAAATAGAAGAGAGAGATAGATAGAAGACAGAGAAAGATAGAAGAGAGAGAGAGGTAGATAGAAGAGAGAAAGAAAAATTGAAGAGAGAGAGAAAGATAGAAGAGAGAGGGAAAGATAGAAAGAAGAGAAATATAGAAGTGAGAGAAAGATAGGAGAGGGATAAAGAAAGAAGAGAGAGAATAGTTTACCTAGAGAGAAAGATATATTGAAGAGAGCGATCGATAGAAGAGATAAAAAGATAGAAAGGAGAAAGAGATAGAAGAGAGAGCTAGATAGTTATAAGAGAGAGATTTAAATAGAAGAGAGAGAGATAGATAGAAGAGAGAGATAGATAGAAGAGAGAGAGATAGATAGAAGAGAGAGAGATAGATAGAAGAGAGAGGGATAGATAGAAGAGAGAGATAGATAGAAGAGAGAGATAGATAGAAGAGAGAGAGATTAGATAAAAGAGTGAAGGAAAGAAATGAAAAAAAGAGAGATAGAAGAGAGAGATAAATAGAAGAGAGAAAAAGATAGAATAGATAGATAGATGGATAGAAGAGAGAGAGAGAAAGATAGAAGAGAGAGAAGAAAGATAAGAGACAGAGAGAAAGATAGAAGAGAGAAAGATAGAAGGGAGATAGATAGTAAAGAGTGATAGAAAGTTATATGAGAGAGATAAATGGAAGAGAGATGGATAGAAGTAAGAGATAGAAGGAAGAGAGAAATAGATAGATAGAAGAGAGATATAGATAGACGAGAGAGAAAACTAGAGAGAAAAAAAAGATAGATAGAAGAGATAGATAGATAGATAGAAGAGATAGATAGATAGATAGAAGAGAGAGAAAGATGGAGGAGAGAGAGATCGATAGAAGAAAGAGATATTGGGATAGAAGAGAGATTGATAGAATAACAACAGATAAATAGATGAGAAAGTTGTATAGAAGAGAGGTAGAAAGAAAGAAAAGAAAGTTAGATTCAAGAGAGAAATTGATAGGAGAGAATAAGATAGATAGATAAATATATGGAAAGAAAGATAGAAGAGATATAGCTTTATAGAAGAGAGATAGATAGACGGTAGAGAGATATAGAAATAAAAGAGAGATAGATAGAAGAGAGATTGATAGAAGAGAGATGGATTAATAGATGAGGAAGTTTTATAGAAGAGAGACAGATAGATAAAAGAGAGAGATAGATTGAAGAGTGAGATAGATATAAGATAGAGATAGATTGAAGAGAGAGGTAGATAGAAGGGAGAGAGAAATAGATTGAAGAAAGAGAGAAATAGATTGTAGAAAAAGAGATAGATAGAAGAGAGAGAGAGAAATAGAACGAAGAGAGATAGGGAGCTGAAAGAGAGAAAGAGATAGATAGACGAGAGAAATAAATAAAAAAGTGAGAGATAGATTGAAGAGAGAAATAGGCAAAAGAAAGTGATACACAAACGAAAGAGTTAACCAAAAGAGAGAGTTGGACAGAAAAGAGAGATAGGAAGAAAAAAAGTAGAGAGACAGAAAAGAGAAGGAAATAGAAAAAATGAGATTGAAAAGGAGAACAAATGAAAGAAAGTGATATAGAAAAAAGAGGTATAAAAAGGGGTGAAAAAGAGATAAAAAAGATTGGAAAATAATAAATAGAATGAAAGATATATATATTAATTTTTTCTCTGCATTTTACATTTGAGTGAATATTTCAAATATAATTAAAAAAAATCTTATTTCAGTAGACGATCAAAATAAATTTCATGTATGAATTCTAAATATGAAAGAAGTGAGATCTAGAGAGAAATCAAAGAGTGGGAAAGATAATAAAGGAAGAGAATGGAAAAAATATTGATGAAAGAGAATGTTAAAAGATAGAGCAAGAGATTAGAGGGAGAGAGGGAGTGATGAAAAAAAAAAACAAACATAACAAAAGAGTTCGATGAGATAGTGATTGAGAGTGACACGTAAAGAGAGAATAAGAGCAAGTAGAGATATTGGGGACGGAAAATTAAAAGAGGCATCAGAATGCGTGAAAATCTAGAACAAATAGAAGTGAATCGAATGGTGACAATTGGAGAACGAGATAGAAGAATAAACCAGATAGGAGAGTGAAGGAAAGAAAACATCTCTCATTGGAATTCAAATCTTTGCGTTACATTTCAGTTTCAGATTTAAGAAAAATTAAATTTTAAAATTCTGGTAAAAAAGTCAGATCCATATTTTCAGATTTGTTTTTTATTTTTTTATCGGAGTCTGATTTCATTCTCAGTTCACAAATTAAGATTGAGGTGTAACAAATTATGTCAACCCATATTCTCATCCATGTATGATATTAAAAAAAAACTTACTAACACTCACTAACTAACAATCATCTTAAAATAATATTATTTTCAAATATTCTAAATTTGTTATATTCTCTCTAACACAACTAACCCACTCCTAACCTCTCCATTTCCACCGTAGATGACGTCAACAAGGAGAAGTCAAAGTACAAAGCAATCGCTGCGGAGCTGGATCTAACATTTGCGGACTTATCCGGATACTAAAACCTTTGGAGGGGGCAGTCCGGGATGGTCAAAATTACATTCCTGAAGTAGAAAACATTCCGATCCGAAAACCCGTGAATTCCATGTGGATTAAAAAAGGTAATCCAAAAGCAACAACAAAAAAAGTCTACAAACCTCAGCCAGAAAATGCGCCTCGGATCCAAAATCAAGCACCACCTTCATCACCACCAATAATGGAAAACGAAAAACAGCTTATCGAAATATTTAGGTCAAGAATTTTGTGCTAAAAGGAAAATTGTACTAACAATTGCTAATTGAACTGTTCTAACTATTTTAATGATCGAAATATTGCTTCAATGCTATCCATCTCATAAATTGCAGTAGTCGTGATAAAAAAAAAGTGTGAACGAAAAAACTGCCTGTAATCTTTTGAAGATGATAGGTCTATGAGTGGACCCTTAAGCTTGGCCGCCTTTGATTGTTTTGACGTATTTTTTTTTTATTTAACTCTCAGTGCTTCTATGAAAAAAAAGATCACTCGAAATTCCCTTCAAATGCACTGTAATAGCTCTAACTAAGGATTTGGAAATTTTGTTTTTCTCTCAAACCAATAAAATGCTAGTAAGAAATGAATTGAAATTGTCGTGATTCCGCTTATACTCGATTTAAGAAATGTAATCAGCGCCGAAAAGTTGTCAACGAATAATTTGTCAACAGTTTTCAATTGATTGAAAAGCTTTTTGTGATTGAACTGGAAATAAGGAAAAATGAAGAAGAAACAATTTCAAGGAACCTGAATGGAGACAAACGTTAGAATCTATATGAAAAAAAAAAAAAATAAACAACAGATTTTCTTTCCAAAGAATATAATAAAAACATGTAAAACTGAGGGAAGAGTTTTTTTACAGTTCATAAAATCCGAAATCATTAATTGGTATTTTTATTTTTAAGACTAAATAACCGGAAACCGGCTTTCGGCATCCAGTATCATGGGAATGTAGTTTTGGACCTCGGTGAAGGCAACGTATTTGTTGTTGTCGCAGCTGCCGCTGGCCGACCGGGGAGCTGAACTGACCACTCCGTAGAGGAAGTAAACCGTTTCGCCGCTTCGGTCCTTTCCGAGAGCGAATCCGCCGCCACTGTCCCCCTGGCAAACGCTGGTTCCTAGAGAAATTGAAGAATACGTGTCAGAAATTATAGTTGTTAAAGAACTCAGCTTCTATGTAGCAGCTTAGATGATTAACGTATTTATGGGGTCTCTAATTTAGTTTAAAAAGAACAAAAACTTCCAAAACTGTTTACATCCAGAATGACGTTGCTAACGAAGTTAGTATTTCATGCAAGAAAAAATCGTCAACGGATTTTAAATTTGTTCCGACGTTGCAGGTTATTGTATAACTTAAGAACTTTATAAAAACTCACCTGTTTTGGGATCCCCGGCACAGAATTTATCACCAGTCAGAAAGGGCCGATACGACACCGGCGAAAAATCTCGACAAGTGTAATAATCCACCGTCGGAATGTCCACCACCTTCAAGTTGGGACTCAACAATCCACCGGAAGTCGTCAACCCCCAACCAGCAACTCGACCCAAACTATTGGGCTTAATTCGTTTCTCACTCTCGGTCCGCAGGTCCCGCTCCAAACAAATCGGCCGCACGTACGATTTGAACACAATGAAATCACTTAGCACTATGATGGCGATGTCCAAGTTGTAGTATCCGGAGAAGTCCTGATACTGGGGTTGGGCAATGAGTTCCCTAATTCGGATTATTTGCGCCGGTAGAGATTCGACGGCATCCAATTCCCGGCGGTATTTGCCCACAGTTATGACGAAAGCACGGATGTCGTGGAAGGATGTAACGTCCCAAAAGCAGTGTGCTGCAGAAACGACTAGTCGCTCAGTAAGGATCGTACCACCACAGATGTAGGCCCAGTCATCGGAAGTAAGGTCGGTTACGGTGTCGTTCTCCAGATTTCGATAGATCCCGGTGTGCCACGGTACCTCCGTGATGGAAGCATTTCGGCCACCGATGACGTAGGCTTCGCCATCTGGAGTGGGAGTGCCGCAGATGGGCTCACATCGGAACACACTGCTGTCCCAGATGCCATCATTACAAGTTAGAGTGTCGTTGATGGGACCTTCCGGCTTCTGGTAGCCAATTTTACAGTCGATCCTAGCTTTTGCAGTAGGTGGAAGTGGTCTTTTACAAGAAATTTGCTTCCGTTGATACTCACAGGTTGGCTGTATTGTGATTCCGTTGATGAGGACTTCTGAACAGTACCCTATAAAAATACATTGTTAGTGTTTCGTTTTAAATGGTTCAAACTAAGGAATTACTTTCACAGATCGGAAATGGATCCAGCCATTCACCGTCCAAACAGGTGATCGTGTCGATTCCTTTAAGTGTGTATTTGTCCGCACAAACCACATGAACTGAGTTGAAATTCTCGATGTACTCTCCACTTTGAATCATAACGTCTTTGGCTGTTTCGTCCAAAACAATTCGACCATTTCTAGGATAAACCGGTACTAGACAAGACCCTGGAGGTCCGGTAACCGGAGCTGCTGTAGTTGTTGAGGTAGTAGTAGTCGATGTCGTACTGATCGGCTTCCGTGTTGTCACCGGAGCAGGTCGACCACAAAGCAGCTCATCTTCATCGGAGCCATCACGACAATCGATGACCCCATCACATTTGGAATACCCTCCGATACAGGCTCCGTAGCTGCAGCGGAACGAAAACGAAGGGCAAAAGATCAAACTACATATTCGCTGCTGCTCGTCCGATTCATCATCACAGTTCGACAGTCCGTCACAAACTCCATCGCTAGGAATGCATTGCCCGGATAGGCACTGAAATTCGGTGTTGCTGTTGAAGAAAACACCACCGTTACAACATCATCTAACAAATATCTAAAAGCAATCTACTCACGAACAATTCCCGGATGCGAGCAATGCATCGCTATAACCCGGACAGTGCAAATGTTCGTCCGAGTTGTCGGCACACTCTTTGATGCCATTGCACATGGCATTGCCATCCACGCAGCCTCCGTACTGACACCGGAAAGCATAGCTGGGACACCGGATGAAAGCGCAGGCCTTCGAGGTTTCGTCACTTTTGTCCTTACAGTCTACGACGCCGTCGCAAAGCCGATGAGATTCGATGCACTGGCCGCTGTTGCACTTCCACTCGTAGTAGTTGCATACTTTGCGACGTTCGCGGAAGATTGCCAGGAGAGCTGAAAACAGAAAGAGATAGGTAATTACTACTTTCAATTGATACAAAGGAAGTGAAAACATTTGAGGATTTATTTTTGTTTTGTTTACAAGAACAGTTTTATCAGTTTAACTTAAGCATAAGTTGGTCTGGCTTCGGCCAGAACGAACCAAACGCCATGTATGTAATTGTTTTTCAAACAATCGTATTTAAATGTTTTTTTAAAAATTAATCTGTTAAATCTTTTTGCTTTTAAGGTTCTTCCTTAGCACAATGTGAGTAAAGAGCTTCGCCATTGCTGTCAAGTCAAGCGCGATTTTTTTTTCATGGGATTTTCACACCCAAAACAATCCTCACTTAGTGGCTACGTGAAAAACTACATATTTTTTATCCAATTGATTTTCACGTAGATGCAACGAAATCAATTTGTAAACGCGTCCTTATAGGAATTTGTACTTAATGGGACTCACCTGTAATTAACGTGAAATTTTAGTAGGTTCAACACGGTGTGTTTAAGAAAGCTACTGAGAAAGTTTTCAGTTTTGAAATAAAATCTATGTTGTTTTATTTGCTTCATTATTTATTATGATTGAACTAAAACCAAATTTCACTATTTAAAAACTTTATTTCGATTATATTTTCTCACTTATACTACAATTAAAACATTTCATTTTCTGCTCAGCTTGGTTTGTGGAATCCTGCAAAAAAAATCACAATAATAAAAAATAAACAAATATTATATTGAAAAATAACTTACCATTGTTGCGTTAATGGTGTTCTGTTGAACATCCTATCTGGAGAGTCCTAAAAACGAGCGATCGTCACCAGGTCCAATAAAAGAAAAGTTGCATCCAGAGTCATTACTGCCAAAAGATAAAAAACAAAAATTGAATCATTATTCATAGTCATAATCATCATTATCACTTACCAAGAAGACAAAGCTAAATCAAATTAAGTTCTAATTCGCAATTCGTTTTCCCGAAAAAGGTTTGAAAACTTCTAATTTTAATTTAATCATCAGACACAAAAATATTCATAACATAACACCTAACGAAATCAGCTGGCTGACAACTCCCTTTTGCAATATGATTTTACTGAGACAAATGAAACAAAACGGATATGATTCATCCACTTAGATTCTACGTGAAATGCATGCGTCAGTTATGTTGAAGTAAAGTAGGTAGTTAATACCAGGGCTTCCTTCATACACTGTGCTTACTAAAAACACACGTAGAATCGATATTATGCAGCAAAATCATAGTTTACGTGAAAAATCCCGTAAAAAAACTTCTTTATTATTTTGGGTGCATGCTATAGGATTATTCATCCATAATCCATACGTTTATTGTGTTCTTTTTCTCTTTTTTATAATACTAAACATAAAAATAAGGAAAATGATAGAGACGATAGAGAAGATTATTATGTTATTTTGCTGGTTTTATATTCTTTGAAATTTGAGTTGTGAGGATAGGGAAAAATATTACACCATTTTTGTTATATGTAGGGGAGAGTGGGGATACTTGATCCCCTTTTCTTATTTTCACCATATCTTTTTGGAAAAATTTAGCAACTCGCCGTCTTTGACATTTTCTGATGGCTTGTAACTTCAAGTTTCTATGCTTCAAAAATTAGAACGATACTTGAACCCGTTGATGAACTAGAAGCATTTTCGTGGGAGTAAAAAAATTGCGATTTTTCTGAAGTTAGGGGAGACTTGATCCCCTATTGAAGGAGACTTGATCTTTTATTCAGGAAGCCCTAATCCTTGTATAAAAATCAAACAAAACCTCAAGATAGAATGTTAATTGACTATTTTGGTCATGTTTGTTCTCATTTCACAATTTATAGCAGATATAAGAAGAAAATTCTATAACTTTGTCTCAACGCTATTAACATTGCATACTTAAAGGCGCAATTTTTTATTATAAAGAGAAAATTAATTATTTTTGCTCTTTTCTTTAGACAAATGTTTGATAAATATTAGTTTTTGGATAAATATTAGTAATTTTGTAATCAGCAATCATAACGATCAATTCAGAAGAAGAATATGCCGTTTGGAAGGGGGATCAATTGTACCCAACTCTAGGGGATCAATTGTACCCATAATCAACGTTTTAGAAAACTTTTTCTGAAAAAATTTTAGAGTTTTCCATTGCTTTGAAAATATGGCATTATAAAGTTCATTTTACGCTCGAATGATTGATACATTGGAACAAATATTTTTTTCATAATTTCCCATGTAAGGAACCTTTTAAAGTGATGAAAAAAGATCTCCAAGTTACATTTTGTGAAATTTTTCAAACAAAGTTCAATTACTCATACAATTATTTTGTTTAAATTTTTTAAACTACAAGCATTGTTATTTTGCTCATTTTGGCACATTTTTCTAGAACATTTGATCTTTGTAAGACATTCCAGTTTCGAGATATAGCTAAGGAATCAAGTATCCCCAGGGATCAAGTATCCTTATTCTCCCCTACTTGATAAAAGGTTGGTAATCTTTAGGAAGTCTAGCAATTTTTGCTCCTCATCTGGGAAATTCGAAAGAATTTGTCGAAAATTGTTCGCTAGTTGACTTCGTTTTCTTTCCTCGCCATATATTGGGCTGTTTACAAGAATGTGTTTTAATGGGTATGACACAATCACAACACGGACAAACAGGGGGTGGTTCTCTATCTATTTATTTATTTATTGTTCACGGTCTTCGACAACTTAATATCATTCAGACTGATTTCTTAAACTTGAGCTTGAGCTTAGATAAACCGTACATTTCAGTAGTTGCTACTCCGTGATTGACAAGAACCATCAAAATTGCACATAGATCCAAATAAATGGAGCTTGGGATTAGCTTACCGTTTTCTGTGTGCACGTTTCGAAGGTTACTTATCTTATATTGTCAATAACGGCGCCGGCCACGTCCTCACGGTTCATCGGGGAAAGGAAAGGATTGTTAGTTCGACTTCCGTTGCTACTAGAGACCGAATACACCTCTAAATCTCCACGGTCGTCACAGGAAGGGTGGTTTGTTAGTGGGAAAGGTAAATAAGATCTGGATTCCCTTTGGGAAGGGATGTGATCAAAGCAAAGTTAAAAATCGTCGCGTCGCACACTATCGAGTACATCGCGTTTTCATACGTCCTAACTAACAATGTACTTAGCACCGGCGTAACTCACCGAATTTTACCGCGCGCTTAAGACGAGAAGAGCAAAGCGTCCTAACATGGCACTTTCATACACGTTTAATGCACTTGGCAACGATGCAACGAATTTTATCACTCACGAAATCAATTTCAACACTTATGAAGCATAAATTATTTTCAACTGATTTCAAAGCAAAAAAGCTGTATATTTGTTTATAACTACTTTGAATGAGATTTATTGTGACACTCAACTATGTCATTCTCTCGTTTCATTTTGATGCTTCTTGATCGAGGTATTGTTTAATGGTGCACTTTTCCATCTTTACGACATCAGAGTTTTTTTTTTTCAACAGACATAGTTCACTGTTTTATTGTAACTATATATTCTATTGCATTGTGAATATTTAAAAAATAAATAAATAAATAAACATAAACCGTTACTGTTTCCGATTTTTTAAAGATTATTTTACACTTGGTTTTTGCAAAGTAAATGCTTTCTTAACTCATCATTAGTATCTTCAAACTATTGAAACTATTTTTAAAACAGAACAAAATTAATTGAGAAGTTTCAATATTTCTTCGAATTGTGAAACGAGATTGTGTTTTGAACATTTTGAAATATGAGATGAAGAGATCTTGTTATCGAGTAGATTCTTTCCAATTAGAATTACGAACACAATTTTCTAAAATGACACCTGTAACGCTTCAATCGAAAAACTTAAAGCTCTCTAACGCCCTCTTCATTCGATTTCTAATTTTTGAATTCAAATGACAACACTTCGTCAAAAAACTTGATAAAGAAAAGTTTGCTTTTAAATATTTAACAAGTCTTAACAGATCCTAAATTTTGAAAAATAAACATGCTCTTTGAGCATCCTCGCTTTAAATTGAGTAATGAATCAACATCTTTCAAATAAACCTATGGAATCAGTCAGCAACTGAAACTTTTCGTGTTAAAAAAAAGGAAGAAATACACCTGGAGCTCGTCACTAGATGCCGACACAACATACTTACTAAATATACCAGAAGATGGCAGCGTAATGTAGGTTGGGAATTTTCTACATTAGCGCCATTCGGATCGAGTAAGCTGTAGCAAACCTCTTCATAATGGCGTCATCATAATTCCCAAGATGGCAAACAACAAAACAAATTTGCATCTTATTCGCTTTGGCATGAAAAAAACTTCAAAACTCCGTGCTTCACGCACGCACCAGCACTTCGCACATCACTTAAACAGAAACACTACTCCAAAACTCGTTTACAACACTTATAATTTCACTGCCGAATCTCTTCACATTTGATTCACTTCCATTATATACAGTAGCTTCGTTCAATCACCCATTCAGACTGATTTCTTAAACTTGCTTAAAACTATCTTTACTTATATTATAATCAAAACAAACACAAACTTGATTAAACAATTTACACGATATATCAAATGGGTTGTAAAATTCGTTTCTTCCATAATTAATTGTTTTTAGAGGCTCAAAATTCCGTAGAGAGCGAGATGGGACATGATACGGTATCATTTCGACGAGGTTAGCACTGTCTATATTTCCGGATATAATGTCGAATATAAACAGGCGACGAAAAAGTATAATTCGTGAGCAGATCGGTTCGATGTTCAGGATTCCATATCGCTCATGGGATTTAGGAGATAGGACTGGGTGAGTCGCGTGTAACCAATTCTAAGTCGGGTAAAGGCTATCTCACTATTTACTAAATGAACTAAGCTTCCGCACTGAATAAAGAGCACTAAGGTGGTAAGGCAATGCTCCGATGGTTGAGAGGGTCATGTATTCCACATCCAACTCCTCAATCAGCTGTTTTGGAGCCCTCGGTGAATATGTGGTGGGTGTTTTTGTATTTTTTATCGATAAAACCATAGTAACGTGGTAGGATAGTGTGTGGTTGTTGGCCAGCTTTGATTTTTAGAAAAAAAAATAAGTCAATTGATGGAACTTTTTCGGTCCAGTATCGTAAGGCGGTCCTGGGACAGATAGTAGGTAGAGAAGTATTAGTTAGTTTTTGAACTAGGGCTTAAGTGCAGTTAGCTAGGGGGAGAGTCTCTATTGCCTCCGGTGGCAAGCCAAAGAAGAGATCTTGATGTTAGGTGTTTGGCAACTAAGTGGGTGAATGGGAGTTAGCCAGATTCGGCCATGATCGATACTATTGGGCTTGTAATGAAGGCAGAGCCGACTGTTCTAATGCACCTGTTATAAAGATGTTCTGGTTTTTTTTTTGGTAGAGACGGAGACCGCATTTACTAACGAATCCCAGTCCGTAAAAGATGGATGGGAGAAACCATCCATAGACAGGGGCTCTTACTTAAAATGTGTAAAATGTGGATCTTGTTTTAGCAGTTTTTTTTTTACTTGTTCAAGATGTGTTCGAAAGCTTAAGCAATCGTCTATTCAAATGCCCAATAATCGGGTGGAGTGGACTGAGGGGATAGTTTGGCTGTACATTTGTATAGGAGGGAGCTTTTTAAGTTGTTCCGGAGCTTCGATTTGTCAGGGCAAAACTGAAAACCGACCGTGGGTGCCCAGCTGGCTACCCTATCTAGGGTAGTTTGGAGTTGGTTTCGTGCTAATCGAGCGTACACAGAGCTCGATGAAAAAAGGATGTCATCAGCGTAGATAAGGATTTTAATGTTGATAGGAATGATCCTGAAGATGGTATTAATGGCGATAAGGAACAAGATAGGAGGAATAACAGATCCCTAGGGGCCACCTCTGGAAACAGCTTTTGGATTGGATTCAGTAGCGGTCACGAGTACCTTAATGGTACGATTGGAGAGGAAACTTTGTATGTATTGATATAGTCGACCAGATATGTCCCTCTCATAGAGGGAATCAAGTTAGTACCTTGGGCGACGCGATCGAACGCTTTGGATAACTAGGTCCAGGGACAGTATTTTGATATGTAGGTTTCGATCTAAAGCATTATTAAGAATGGTTTCCAGTTGGCAAAAATAGTCGTCGGAGGATTGAAAAGCGTGGAAGGCATATTGTCGATCGTCCAAGAGGTGGTATTCGTTGAGAACGGTGTTGAGTCGGTGATTGACCAACCCTTCATTATCTTACCCACATAATCAATCAGAGAAATGGGGCGATAGCTATCGATATTATTCGGGTCTTTTTGGGGCTTGAGGAAAGTTTTTAAGAAGAAAGGATAGCAGATGTCATCAAGTCTGGAAGAGACCTGACTTTCTGTAAAGTACAGTTCAGTTCATCGAGACTGAAGTCGGAATTGTAGGGGAGTTCAATTGAAAAAGGGCGTGTAAGGGGAAAAAGAGGGTGCGATAATGGGGTTTGTTCGGGGGTGGTATTATTGGGGAGAGTTGCGTTGATTTAGGAGAAGTGTAGGCAGAAGGCTTCGGCGAGGAGTTAGGGGTCATTGGGATAGTGTCCGTTATGGAAAGGAGTAAGTGAAATTGATGTTTGCGAGGCTCACCATTAAGAATTTTTATCTTGCTCCACAGGAGTTTTGATGGTGTGTTAGGGTTGATTTCCACGGTGAATTCTAACTAGCAGTTGATTTTAGCAGAGCGGACAGCAGTTTTTGCAGACGATTTTGCTTTTTTTTAAAGGCAATTGAAGCCGCTTGTTTGTTGGGATGGTCATTTGGTAAACGCCGAAGGAGTCGGAGAGCGATTTCTTGATCCTTGCTTTCAGTGGAAGAACTAGTGTTGACATGTTGGCAAGATTCAAGCATCGCTGGATAGATGTGTTTCGGTTTTGGCGAAAACAATGCTCCTTGTTGGCTTCAGCATGAGAGGCACCAAGGTCAGTTCTAATTTTTATAATTTTGTGTTCAGTTTTGAAAACTGAACAAGAGCGGCTGTTCGGGTGTATTTTATTGTCTCCGCAGATGAGACAGATCAATTCGCTCTTGCAATATTTTTTTAGTATGCTCAAATTTCCCGCACTGAAGGCAGATCATTAGGCGGGATAGTATGGACGGGTTCGGGCTTGGAGGAAACCAAAACGGATGTTGGTGGGGACAGTAATACCTCGAATGGTCAGAACAAAAGTATTGGTTGGAGTTTCTTTGCCATCGGTCTTATTTGAGGCCCTTGGAGCCAAAGGGGTGACAAAATTGAAAAAAAATCACGAATTCTTGACTTCCAAACATCATATGCCATTTTAATCATAATTTTATTCCACTATTTTCTTATTTACTTATATCTCATTGAAAAAACCCTGCTAACTGCAAGTTACATTTTGTTTGGAGCCAAAGGGGTAAGTGCAGCACTTATACCACTTTGCCTCCAAAGTCTCTCCATGTGATATACTTATACGATACCCCTTTGCCACCAACTAAAATGTCATTTCCAGAAAAAGTGTTTTTTTCATCGGGTCCAAAAATGTAAAATAATGGAATTCAGTTTTCATTTGAAAAGTAAACGATGTTTGGAAATTTACCATCATTTCGTTGTATTTAGTGATAATTGTAGTGGAAAAAATATTATACAATTTTGTATTTTTTTTTTCATTCTAACCCCCATGAGTGAACCACAAATTCCTTATTGCTGATCATATTTATATGGAGTGTGTGACGAATTTGGGGCTAGGCGCAATATGTATTTTTATGAGCTGCTTGGGTTAACGTTGAAGCGCTGCGCTAGTCGTAAATTTACTGTGAAACAACAACTCATAATGAGTGGAAGTTCATTCCCAATGTTCAATTAATCAGGCAAAGGCGCACAAAACATCCAATGAATGAGATTTGCTTGATGAATTGCGAAATGATGAATCATTCTATTCATTCTAATAATTATCCTGATAAAAAAAACGTTGTTTGAAGAGATTAACTTCAATCTGACAAAACCAGGCCGATCTTTAGACATGAAATCTCTTGACCAACTGTACCAGGGTACATTTCTCAACAAAACGGCAAAAAATAATATATTTACAAATTATTTGACATTCACCTAATTGAATATTTATGTTTTTTAATCATATCAACAAGGCTAAATCGCCTGGATATGAAAATTTTTGATGGCAAAGGGGTATAAGTGAATTTATTTGGTGGCAAAGGGGTATAAGTGCATGTGTTTGGAGCCAATGGAGTATAAATGCAAAAATAAAAAAAAATGGGTCGCCTCAATTAATGTCAAATAAACGTTGTTTTTTGTTGTGGTATCAAATGATTTGTTATTATTTTAGAAGATCGTACTCATCAAAAAATAGCAAAAAAAATCTATGGAATTTATTGGAACACAACGAAGTTTAAGTGCTTGTTTCTCGAAATCAGCTTTTATGCACTTATACCCCTTTGGCTCCAAAAGCCTCATTTATGAATCTGTAATCGTTAGTGCCTTCCTGGCTAGCCAAGTCCTCAGCTAACAGTTCATTAGTAGCTCCGGCCGCTTCTGGGCAGGTAACCACACACTTGCCGGTGTTAAGAGAACGGTGTACGGTGATGGAAAGGGGGTGGAATCAATCAACTGTTTTTTTACTATAGGAGTTTTTCCAATTGTTTAACCTTTTCCTTCCTATGGTAGCATAGGTGATCCACAACTTTGCACAGCTCCCATTTGAACTGGGCGCACATTGCACGAAATTTGAAGAGAATCGACTCGCTAGGTTTTCTCGGCAGATCAAAAGCTGCAAAAAAGTCGGATTTTTTTTTAAATTTAAATCAAGTCGTCATTTGTTTGTTGATCTAATCGTAAAATTCACTTCAAAATATGCGCGCACTGTTTCGCTTGTAACAACACTGCGCTGAGCACAACTGTGTTATTCTCGACACGAAACAACTGGGAACTGTGTCGTATTGATTTGATGCAACACAACACAATTGGAGTGCTGTGCCACACTGTAGTGTCGCGCACATAAATTTATGTATCATCAGTGCTGATTCAGCACTCCACGTTTTATGTTGCATCATATTTTTTGTGTTGTGTTTTTTGTCGGTCTCTATGATATTTTTTTTTTATCACGCAGCAAGAAAAATTCGTGTAATTTTAGATTGAACAGAATATCGCCTTTAATCTAAATTTACATCATCGTTTCATTGAGGTGTGTAAATACACAGCGATGTAAAATGTTATATTTTTTCCTGGATATTTGCCGTTTCTATTAAGGGGGGGGTAGGGTCTAACACTTTCAAAAAATCGATTTTTTTATTTTTTTATTTTCTTATTGTAAAACATTTCAAGAATGTTGTGTCAAATTTTCAAGTCAATTGAAGCAAAACTGTAGAAGTTATAGGCCTTTATCTCCTCCTATCTAATACTGCAAGAAAGCAAGAGCTGAAACTTCAAATACGTTTTTCTCGAAAGCACATTTTTAAAGTCCGTGGACATCGTCATTTGAAAACTACTTATCCGATTCTTTTCAAATTTGGAACATAGTTTCTACATATGAAATACCAGACCCCAACGTTTTTGTTTTTTGATTTTTTTACTTTGGGGAGATTTTATAGGTGAAAAATGGCGGATTTTTAAGTGAAAAATCGTAGTTTTTACTTCAAACAGCCACAAAAATTTCATAAAAATATTTTTAAGTTAAATAAAAACGTTGGGGTCCAGAAAAACATCTATTAAAAATATTTTGCTCTGATTTTTTGAATTCAGATGATTCTGTGCTGAGATACAGTGTCCACCGCAAATCCTGTTTTCTAAAAGGCATCCTCGAAAATGCTCCGTCACCGGCTCATTTTTCAATATTTTTCTACGAAAAAATTACTAAATGGTCTTTTAACAATGCTTTGTATAATGCAAAAAATTTGAATACATTTGTTTGAACGATAGCTCTAGAAAAAAATCATGAAAATGGTGTTTTTTTATACCCGTTAGACCCTACCCCCCCCTTAAATATTCAGGTATAAAACACTACTTTACTATTATCAAACTTTTATTTTTAAAACAAAAAAAACATCAATAGTAATGGTAGGCTGAGACACTGTTGTACACGAACATATACATTCAGTTGATATTCTAACCGGTCAGCGTCACTGGGGGACCAAATGGAATTCCGTTACGGACTGTCATGGTCCGGATTCACACGTCATCAGCCGGGTCAGGATGTGTTTCTGTTAACAAAAGCCTTGGATCGTTCAGGCAAATTCCTCTTAGCAGACAATCTTATTCCGGATCTCTGCCACTACAAAATCAGCCGTTGCTGTAATCAACATAGAACTTATTAGTTCCAATTACATCATTCGTTTGTTTTTCACTTTAGAAACCTACCGTTTTTAGAAAAGTATTGAGATGCTGGAGCTGCGTCTCTAAACCAATACAGTCGGTTTCGCAATACTGACTTGACTGGCAAATGGCTCAGACAAACTGTTTCAAACAGATAAAATTTTACACTATTTTTGATATAAATTTCACTGACCGGTTGATTTTTACACTACGGAATGTAAAATCATAGCAAAACAATTTATTTCTATCCACTTTTTGAAAAAAAGACTAAAATTACATAAAAAGAAGTAGAAAATTACATTTTTTTTATTACACTTGCGAAAAAGTATATAGTCAGGTTTCGTATGCTTTTAGACATTTTTTACTGTGCAGAATAAAGCTCTTGTATTATCACTGTTAATTCGTAATAAAAACACTTCCCCCTACAACCGGTTTTCAAGTAATTTCGATTAGTCCAAATTTTATTGCCCTTCTTGAGGAGATCTATCTATCTCAGTGTTCCATTTCAGGGTGTAAATTGCACAAGTAGCCATTCATTCTCTTCCATCGATTTTCCTATTAGAACAGAATAATTATCAATGCTGATATATATTTTTTATTGTATACGCTACATCTGGAAGCAATACGACCCTCCATGATGAGTGAAATAATGTCATACACTACTATTGATATATTCTGAAAAACTGATTCCGATTTTTTCAGAACACATAAGTTTCCAAAAATTAGAGTCCAAATAAAAATGGTTTATTTTTACCTTATCAGTTACCCAACGTAAATATTAATAAAGGTATCTAAATTGATGTTTAAACTGTTAAATGCCTTCGCAGAAACAGGTATGTATCATATGTTTGTGAGATGAACTAATAAAAATTGATTCCCCTTAGCAGCTATGAGCATGCAACAGTTTATTTGTCAATTATATGACGCAGGGGATTCCCCCCGTGAGGCTGATCGCGAAATCTCGTGCACCGTTTAAATACTCTTCAATGCTCTTCTATGCAATGGCCAGCACAGCCAGATGTTATGTCTTCTTTTTGTCGGCACTGTTTTTCTGCTCTCAGTCGAAGAGTTCACAGCATAGGTCAAGTTTCGGAACAAAGCTTATCATTTCCTACATACGCAGCACAGAGACTTTAGGTCTACCTTTCCACTAAGTAAACAACACTTTTATTCAGATCAACAGAGGTTTTACTAATGCTGCTAGCTGGGGAAGATGATCTACCCGGTATGGGAAAAACACATTACACACAATCGCAAACTTACAATCGAACTGTTGCACGGAAGGCGTAATTAGGGCAGCCACAAGGCCGATGGAGGCTAGGCATTTCCACAGGGCTGGAAGTGACTTTGTCGCTGCAACATTTCTTCGGCCACTCATTGACGGCTTTTTTACGAAAACAAAATTTCACACACCAGAAGTTAAACACTTTGCCCAAAACTGTTCACAACATCGACGTCCCGGTTCTGTCGATTGCCCGCAAGGTTATTCATACCTGTCGATGGGCTTCGCGATTTGAATCTTCATTCCACAGAAAAAGAAGAACTAAAAACAGAAACCTGTTTGATCCTCTCTATATCGACGAAGTTTGACACAAAGGAAAACAAAATAGAAGTTTTGCGAAGTCTTCGAAGTTCGAACAGTTAATGGAAGCTGCGTGTTTCAATTTAATTTCGCGAAGTTACTCCCGGCACGTGCCCTAATCTGGACTCGGTGAACTTGAATTTCTGACTGAACGCGCGGCCGAATTAACGCGACTGATAGCAGCATGAGTCGAGTTCATTGTTTATTGGAATCAGTGCATTCTCTCTAGAGCTTTTAGTCAGTCTAATCTGGATTACGGGAATGAATTAAAACGATCCCCATGAACTGCTTGTGGGTGAATTACTAACAGTGGGATTTAGTTGTTAGTTGATTTTTACTCTGAATTTACTTTATTTGAGCATTCCCGTTGCTGATAAACATGCCTCATTTCAAGCTTTTATTCGTTTACACACAATCTTGCATACAATAATAAACTCAAAGCTATGGCAGAAGTTTTCATATATAATGATTTCTCAATGAAAATTCATTAAATATTAAACCATACAGGGGTCAAGGGAGCTGTGAAAATCTTACGATGATCAGTACCTAATTTATTCGAGTTATTTGTAAAACTTCAAACAGATATCTAGTAAAAAATATTGCAGTTCCAAGATGTGTGAGCGGTTCAGATTTTGCCGCTGAAATTCGACAGTATTCGCACTATACCACCCTAGCACGTCCTTGGTTTAATGTAAAGCGTTGATAGTTTAATATAAATTATTATTGGTTTGATGAAGTATTCTTACTTAACGCTTTATATCTCTTATCAATAGGTTCACATTTTTTTAAGCCATGGTCAATCATAATTGACCCTGACGTACTAATGTTAGCTTCATAACTTTGTTATCATAACTCTCTGGCCTTCATATACAACAATATTTGTAATAACTAAATTTTCACCTTTTTTGGCTTTCTTACAGAAAGGCATAGCGAACGGTCAGTTGGGGATATCATTAATTAAGGGTCCAAGACCCCACTTTATAGGTACCAATCGACTCAGCTCGACGAGTTACGATGATGTCCGTCCATTTGTATGTTCCATAAAAACGTTCTTAACACATTAACTCCTATTCTAGGTTTCACGATTTTGATGAATTTAGTATCAAAAAATTGCATTTTTTTTTCCTGTAGGTCGTATCTCAAAACCAAAAAAAAAAACAAAATTGTTTAAAAATTTTCTATTCCATAGAACATATCTTGCTTACGTTGGCTCCAAAAAAGGTAGCCATTTGCTCAGCAGCAGTAACCAGCAATCGCTAAATTAATTACAGAGGCGATCGAAAATTTGTCAAATAGTTCATCAATCAGCCGAGAATCGACCCCACGACATCCATCATGAGAGTTCAGAGAGCTAACCCTTTGACCACTAGTGAGCGTCGAGAAACGTGGCTCTCAAACTTGAGCACTTTGAAATATGTTGATGGTCAAACTCAGTTGCACCGTTCTGGTGCCTTGGCCGGTTTGCGGTGTGTCGGTCCCGCCGATATTTTCTGGCTCTTTTTTTATCTCTCCTTTTTCATTGCTTTTCAAAACAGCAAATGGCGGCTTTGGCAAGTCAATCATAACCGCAGCTTTCCCTTCAGAGAGCCGGGTGTCGGCAAAACAGCGCATCCGCACAAAAAAAAATACATAGAAGGGAAATGATTAGAAGATTTTTTTTGAGCCTCGATTTTTGTTGTTGTTGTTGGGTTTTGGTTTGATTGGCTCGAGTGTCAAATCCTCATATACGCAACCTCGCTTTTAAACCTTTTTTAAGTGAGACAGAATTATGTTTGAGAAAAGTTTCAAATCAGGATTAAGGTTCAGAATCCAGATTCATAATTCAGTTTCAGAAATCAGATCTGATATCATTTTTTTCATCAAACTTTGCCGAGGTTGATTTCAAACACCATATGGACAGGGGTTGCTTTTAATAAACATCCAGAGTTCATTTTTACCGGACAAAGCACATGTGCTGATAGTAGAAAAATTGAAATTTAACCGTTTTTTTTAAGCGGCATTATTGAATACATCATTGATATTTTTTTATGAAATGAATTCTACAATTGAATAACTATTAAGAATGAGGATTCAAAACTAATAAATCATATTTAAAAAAAATTTAGCTTTCCAATTTAGATTTCTGTACAGACCTGACATTCAGAATTAACATTAAGATTCATAGAAAAGGATTTAGATTAAGAATTGAGATTTAGAGTTCAGATTTAGATTAAGGAATCAGATTCGAATTCAGATTTCATTTTCAGGATTCAGATTCATATTTAGAATTAGATGAATGTAGATGAAATCTAAATATGAATTCTAAAGAACATTTTTTAATTTTCGAAAAAAAAAGATTCCGAGTTCAGACTTAGGATTTACATTCAGAATTAAAATTGGATAACATATTAAAATTTTGCCTTTGCATTCAGAATTAAGATTCAGACATCAAATTTTGAATTTATGTAAGATATGATATGACGGTTTAGCAGGATTTAGTAAACATTTTGTATTTCTGTTTGTCATTTAAATGAAAATTCCAATAAATAGGTTGAAAATCATTTTGAATAATTTGAAGATCTTATTTGACCTCATTTGATTGTTTATTCAAATAAACATTGGAAATTTATTCAAATAAACATTCTAAAACAATCTTCCAAGATTCAAAATTCGGAATCAGAATTCAGTTTCGGAATTAAGACCTAACACCGAGAATTTTGAATTTTTAGGCGTTTTTTTTGTTTCGTCCTCTGTTTTTAATATTGAGTTTGGTAATTTTTGCTTTCGAATTTCTTTAATCACTATTTTTTTTATAGATAAATCATATATAATTCAGAAATAAGGAATCCATCATTGTGTCATATGTTTTCAAAGATAATTTACACTATGTAAGAAAGCCTCCAATCCACTGTTAAGTGTATTAAATCGGGTTTTTTGTTTCGATTTTAGTCGTTTTAACATCTTTATGTCATTATCTCTCATATTAACTCATATCAACGATGCAATTGGCGGACAGTCATTGAAAAACTTTTCCAGTACAACTGTGATTGATGTTTACTCTTGCGCTCGAACTCACAGACGTCGGCGCAGGAAGCAACTGACTTGCCAACTGAGCGATATTACAAGCCCATATTAAAGCTTTAAGAAAATCCATATTTATAAGAAATCGGTCGAAAGATATCAAAGTTATAAATAAAAAAAAAATGAGATATCATGTTTCTCCGGAACAAAAAGTCTCAAAATTCGATATAAATAAATTGAGTTTTTTCCATTTAAAAAAATTCCCGAGCTAATATGACATGAGACCTTCTGGTAATTTAATGATCAATTATAGCTTGGAATATGTGAGATTTTTTATGTTTAATTCTTCATATATCAAGATTAAACTGCGGTTCATTAAATTATTCAAAAATACAAATACTAGAGTTTTAGTAAAATAACCATAACTTCTACAATTTTCAACCGATTTTGATAAATAATAACTTGAAATCTTTGTTCTAAATTGATATTTGCAGTCCACAGAAAATCATATTTTTAAAATATTACCATCGAGTCTAAAACTGTTGATAGCACAAAAATTTTCTCTATAAAATTCTTTTTTTTTTATCACAACATCACTCATATCAACAATACTATTGATCATACGCAGATGATCGATAGAAAATTTATTCACCTTCAATATACAAACAAGAGATTTCAAATTAATTTTATGTAGACCGAGATATTTAAATATAAGTCCAAGTACTTATTATATTTTTCCAAAGTTTCATATTTGGAGTATAACTCAAAAACTTACATTTTTTTTAAAATTTCATATTCGGATTCAGTGCCCGATTTTACATTAAAAATATAGGTCAGTCGGTGAAGTTTACGATGTTTTTTTTTTTAATTTTGTAAACTAGTGTTTGATCGTCGTTTCAGTAAATATTGAAATAAACGTGCTTAGCGTTTCCTTGCTTCTTACAGAAACTTAAAAACAGATTTAATGGCAAATAGAACTGATTGCAGAATGAACAGAAGTGTGATGAAATGAAGGAACACTTCATTTTGAAAAAGCCGTTTTTTCGAAGTCTTTCAAAATCACCTTTGCAAAGGTCTGTGAGATAGTTTTAAATTTGTCATTATTTTTTATTACTTGTTTGTTTGTTAATGGTCACTAGAGTGTTCAAATCAGTCGATTTAAGTAAATCTTACAAGTTGTAAGCTTAAATTGATTCTAGGCTTAGCACAAAGTCCAATGCTAAATTTGGGCGGATCGGATCGCACAAATAAATGGCGCATTAGGCCTGAAATTTGTAAGAAATTTTGATAAATATTTTTTGGAAGGAACATGTAAACGCAGTTTGCAACAAAAAGATAATCCCGAAAAAAAAACACCTAATTCCATAAAAAAATCAGGTTTGTTGCGCGACCTATTTTCGTAGTATTATCCGGCCCAAATTTTGCATGGAATGTTGTTCTAGTTCATATTTTAATTTGTTTGGTTTTGTAATTCATTTTAAACTTTTCAGACTTTATCGTGGGATTTTATGTGAATATGGGTTTCGATTTGGATTTTATAGTTAAAAAATTTTTGAGGTGGAAATTTCAAATTTTACGTTACGGTTTTAGGGGGGTAGGGGAGCATAACAGTTTTTTACGCTTTGTGGATTTTGGATAGAAAATATGAGAACAATTTGTTACGGGGAAGGTGGTCGAAAATGTTCAAAAATTTCGTTACGAAGTATTTGAACCTGCCCCTAAGGACAGTTTTTTTTTTATTTTGTATGACAGACTTATAAATTTGTTTGATATATAATGTTTATTTATAATACTTACCATGTTCAAAGAATTTTTAACCTCATAAATGCAATGGATATTTATTTTGTTTAAACATAAGGCCAGCAAATAATAAAGGCTTTTATCAGATTTTTTTTAAATTCTAATATAGATTTATGAAGAACTTAATATTTTTTCAAGATTTTAACTCAAATCACAAATAACTACCAGCTTAATGATTCACAAAGATTCTTTCAAACATAGATGAGAATTTCATTTCTATGATACTTTGTTTATTCTCAGCTCAATTGCTCAAGAAGCGCGATTTTTTAAATGTTTTTATTAGAGACTTTTTAAAAACAGCGTATATGCAAAAACAAAAAAAAAAGTTTTTTAGTTTCATTTAAAGTTTAATACTTGAATGAATTTATCGGAGCGTATCTTTAGTTATGTTAAAATATTTTTGAAGAAATATTACAATAAAGGTGTTGAAGTAAAAAGTCCGGAACGTTTTCGAGAAAAAAAGCAAATCATTTTCCGCAATCTTTACCCGGTGCAACTCACATCCTCCTAAACTGATTTTCATTCTGAAAATTGCATTGCCATTGCATTGCAACTCCCTCTAAAAAATTGAAGAGATCTCTAATTTTCGCCAATATATGACGTTTCAACGAATCATAAATTGAAATACAGTAGGATGACGTCACAACACTTAAAAATATATACCTTGATCATCGATTCTAGAGCATAAAGTAGCAGTGATTATTCTGTATCTCATATCATGCTAAAATTATGGCGTTTATAACATCATTTTGCAATTTTTTTTTATACAGTTAGTTTTTTGACAAAGTTGTGTTTCAAATCAAGAATAATTATCAAAATCAATTTATTTATAAGGAAATGACTCTTCTGATAGTATGCTTATTATTTTGAATAATAAAAATAAAAATTGGTTTTCCAGTTGAGGGGTGCTCGGAATTGGTCATTATTATATAGAAGCTAGCTGACCCGATGTGCTTTGCTAAACCTTTCAAAAATAAAGGAAATATTCCAAAAATTATTGAAATGTTAATTGTTTTGTGAGCATTATTTAAAATCAAATTACAACAAGAATCAAAAGTCACCGCTATAGCAAAAATTATCCATTACAAGATTCGGAACTCCAGCGAAAATCGACGGACAAAATCAAAAAGCGCCACCATCAAATGCTGCGGCAGAAATGCAACTATTTAGTAAAACACGCTCAAGAAAAAAACCAATTTATATTACACGGTCGGAAATAACTAGCAGTTTGAGGGTTCATTTGCACGACAAACACACTGAGGTCTTTCTCTACGTGGTCTTGGCTCTCCAGAATTAGCACGGTTTTTCGGTATCAGAGTCTTCAATCGCTATTCAAAGCTTTTTTTCCTCGGGGGCTGTTCAGATACCACTTGAACAGAAAAATGAGATTTTAGACCCCCTCCTCCCCCTCCGTGGACAAGCGTGGAAATTTGGAAAACCCCTACCCCCCCCAAGTAACAATTTAAATTCTATAAGAAACTGGAAGGGCGCTTTAAAACCTCGTTATAAAACAACGAAAAGTTATATTAACCCCATTAAAACATCTATAAAACCCTTAAAAGAGTAAAAAGGCCCACCTACAGGAGGTTCTGAGGAGAACATTTCAAGTACCTTATACAACCATCCGAGAGCAGGTCGCAGATAATTAAATTAAATCTCATGCGTAAAAAAAGATTTTCGTGAATTTTTTGTCCGAAAAGGGTTTTGACTTTGCTTGAATTATCTTACTCAACAAAAAAGAAAAAGATTTCATTTTCCAAGCCTGAGGAATGACTTTGATGTTCCTATTATTATATTAATCAACTAAACTCAATGTGTAAAATTGTTGCGCTTTCAATTTAATCGATTAAAATAAAAAAAAACTGGGAAATAAACCGCGCGCCCACTTAAAGTGCCGAAATATAAAATAATCAAGCATAATTTTGTTCTACAATCAAACTTTCACCGGATCTGTTTCAATGATACAAGGTATTTTTGACTGGCTGACAAAACAGGACCACTAAATAATAAAAATGAAAACTCACTGGGTGTAAATCGATTAGAAAATATTTATTTCAACGTTCCATTTTTACACAAAAAAAACTTTCACCAAGACGGTTACCGCAAGCTAGTCAATAAAATAGTAAATATTTGCACTTCCGAGGCACTTTACGAAGCCGTCAACATTATCCGATTTCCGAGTGTTTGGCTTGTATCCTGTTGAAGTTGTGCAGGTTTCTGTAAAGTTTACAAAAACTTTTTAGAATTTTAATATTTTGAATGAACGAAACACCTACCAATTCCTTCTGGCTCCGTTCAAATCTATTTGGCAGGATTCGGCTTGCCTGCATTGCTCCTATTTTTTGCCAGCAGTGGCGTGAGCGGCTTTTTCTTGATTTCTGCATTTATGCAGTCCGCTGGACGTAAATACCTTCTAGAAATCTGCTTCGTTGCACCTCGAGAATGAGCCGTTTCAAATAAAGAATTTACAAAAAAAAATACACCTCGAAAATTCGGATCCGATTTCGAAACAATCCGGTTTGTTTACGTTAAAACCAAAGATGCCAGGTGTTCTGATTTATAAAGAATTAACTTGATTTTCAAGATACCTTCCTGATTTTTCAAAAATTCTCGAAATGTCCTGCCTGATAATTAGAAAAAGGCCTTTAAAAGTACTGATTTGTCCTGTTTTCAAAAAAGCATCCAAATTATAACTATGATAGTATATAGTTGAAAAATAAGAACATGAAACACATCCGTAATAAAATAAATCAACCCATTGAACCGATGATAACTTTAGGTTCAGATAAAAGATTATTGAAAAAAGCACCTGGCATCTCTAATAACAACCTGACGTTTTTTTTTCTTTTTTCTGCCGTTTGACAATTCACTCACGCTCATTTCAGAATACATACTTCGGTTTTATACGAGGTTTTAAAGTTGCTGTAAAGTGGCCTTGAATGCGAATATAAGGACTGATAATATAAAATAATCATGAACTAGATAGGGGTTTTATAAATTATTTTATAGTCGTTTTGTAGCTGTCCTGAAGATAGAATATATAACGATCTTCGTCAAATAAGCTTTACAGCTATCAACACTTTTTCAATGCTCCTAAAAAACCTCCCTTTTTTCTTACAAAACCATTAGGAGTTTAAAATGTTGCTTGGGCCGTCCCCGGATGTGCACGCGGACAGATTTGATTTTTTTTTAAATCTAATTTGAGAGTTAGAAAATATTACTTTTTGCTTTTTTGTTATTGAAATGGCTGATTTGGAAAAAAAAAACGAATTAGTACTTCCTGATATAAAATAATTTTAAAAGTTTAAAATTTCTAAATGATCATATTTATCAAATGCTTTCATGGCTACTAGTTGTTTAAACTTAAACTGGAAAGCTTTGCTAATTTAAGATTTTGATTTAAACATCTTAATGAATTTAGATAAAATTTATCAGCATTTGAATGAATTAAACTAAATTAAATTAAATCCTTGGGAAAAAATCTGTAATATCTTATTAATCATTATCCCAATCAAAAAAAATACTTGGTCACGTTATCAAAACCCTTAACCGCAATATCCTCAGCACTGTTCCGTGGAATTTGGAATCAATGATCAGGCTCAACAAGATAGGGGCCGTTCACTAATTACGTAAGCACGATTTTGGAAATTTTCAACCCTCCCTCCCCCCCTGGTAAGACAAAGTAAGATTTTTCAAAAGACCCCCTCCCCCCCTAGTAAGATCTTACGTTTTTAATTCTATAAGAAATTGACACGTTTTCAAAAAACAGCTTGAAAATATTAAAAATGTGTAATCCATGCTTTAAAGTAGAGAACTTTATAAATAAAACTTTATAACAGCATTTGAAAAGCATAATTTATACAAAAAAAAAAACAGATGAAATGTCTTAAACGATTATAGAAAACATTAAGTTTAGAGAACATAGCATGTTCGGGGATACAATAATCTTCAATAAATTTCCACAATCGAACAAACAATATAAAATCTATATTCCGATTTAAAAACAAGTGAGAGATCAGGTTAGCAGAAGGTTCCATCAAAAATGTTTGTTTTTGAACTAAAAATCATAAAAATCAAAATTGGTGCGAAAATGTTTAACGACAATTACGTCGTTGATTAACCTAAAAGCTGAGATTCACTTCAGCGATAAGCGATAAAGTTTTACGATTTTTTTTTGGTAAATAGTTTGTAAAAGTTGGTAGTGGCTTGGTTGGTATCACTGAAAAAACTGTCTTGAAATTTATTATCTAAAATCCCCCATATCGATTTTTAATGACTTCTACTTGATGAAGTCATTTTCAAAATAAAATGTTTTCAAATCGTGGTGTCAGAACGCACCATTTCCCTTTTTGTTTCTATAAATTTCTCAATTAAAAAGATTGTTATGATAAAAAGCGAATAGCGACGATCTTTTTAAATAATGTGATTCAGTGTTTCTGATGACATGTTGGTTTGAATTGGTTCTCTATTAATTTTATAGAATAAGCATATTTTTTTATTAATGAAAACAGATTAAAAGATTAATAACATAACATCAAAAATTACCAACAAACAGGTAGTGAGAAATAAAAATAAAACCTGGTTCCGTATGGCTGTGACGAATTATCAATGTAACATTTCTTACGTAAGATTTTTGGAAACCCCTCCTACCCCGCTAGTAAGAGATCGTAAGCAAATGTGAAACCCCCCCACCCCCCCTATGTGCTTACGTAATTAGTGAACGGCCCCATATGCAATATAAATTAATTATCTGTTTTAATTGAAGATTTTTTTTTATTGAGGAATCTGAATGCGCAAAAACGAGTGAGGTTCTCAATTAAATTGAGTCAGTGGCATAGCTTTTCTTCAAAAGTTGGTGAAAGTATGGCAGAGTGCATTTTGCAAATGTATTTCAAAATTGAACAAAAGCATATTAGAGTGCATTTTAAACCCCCCGGAGCGAGGGGTACAAGTGAAAAATTCAATTAACGTGAAATGTTGACCTTTTCTGTCAGTAGATGGTGTTAAGGTTTGTTAAAAGATTGTCCGTTGGCATTTATATGCAAAATTTCAAGAGCTAGGTATCTTTGAATATATTATTTTTGGCTATAGTATGAGAGATGTAGCTAAAGTTTCGAATTGCAATACAAAGATGGCATGAACTAATTTTCAGAAAGTATCTCAATTTGTTTGCATTTAAATTGAAAATCTATTTTTAAAAAGCTTCATAATTAGCTCTTCAATAAATTATTTGATATAAATTCTACACCCTCTCTCCCTTCAAATGCGGAAAGGGCTCACGGACTATACTTTAGAAATATTTAGAATATCTGAAAAATGTTACATGTCACATTTGGCTCCATTTGTTTGATAAGAGTTTTAGAGTAATGTCAAGTAAAATATGAATAAAACCTGCCTCTTTCTTCCCCTCTTCACCATGAAAAGGGATGAATGATATGATATGTTTCCGATTTCTGCCAAAAAAGACTGGTAAGGTAGCCCTCCTGTCCTTCCAATCTCCCACTGATGGAATGAAATCGGGGTCTCTAATATTTAATCATACCCATTTTACTTGATGTTCGTACCCAAAAACTCTCTCATATCAAATTTAATCCCATTGGTCGCTAAGTTTTAAGCTTTACAGCATGATTTATATGGAACCCTTTCCTTCTACCGTCTCCAAGTCGTAAGGATCTATAACAATAGTAGAAACATATTTGCACTAAAATAACCTTCCATGTCATACTGGATTCCATTTGCTGGTTTCGTCGACATAAATTGAGAACCAACAAAATTGTATGAGAACTTACAAAATCTTCCTATATTCCTACTCAATGGAAAAAGATAAACTCTTGGTTTATTAAAAAAAAAAATATGGAAGCCCTCGTCCTCCCTCCCTATATCGTCAATCCTATGCTCCTACTGCAAGAAAGAAATGGTTTCACATAATCATAGAAATATTTCCATCTCATGCTATTTTTTTCCATTTGCTGAATTAGTTTGTTAGTATTTTTTTCGGCAATTTAACAGAGAGCTGTCATTCATCCCTAGTTTCTAGTTTGTTAGTCGAGTTATGCAAAACACTTAAAAAAGGTCCCATTTCCCCTTTCTATCTCTCCATTGCATGGAGGGATGAATACTTAATATTCATAGAAATATTGGTTGTACTCAAATACCCTTTGGTGCCAATTTTGGTTTCATTTGCTGAATTAATTCTCGAGTTATGCAAAAAATTTGTATGGAAGCCCCCTTTCCCCATTAATATCTCCCCACTGAAAGAAATGAGGGACCACAATTTACCATACAATCATTTCTGGTATTCAAATAACCTCCTATGCAAAATTTGGTTCCATTTGCTCGATAAGTTCAAATGTTACGTATAAAAATTGTATTTACGAGTTACGTATAAAAATTGTATGGAAACTCACTCTCCCCCTTTCCATCCTCCCCGCTGGAAGAAAGGAAATGTTTCAAATAACCATAGAAACATTTGTTGTATTCAACTACCCTTACATGCCAAATTTGGTTCCATTTGCTTGATTAGTGCTCGATTTGTGTAAAAAATTACAAGAGAGTCCCCCTCCCCTCTTCCTATCTCCCACTGGAAAAAAGGGGTACTAAACCATCATAGAAACACTTCTCGTACCGTCAACTGGGGCAACATGCAACAATTTTCAACTTCAATAGCTTCTAAAAAACTTCGTATCCTTTATGCATCAAAAGTTTTAAGGATGCTGGGACATCAAATTGGCGTAGTTAAAAAAATTATTGGTTTCTTCAGTTATTTTTAATTTTCTAAAAACATGCGATTTTCACCCTTCTTAGAAAATGGGGTAACTTGCAACAAACTTTGTTTTTAATGAAAAATCTTATGAACATGTACGAAAATTCATAATTTTTAATATATTTGCGATGTCTTAAAGACAATTACGCATGACAACACCAATTGCAGTAGTTTTTGGGTCTGTAAAAACAAATTTTCACATTTTTTCTGAAATTAAGGATGCTGCATACATTTAGGGGTTAAATAATACTACGAAAAATTCTAAAAGCTGAAATCATAAAAATAAATGTTTGGATGAATGAACTTTAAATGTTTACAAACGCGTGATTCAAAACATTCATATTCCAACACTTGGAAACGAGATTTACAAGGTATTTCTTTGATTTGCATTTTGTTGCATTTAACCCCAGACACCTAACTGAATTTTAAAAATATTCATTTAAAAAAATTGGGTGATTGTTCGAAAAATATTTTTACACCAACAATGTTGGTATAATATGAGGAAACCTGTAAAAAGTTTGTAGGTAATTTTATCAAGCCGATTCGTCATACTGGGTAAAGTTTTTTTCGGCATCAAAAAATGTTAAAATTTGTACATTTACTGCTAGATTTTTCAAATTTTACATAAGAATAAAAAACTTAAGCCAACTAGCTTAAGATGCGAGAAATTATGTCATCATCATTTTGATATCATTAAAAGATAACTTTATAACAATACATTAAATTAAAAATTTATTCAATGTAGTGTTATTTAAATGTTGCATTGAACCCCGCTGTTGCATGATGCCCCGTTTGACGGTACCAAAATACAGTCCCATGCCAAATTTGGCACTATTTGCAAGATCAGTTCTTGAGTTATGAAGACTTGTTACTTTTATTTGAGAGACTCCCTCCACCCTCCCAGTGAGAGGGAGGGGTCCCGAACTATTATAAGAACCTTCCCCGGACTTAGAAGCTTCCACATTCCAAGTTTCACGTAAATCGGTTCAGTAGTTTCCGAGTCTATAGGGAACAGACAGACAGACAAAGAACCAATCAAGCAAATGGTATCAAATTTGGCATAGGGTGGTATTTGGGTACGAGGAATGTTTCTACGAATATAAGGTACTGCTCCTTCCTTTCAATGGGGTGAAAGGAAGTGAGGAGGGGGGTTACCTTACAATTTTTCACATAACTCGAGAACTAATCAAGATATTCGAACCAAATTTGGCATAGGAGGGTATTGGAACTCAAAAAATATTTTTTGGTCATTTTGGACTCCTCCCTTTTTTCAGTGGGATAAAGACAAGGAGGAGGGGGGCTTCTATACATTTTTATTGCATAACTTGAGAATTATTCGAACCAAATTTGACTTGGAGGAGTATTTGGGTCCGAGATAGGTTTCTATGAATATTTGATACCCCTCTTTCATTTTTGTGAAGAGATAGAAAGGGGGAGAGGGCTCCTTTACAATTTCCAGCATAATTGGAAAGCTTATAAACCATGTGGATATAAATTTGTCATGGGAAGGTATTTGAATATGGGAAATGTTTTCATGATATTTTGAGAACCTTCTGTTCTTTCTGTGGAGAAAATTGAAGGTGGGAGGGTGCACTCATACAATTTTTAACTCGATAACTTATCCAGTAAATGGAACCAAATTTCGCTTGGTAGGGTATTTGAGTAGTTACGAGGAATGTGTCTATGAATATTTGGTACTACTGCTTCCTTCCAGTGGATGATAGGAAGGAGAGAAGGGGGATCTGTTACAATTTTTCGCATAACTCGAGAACTTATAAAGAAAAATCAAATTTAACATGGGAAGGTATTAGAGTAAAAAATATGTTTCTATGGAATTTTACAAACCCTTCTGTTTTGCAGTGTAGAGAGGGGAGGGACCAAATTTAATATGAGAGTTTTTGAATACGAAAAACTGGGAACCTACCTCCTTCCAGCATTTGCGAAAGACAAGTTTTTTGGCATAAATCGAGCTTTTATGATACCTACAAAAAACAAAATTTAAATAGTCTCTTCAAATTCCATTTATTGTTGGAAGGTGTTGCAATGCATACCGGGTCAGCTAGTATGTACAAAAATGGATTTCTGTCTGTCTGTTCCCTATAGTGAAACGTGAAACTTGTCAGGTAGGAGTATTGGAGGTCTGGGAAGGTTCCTATTGTGGCTTGAGATCCCTCCCCCTACGATACGAAAAATATTTCTTTGATTATTTGAGACTCCTTCCTATTTCCAGTAGGGAGATAGAAAGGGGGAAGAGGGCTTCTTTTATATTTTTTTACATAACTGTATAACTGAAGAACAAATCGAGCAAATGGAACCAAAATTGGCATGGAAGGGTATAAGGGTGCGATAAATGTTTCCCTCAATCTTTGGTATCCCTCTCTCTTTCCAGTGCCACAGTGGTGCAGAACATCAATCTAGCTGTACGAAATTAATAGCGCCCAGGGATGAAGAGATAGCCATTTGATGTCTTCAGCAACATTGTTCAGTTTTACAAGGAGCATATTCTAGTATCAAAATTTTCGCCGAGGGGTCCACCGATAGCGAGATAAAAATGCTAACTTTTTTGTTTTTCTAATTAGGGCTTTAATGTCTTCGACAAAGTTGTTTATCTAATCAAAATACATAAGTTTGTTGAATATGTCAAAGTCCTGTCACATCATCCTCAGGAGTTACAGTCAAAGTAAAAAAATCTCTTTAAAAAACAGATTTTTGAACCTGACACGTTGTAGATTGGATAAAATGGTTCGCTGTCTTTGAAACAAAGTTGTAATAAGCCACGATCTACAATTGTCTCATACATTATGATGGGTTTAGAAGTTGCTAAAGCTCTATAGAAAGCATTTAGTGTATTTTATTGGCAATTTCGGAAGGCTCGTCCATCGAAAAGTGCACATTTTCGCAACATCCCCTTTTTTGAGATTATTTTTGATGATAAGCGGAACCATTTCCATCTGAAATTAGCGCGGAAATCGGTGGAACTAGTAGAGATTTGAATGATTGAAAATACACATTTTATGTAAAAATTACCTATTTTACTTATAGAAAAAAACGTTAAAAAATTTAATGGATTAATAAAATGTTGCAGTTTTCTTTTAAATATTTTGTTTTATTAAAAGGCATTCAAATTCGATTAAAACTTATGACTCAGAGAAAAGACAAAAGCGAATTGCTTGTAAGATTGGTTACTTGGATACAGTACTTGGAACCAGTTGAAGCAGTTATATTGTAATGGCAAAATTCTATTATTCAAATACTAATTTAATGCTCTACCAAATTTAACAGATAAATTCCGTTCATTTTTTTGGGGTTTAAATGATTTGAAAAATCGAATTTAAATGACTTTTAATAAAACAAAATATATAAAAGAAAACTGCAACACTTTATTAATAAATTAAATGTTTTAACGTTTTTTCTATAAGTAAAATAGGTAATTTTTACATAAAATGTGTATTTTCAATCATTCAAGTCTCTACTAGTTCCACCGATTTCCGCGCTAATTTCAGATGGAAATGGTTCCGCTTATCATCAAAAATAATCTCAAAAAAGGGGATGTTGCGAAAATGTGCACTTTTTGATGGACGAGCCTTCCAAAATTGCCAATAAAATACACTAAATGCTTTCTATAGAGCTTTAGCAACTTCTAAACCCATCATAATGTATGAGACAATTGTAGGTCGTGGCTTGTTACAACTTTGTTTTAAAGACAGCGAACCATTTTATCCAATCTACAACGTGTCAGGTTCAAAAAACTGTTTTTTAAAGAGATTTTTTTTACTTTGACTGTAACTCCTGAGGATGATGTGACAGGACTTTGACATATTCAACAAACTTATGTATTTTGATTAGATAAACAACTTTGTCGAAGACATCAAAGCCCTAATTTGAAAAACAAAAAAGTTAGCGTTTTTATCTCGCTATCGGTGGACCCCTTGACAAAAATTTTGATACTAGAATATGCTCCTTGTAAAACTGAACAATGTTGCTGAAGACATCAAATGTCTATCTCTTCATCCCTGGGCGCTATTAATTTCGTACAGCTAGATTGATGTTCTGCACCATTGTGCAGTGGGGGTGAAGGAAGAGAGAGGGGGTTCCTGTACAATTTTTTACATTACTCGAAAAGTGTATAAGTAAATGGGACCAAATTTTGCATGGAATGGTATTTGAGTACAAGAAAAATTTCTATGATTATTTGAGACCCCACCTTTCTTCCATTGGAGAGACAGAAAGGGAGAAGTGAGGCTCCCATACGATTTTTATTGCTTATCTCGAGAACAATTAGAGCAAATGGAACCAACATTTTCATAGAAAGGTATTTGAAACAAAAACGGGTATCTATTGATATACATATGCTAAACACTCGATTCCGTTTGTTGGATATTTTTCCAGCAATACGCAATATGAAATGCTAAACTAGCTAAACTGCCACCCAATTTTCAAGGAAAAGTAGGCAATTTCAACGATACAATCGAACTAAACAGGTAAATTTTCCCTACAGCAGGGCTGGTAGCGGTTTGATAATGAAAAAGTAGTGACTTTAGTGACCAAAATTTGAGAAAAAGTGTCCAAATAGTGACTTTGAGGACCGAAAAAAGTGACCAAATTGTGACAATGTAGAACGAAAAAAGTAACTTTGAAGTACAAAAATGCGACCAAATGTGGCCCTGCGAAGGGGGGGGGGGGGTGGGGTGGGGGCTTGATTTTAAATTTAGATAAAAATAATAACAATACCAAAAATAAAAAATTGAAAAGGAAAGGGTTTTCTTACACCGTTTGTCACTCATGTTCAACACACAAACTAAAAAAAAATGACTGATAAACAAAAATTTGGAAACATATTACAATGAATGTTTCAAATTTTCGATAAGTCAAAAAAGTAAGAAATAAATTAGTTTCAAAAGAATTTCTTAGCAAATTTAAAATTTAAAAAATCTGAATTCTAAAATAAATGTCAATCTTGTACAAAACTTACCATGAATAGATGTTAGGAAAATGATAATAATTGTTAATTTTTATTCATCTAAATTTGGAATTATTTTCCTCATTTTCAACTGGAAGTTAAGTGAGAAATTCCGCTGTAATTTTTTAATTTGAACAATATTTAATCACGATTTAAATGTGAATTTCCGATTACTGAATAAGAAATGAATTTTTAACAGAATTCATTCAATGTTCGATGGTTTAATTTAATTTGATAAAAAGAAGAATATATTTATAATTATTTTAAAAGTGCCAGTTATATAAGCCAGTCATAAAACCTTTAATAAAGTAAAATCCTCCAGCTATCAAAATTTCATTTTTCAAGTTTAAATAATAACTTCATGTTCAACTACACTGACAAAGAAATGTTAGAAATGAGTAATTACGTGGATGATAAAAACTGATGAAAAATTAAAAATAATGAGTTCAAAACTTTTGTTATTAATATTGAAAGCACAAATCAAATACAAAGTTAGTTAACACTGCGTATTAAAATTTATTGCTAAAGTTGCTACTTAGAACAATTATTCAAACTTATTAGATTAATTTAAAAATCATGATCGATCCAAAAAATATGATTTCATATAAAAAATATTAATAAAATGTTTTTAAATTTTCAATCGCAGGTTTTAAAGCTTTAAATTACAAGCTCTGAGTATTTTGTCTCTTTTGATTAAAATATTGGGTCCTGAAAGAACAGAAGGTATAAATGATGTTTTATTATTAAAAATTTGGAGTTGAAGGCTTATGGTTGAAGAACACGAACTTCAGAATTTAAACACAAGGAAACAATTGTTAAAAATATGTCTTAATAATTTAAAAACTTTGATTTAAAAAAATCCTGCAAGTTGATTAGAAAATTGAAAAAAAACTGTACAATAAAATTCGATAAATTTATTTGAAAATTGAAAAAACAATATGGAAATAAAAAAGATTAGTTTTTAAAAACATTTCAGGAAGAGTTTTTTCAATATACATGTTTACTATAACCATTTTGGTGCTTATTTTTTTAAATTATTGGTTTGGTAAATAGTGTCCTAAACTAAAAATTTTGTCAAATTCGGCTGAACACATTTAGTTTTGGTGATAAAGAGTTTATTACTAGTAAAATCAAACATTAATAGATAACTGATTATGGAAAAATGTCATTACAAGTATTTTTGACATCACAGCAGAAAGTATAAAAAAAAACTTGATTCTATTTAAAGCTCATTAATTCATATAAAACTTTTATTTTTAAATAATATGTTTTTGATTTGAGTTTTTGTAAAAAAGTGCAGAAACTTATCTAAAGATTTTGAATTATTTTCCAAAGTCATTTCAATAACAAAAGCTGATAGAAATATTGCATACATATTTAGATTCGGGGAATACAAATTAGTTGAAATTACCGTTTAAATTCATTGCACCTAAGAAAAATGTAAATTTTGTGGATTTGTGTAAATTTTTCAAACTTTTTTTTTAAGTATTTAGAAGAACAAAAAACACGAAATAAAATTGAGTATGAAATTGTTTTTTTTAAGAATATTTCATATCAACATAACATTTGTTATGACATAAAAGATTTTTTTAATAAAAAAAAATGGCTCGTTTCAATCTCAATCTTAGTTACACTTCTTAATAAAAACCCATTCTAAAAACGAGATAGGGCGTTTGTATATCAAGTTTTGAGTTCCAATACAAAAAAAAGATTGAACTAAAAATTAAAATCTACAATCAAAGTTAGTTTCAATTCATGAACGTCAAATAATGTCGTAGATCGAAATGTCTCAAGAAAAGGGTGATTCATGCCGAAATTCCGCCGGAGGCGAAAAGAATTTCTGACTGACTGATCAAGTAATTTACCGTTACTACCGTCAATATTAACACGCGCAATTCAAATTACTCTTTCATTGGTTTATTTTCGGTGAAAAAAGTGACTTTTGGTGATAAAAGTGACCATTTTTCGGAAAACAGTGACTTTAGTGACCAAATGATGAAAAAAGTGACTTTTTAGTGACTGACCCAAAAAAAAGGGACTAAGTCACTAAAAAGTGACTCGCTACCAGCCCTGCTACAGGGAATTTTTTGTTAAATTTGGCAAGTTTCGCAATACCGACGATAAATGGCAAAATAAGACAGAAAATGATCAGATTTTTGTTCTAAGACTCGAAGACTCTTTAACAATTTCTGGCATAACTTGAGAACTAATCAAGCAAATGGAACCGACCTTGATATGGAAGAGCATGTGAGAAGTAGTTGGTTTTTTATTATTATCAAACAAATGGAGCCACATGCGGTAAGGGATGTTTTTTAAATACCGTGAACCCTGGAAGCATAGAAGGTGAAAAATCCATATCAATAAAACATGCATTTTGGCATAATTAGAGAACTCATGAATCTTACAAACCCAAAGTAAAAATTTTAGATCTTGAAAAACAAATTTAAAAATCAAATTGCACTAAATAATATTAAATCATTTTTGTATTGAAATTCCAAATGCCAGTTGCTGTTGTCATTTAAAATAGTTGTTTTTATTTATGCTGAAATTGATTTAAAATGATACCTACAAAAAATACTTAAAAGTTTAGATAATTTCAACAAATTTCATTTATTATTGCAAAGTGTAGCAAAACACGGTCAGCTTGTATAAATACCTCTAGATAAGAGCTGCAGAGTCAACCATAGTTATCTTAATGTTGAGTTTCATTCCAAAGGAGTAAAGAGCATTATGGTTGTTCATTTCTTTTGAAAAAAGCAGTTGACGCTAAAACCAGCAAGACCCCATTCTATGTACACCTTTTACAAAGAAGCAATTTGCCAATTTTTAAAGTTTTTGTTTCAATGGAACCCATAGTTTACCTGAAAACTGAACGAATGAACAAGATCAAATGTTCAATATTTCTCACAATTTAGCAGAAATGTTTTGAAATACCCGTTTTCTTTAAACTACAAAAATTTGAACGTTCACTAGCTATAGGTAAAGTAGAAATGATTTTTCTTTTCGGAAATGGGTGAACAGTGAACCGCTGCAAAAATAGGCATTTTTCTCCCATATGTTTTTTTTCAATGCCTTTTGGGTGAAGTTGGTCTTTAGTTATTGGTTTTGGCTATTCTGCAGCTTCATTTTTTGCTAACAGGAGTTCTCAATAATTTCATGAAATGTTTTTGCCAAGGTTACATAAATCAACAAATTTATTGTCTTTGCATAGCAGTGTTTTGTTTTTTTTTCATCTTAATGTTAAACAGCTTTCAAACTAGCGGCCAAAATCGCTCAAATTATATAAAAAAAGAATTTGAATTTTTTTTTGGATAACATCGAGTATCTTTTCTGGGGTTTTCTTTCCCCCAGGCTTGTGCTTTGTCTACATGAAATTAACTGCAAGAATCAAGGATTATTTAAAATCCAAAGTTGTATTTTTTTACTTTCAGTACATCTCTCGAGATTTTTGAATGAAAAATTTAGTTTCCTCATACAAATTTCCATACAAATATTTCCATACAGGACTGAATGAATCGCTTTCAAATTTTTATTGCTATTTGTAACAGTAAAACAACCAAAGAAGTGATGTGAGTTCAAATTTTTTATTTCTATACAAAGCTATCAGCGGTATATTTAACAGCTTAAAAAAACTCCCACGGAGGAAACAAAAAAAAACTCTAACTAATTTACCCATTTTGAACTACATTGCAACAAATTTTTTTGTGCAACAATTTCTCTTTCAATGAGAAACGCCAGAAAATGTGCAACGATCGAGCGATCCATTTTACGAAAGCAAATTCCACTAGAACGTGTGGGAATTCGTCACATCTGCACCCACGCAGGGTCAGCGATGAAAAAAAGAAAACTCAAACGCAAATGTGCATCCCGACAAAATTTCATAATTCGTTGCCTGCTAACTGTGGCTAACATTTTCTTGAAGCAGTAGGCCGATCCCCGCTCCTACGAATGATGTTTGAAAATTTTTGAGGGAAAATTGTTCAAAATTAGATCACCTCGTAGGCGGCCGTGTCGACGACTTTGGTCGGCAACTTTAAGACGTCGTCGAAGGCGACGCTTCATGGCATGCTGGGGCCCCCGAATATCACCCACATGAAAATGGTTGACTAGGAGATTTTCCTCACAGGATTGCGTTTTAACGATCGTGTGCACACCACACCGGTTAAAATAGCAAAAATTTCAATTAAGCGGTCGGGTGATCGGTTGCGTTCGGAATAATTTTCGCAACCGAACCGAAGAGTTTCCCGACGCCGGTTCGGGATTTTCCGAACTGTGCGTTTGTACTTGTGCGTGTTGATCGGGGAAAATCGGTTGATCACGTTCGGCTTAAGATGGGGAAATTCGGCTTTTTGGCCGAAGGGATCCTCGGTCCGGATTAAAATTAGCGAGGATCGGGGTACGTGCGTTCGGAGAGTGACGTCATCGCGAAAAGCGGCCTACGTGTGCGACTACGACGAGATCCTGTTCGACGGGGTCGAAGTTGGGCCCATTTGCGCGTGTATTGGTAGTTGCCGAGCGTTTTTAGGGTCAATCGGACGTTTTCACGTATTGCACTACTCAGTGCTATCGTGTTTTTAGTCTTGCGAGCATTTGAGTAAAAGCGCTCAGGTTGGTTGTGTTTTTTTTTGTTGGTCCGGAACAAACGGTTTATGTGGGAGCAAATGGAGGATTTTGGCTGGTTTTCTGGGAAGCGAAATGGTTCTGGTTTGGCTGGGATAAGGGAATTTATTATTGGCATCCAGGAAAATTGTTTAAAAAACGGGTAAAAAGTGTTAAAATTGGTCTTGGAAAAGAGGAACTGGAGCAGGCTCCAGCAGCTGGATTATTTGAAGGCAATGTGACGTTAACAACTGTCAATCTAACTGGAAGTGATGTTATTGAAGTGACGTGACCATTTATGGGGTCGACAATCTTAGAAAATCTGCTGATCGGCTGAGTACCAAGAAGAACATTTTCAAAACTGATTCATGGTGCGAAAATACGTGAAATAATCTATAAATAGATCAGCTGTTTGACATTTGAAGAAACTTATCGAACCCACACAACTTTACCAAGTGAATGAAAACTCGCATACATTAGTTGAGGCTTATAAAATTACTTCTTATAATAATTGAAACAACCATGAACCAATCCAAGATATGAAAAGTGAATGGAAATGTGAAACAAAATTTCACCAATTCGCCAGGATGTTTATGAAAATGGTGCGTCTGGACGTGTGTATGTGTGTGTGTACGACGAAGCTCGCATTCCCTCATCATCTCAGTTGCGCGATGCGCAAACGTGTGTCACAGCTCTGCGCGGCGCCTACGCGACTTCTACGCGCAAACGCATTCGGGAAAAATTTCGCAGTCTCGAATGCTGCCCAGTTTTGGACCTGCGCTACCCACGTTCGAGACGATCGGAAAATTCTTCAACCATTACTGTAAACTGTGAAAACGGCAAAAGAAAAAAAAAACAACAAAACGAGGTGGCAGCGGCCGAGCTCGAGAAGCTAAATTTAGAGGAAAAATTTCATTTTCGAAACTCGTGAGGGACCGGGTTTTCTTCACAGGTTGCGCAAATTTAGCAAACGGTGCTCCGCAATCGAGGTCAACAAAAAATTTGGGAATTTAAACAAAAAATGTACACACACAAACCCACGTACAGACACACACACATTCACATAAACATACAAACGTATACATTCATTAGAAAAGGAAAAAAACACATTGCACAGTCATTCAATTATATTCCGAGGAAAAATCTCAATTCCAAGCGCTTTTCATATGGCGCCTACACCTACGTGGTACGGTGAAAATTCTTGAGGCACACGTTCGATGGCAATCCCGGGTTAAAAATAGAACTTTCGGTTGGCAATTTTTTTTTCGACTCAACCGTAGTTTATACATTGCTGGGGGACACTGGAGATTTGTTGTTGTTTTTTTTGGTAGCCACCCAAAATGTGACACATTGGTAGCACCTGTGAGCTTATCGTGCGTCTCTGGGTCGTCCTTATTTACGCCAGCCAGCCGAATCCGGTTGGAGTGCAAAAATAGTTTGATGCGATGAGAGGAAAAAGTACTAGGTATTGTGGGTGGAGCTCTTTTTGTGGGAAAATTAAATTGAGGAACTTTTTTTTGCTAGATCCTGAGCATAAAACAGACCAATTTAAGAAGGAGTCTGTTTCATCAATTGCTTTGATTTTTTTTAATATCTTTCTATTTATTTACAATTCTATTTGCTTTTTTTCATCATACTTCAAATGGTTTGTAACTTTGTAAGTTTGTAATTTTCACTAATCAGGACAATGGGTAGATTTTCCTTACTCTTTTCGTCATATATGATGTCGAGGTTATTCAAAAATCACAACAAGTGCCCTTTTCACAACCCCTCAAAACATCAAGAAACTTGTAATTATTATTTAAGGTTACGACTGGATGTTGTCCATCAAATAATTTCAGCTTTTTCGATCTCAATCAAACAAATTTGTTTGTAATACCCGACGTTTCGATCAATTTCGATGGTCTTTTTTAAGGGGCTTATTAATACAAAATACTAACAAGTCCCTTGAAAAAGACCACAAAAACTAATCGAGACGTCAATCTCATTTTTATCCAACGGTTAGGAGTTCAAGCTGCTGGTATTTTTGTACAGATAACATAAATTAATACTTTAATTACTATTTGTGGAAAGAACGAAGACTTTCTCCAAGAACTTCTGACTTTACTAACGTCCATAAATAAATATCGATCTCACTTGCGAACTAGAAGTTGCCGAGAAAACAGCTTTCCAGCTACAATAAAACACTTCGCAGAAAATCTCTTACTTCATTAACTCCAACTTACAAGGAGTTCCAACCTAGATTCATGGAATCCAACAGTTTCTTTAGCTCCATTAGCCAATTATATTCTATCCAAAAATCATGTACCTATATAGTTAGAACGGACTCGATGAAGAAAATTATGCATTCCCTAGATCTTCTAAGAATGCAAAATCTATCTTCAAACACGACAGCTGATTTGAAGCAATAGCAATAGAAACGCAGGAAAATTCTGGACAAATGTTTGAATCATAGCTTCCTTCAGAAAAAATTTTAAAAAATCTGAACAGCAGAATGATTTGTTGCATATGAATAGAAAATCTTAATGTACATGTAATTCTAATGATCTGATCACGAACATTTACAATGCATGATTTTGTTTGTAATCTTCTCATATTCCTCTTTGAACACGATTGTTACTGAGAAGTTTTTAATGTGGTAACAAAATGTAAATATGAGATTTTGTGAAGGGGCCCAGTGTTCTCAGTTTATTATAACTTTGCATTAATGCTGGATAATTCTTCTTTCCGAGAATAAAAATGAAATGTTGTACTGAGTCTGGTCGGATGTGATCACCCTGGTGGCTGTTATTTTTGAAAAAACAATTTCTCAAATTCTGTGATTTGAACCTAAAATTCTGTCAGGGTTTTCTGTGATGCTTTTGTTATGCACTTCATGGGGAAATCATGTAAAACATCAACGGATTGGAAACTACTTACAGTTTTAATAGAAGAAAAAATCAATTACCATCTTGTTTTCATATTTTCACGAATTGAGTCAGAAATAAAAAGTAGTTATATATAAATTTATATTTTTGGAAACCTGTACAAAATTTCGAAAATCTGTGCATTCTGTGAAAATTTCAAAAATTCTGTGATCTGTGTCACAGAAATTTTGCTCAAAATTCTGTGATAAAGATTGTATTCGAAAAAAATGCAACACTTGTTTTGTGAATAACTTTTGAATGCATGGATGGAAATAGATAAAATTTTCAACGAAGCTGAAATGAGTAAGGGAGAATGAGGATACTTGATCTCTGGGGATACTTGATTCCTTAGCTATATCTCGAAACTGGAATGTCTTACAAAGATGAAATGTTCTAGAAAAATGTGCCAAAATGAGCAAAATAACAATGCTTGTAGTTTAAAAAATTTTAACAAAATAATTGTTTGAGTAATTGAACTTTGTTTGAAAAATTTCACAGAATGTAACTTGAAAATCTTTTTTTATCACTTTGAAATGTTCCTTACATGGAAAAATTATGAAAAAAAATATTTGATCCAATGTATCAATCGTTCGAGCGTGAAATGAACTTCATAATGCCATATTTTCAAAGCAATGGAAAATTCTCAACTTTTTTCAGAAAAAGTTTTTTACTAATATTTATCCAAAAACTAATATTTATCAAACAATTGTCTGAAGAAAAGAGCAAAAATAATTAATTTTCTCTTAATTATAGAAAATAGCGCCTTTGAGTATGCAATATTATTAGCGTTGAGAAAAAGTTATAGAATTTTCTTCATATGTCTGCTATAAATTGTGAAATAAGAACAAACATGACCAAAATAGTCAATTAACATTCTATCTTGGGGTTTTGTTTGATTTTTATACAAGGATTAGGGCTTCCTGAATAAAAGATCAAGTCTCTTTCAATAGGGGATCAATTCTCCCCTAACTTCAGAAAAATCGCAATTTTTTTACTCCCACGAAAATGCTTCTAGTTCATCAACGGGTTCAAGTATCGTTCTAATTTTTGGAGCATAGAAACTTGAAGTTACAAGCTGTCAGAAAATGTCAAAGACGACGAGTTCCGAAAAGATATGGTGAAAATAAGAAAAGGGGATCAAGTATCCCCACTCTCCCCTAATATAATGTTTACATTTGCAAATTTTTGTATCGTTCTGTCGTTAAGGGATTTTTCGGCTTTCACCATGAGTGCCATCTACATATAATGTAAACTATAAACCAAATCAAGGCTATTTTTGATATCGTTTTCTGTTTCCTGAAGCTTGACTTTCAGCATAACACAAAGTTTTTAATTTTGTAGAAGTTATGACAAATTTAGCCGTTTGTCCTCCTTCGGCGCAAAAACAACATATTTGACCTTTTATCACTTCATCACAGTTTTTGCGTAATGGCACGAATCTAGACTCAGCCGAAACAGAGTAAAAACTTTGTGGAACCTATTTGAGTGCTATGCAGACAATACGATCGCTTTTGGGGGCAGTCTTCTTTGTATATTTGACCATTCATATTGTCAGTCGTTATGACACACTGACTAAATTGCAGCTTCAATGGATCCTCGGATACTAGACATCAGATTTTTCAATTTTTTCCCCTTGTTTATCTCCGGAACATCCAGGCGATATTTGTCAACGAAAAGTTTTGGGCTGGAAACCTGCTAAGGAGTATACGGCTACTAATCATGTTTTTTTTTCTAAATTTCTCCCCGCAAACGGTTCAAATATTTTTCGCACGATTTGAACACCATTGGTTATTTTACCGGGGAGATTTTTTACCTTGTAGAAATGAAGTCAGGCTTGTTTATTAATCAGCTAGACGAACCAATCAGAAATCTTTTTTCAAAAGCTGAAAATCAGTCACTGTAGGGGCATAATAAGAACCCCCAGTGGGGCAGTATAAGCACCATTAAGCGGGGTACGATGAGCATTTTCTGCCGTAAAATCTAGCAGCGAATTCAGCTCGATGAATTCATCTAAAGTATAGAGCTTCAGCTTGACTTGTTGCATCTGACGATTTGGCCTATTGGTTAGGTGTCGTAGAGGTAACCAGTGGACTCGAGTTCGATTCCTGGTCGAAGTCATTTTTTTAATTTATCATTCATGATCGATGCATTTTGCACTAAACAGTGAGTCGTGGATCCATAAAACAATGCAATAACAGAAAAATATATGTCTGTTTACACACTCATACGTTATTTGTTTTTTTAAGTTTTATTAACGACACTTTACCATCCTTATGGCATTCATGTCGATACTCATACGTTGTGATTCTGGTGCTATGTTTGGCGGATGATGCTACTATCCGTATAATGCAACAATAAAAATAATCGATCATGAATGATAAATGAAGAAAAAAATCACCTCGACCAGGAATCGAACTCGGAATCGGATGGCATGTCGAATTCTGTAGTGTGTTCCTCGGATGTTTACGTAACCTTGGCGTTTTACCAGGTAGGAATGCAGCCATTTTATTATCCATGAAGGAAAACCGTAGCGTTCGAGCTTTGTTATTGCTATGCTGTGTTGTACTTTGTCGAAAGCCTTGGCAAAGTCGATATATATATTGAATCAACTTGCATTTTTTTATTTGTTGCGGTGTGCAATTCATTTACATAGCACATCAGGTTTGTCAGCGTCGATTTTTTTCTTTACAAATCCGTGCAGGTATTCGGTGGGTATCGGTTTAGCTGCTGAATATAGCCTTCCCTATATCAGAAACTCGAAGACTTTGGAAAAACAGCACAGGATTGATATGGGCCGGTAGTTCTCTACACGGTGAGATTTTCCAAATTTAAGGATTGGAGATACTGAAGCAGTTTTCCAGTGACTGGGAAAAGCAAATTCAGAAATCGATCTGTTGAAAATTATACATAGCGGTACGGCAAGAGATGCTGCGATTTTTGATACCAACGACGATGGAATCCCATCAGGACCGGGTCCTTTCGACGGATCGGATCGAGCTTACTCAAAGCAATAAACACCTCCTCAGTGCAGTAGTGAAATCAGACTGTGGCAGCCTAATGTTGTAGGTAGGCAAAGATTCGAAGTAGGCGTCGTCACAGTTTAAGGTTTGCGGACTATACACACTATTTTAAAATTCGGCAAACAAATCAGCTGACTCTCTAGTAGTTCCCGGTGTGCGTTCCTGGAACGTGATAGATAAAGGAACAATGTTTGTAGGGCGGTGGCTATTGATATACTTCCAAAAAGTAGAGGGATCTTGCTTTATACCACGTTCAATATTCTGGATGTATCGTTCAAAGGTGGAATTGCGCAGAGCCGAGTATTCATTCTCTAGTCTCGATAGGAGTTCTTTATTTGTATCCGTTTTGCTTCGCAAATAGCGTTTGCGAGCTTTTCGGACCAAATTGCGGTTTGTTCGCAGTTCGGAGTTCCACCAGGGAAGTTTATAAGGCTTAAGGTTGGTGGATCGTTTTTTGGGCGTGTGCTCGCGTAGTACGCTCCAAAGCTGACTGTAGAAGGCAGATACCGCATCATCGACATTCAGATCTTCAAAAAAATTTAGCAACCCTTTCGATGTTGCAGTGCGGGAAGTCTAAATTTTGTCTGAGAGAGCTACCCGTGTCCATAGGCTCATCAGAACTATACTTAAGGAGTAAAATTGATGGATGATGATGACGGTCAGTGTTTAAAATTGCTTTTGGTGGGTGCACGAGTTCAGCTTGGTCGGGTCTGTTTATAAAAATGAGGTCAAGAACTCTGCCGTTAACGTTTACGAGGGAACGCATCTGTGATAACCCGGAAGCTATTGTCGATTCGATCACAGCGAGTTCCTGTTCTGTGGAAGCGTTCACTGGCAAAAATCCATTAGCATCCTCGTCGTAGCTCCAATGCAAATTCGGTAGATTGTAATCCCCAGCTACAACAACGAAGTCTTGACAGGTAGCAGTATTCAGGATATAGTCAAGAGCGGACATGTGCGATGCATACAAAGAAGTTTTGCTATTGGGCCTGAAGTAGACACAACACAAGTATACAGAACGATGTTGAAGCTTTATACGTACAATAACTTATTCGAGGCTGTCGCAATCAGGTGCTGTTACAGATACCGCATCGATGCCGTGTCGTACCGCAATCAATACACCATCACCACGTCTAAGATGACTATTATTAGAATTTCTATCACAGCGGTAAATGTTATGGGTTGTAATTAACTCTGAGTTGGAAATGTCATCTTTCAGCCACGTCTCAGTTATCATCACAATGTCGTATTCGGCTGTCGCGAGGGCTAACAGTAACTCGTTGGTTTTAGTTCGCATGCCGCCATCATTTTGATAATATACGGAAAGCTGAGAGACTTTGTTCCTGTTTTGTCTGAGAAGGCTTGCGGGTGTTGTAGATGAGGGAGAGGGTGCAGGCATTTGGCAGGTCGTTAAAGCGGGTTGAGTTCTGTATGGAGTGTAATCACTAAAATTGACTTGACCGTTTAAATTGGAGTTGCAAACGGTGTCAATTGATTCGCTTTGAAATCTAGGCGAGGCTGCTTTGAATTGGGAAACCCCGCTCAGATGTGTTTTCAATAAACTGGCGGAAACGGATTCCAGTGGGACAGGTTTCGGACGACAGCGCTTTTTGTTTCAGATCGAATGAAAGACCAACTTTGAAGGAAATTAACGAGAGTGTACTAACGTCGCGTCCTTTGGGTATTAACTTTACGAGTTGAACCTCATCGGTTCGTAGCTGTGAGCGGACAAACTGTGAAACTGTTTCATCGGGGACATTTGGTACGATACCAGACAGATAAAGCCAAAATATATTGTGAAATAATCTAACTGTCTTCCCGAGGCTCTCTAAGCTCTTCACTTCTCAAAATGAGAACTAAATTCCACTTGAAAGGTCTCAATACTCCTTTTTAACGATGAAAAAACTGATATATCCGATAAGGAAGCAAAAAAAACATTACTGAATAAGTGATAAGAAGAACAGATAATGTGTTAAATCACTCACTTCGGCAAACCGCCACCTTAAGAAATTTAAGGTACACGACCCGACACCTAACGTTCTTTCTAACGGAATAAAGAATCTTAATTTCCCTTTTTCAACGGTGTATAGGACTTATCGATGTACAACGCGCACCTGATTTTTGGGCAAAAATTTTGAAATAGGTTGATAGGACTCAACCTCTTTTTTGGGTTAAAAATTTATTCAAAAAACTGTGTCTCATACACCGTTAAATAAGCTATGTACCTACCTTTTTGTTGACCGGTTTTAGGCTCGATGTTGCCCATCTACAGGACGATGTCCGACTGATTACACAGCCGCTTTTTAATATGATCCTAATAGAACTTGATGATTCCTTGAAGAAATGTCGTTGAAATACCACACACTTTGTTTTTTTTTTATGTAAAGTATACCGGGGTAAGTGTGGCCAGTTTTTCGTATTATTTAACTTAAAAAAAATCAGCAGTGAACAAACGCTGAAGAGATGAGCTTGATAAAAGCAAAGCGAAAAAAGTGATCACCTTAATTGTTATGGACTACTGGAGTCTTCACTTACTCCTCTTTATGATGTAAGACAATTTTCAACAAATATGTGTTTTCTTGGTTGAATACGTTAGTTTATTCCTCAAACCGTTAAAAATTTTGAATAAAAATTTCATTAGCATCTTTCAATGAAACGATGATGATGATCCGAGATCCGATTCTATCGAAAATATATACTTTTTCCAAGTACCGTAATCCGGGGTAATATTGATCACTTTTTTTCAATATATTTCGATTATTTTTTCTGTTAAGAGGATTGTGGCATGTTTTATATTTTTAACACCAGTACTGGACTCCTATGAACGTAGAACATGGATGCAGAAATTTATTAAAATTTGATTTAAAAATCGTTTTCGTCTTTGTTCAGAATTTGATGCTTTGGGGTGACATTGATCAGTCTCTATTCTAACGGATCTAACGAGTTTTCTTGATCATAAAGGATACAAAACACCTTCATAATATTCACAAATGCTAGTTTATCAATTTAACCTTGATTTTTAACGTTTTATTTTAAAAATATTTATAATCGAATAAAAGAACTATGATGCTGCCTTCGTCTAAGGGCAAAAATAATTATAATTGTTAAATAGTTTGAGCTTCAAAATACAAATGAAATTTTACCTTCAAAAATTCCCCTTGCCCCTCCCACTATTTCCATTTTCATTTTTTCTTCAAAGTTAACGATTTGATAGGGTTCCTATCCATTTGTCCAATACGGGCTCACTCTTGGAAAATGTCCTTACTTTTCAAATATCAAAAATTTATTATTGAATTACTATAAAAATAGCACTATAACTGTTCATATAAAAAGAAAAAAAAGTTGTTCTTTCACATTAAACTCCCCGTTTGCTTCTAAATGCTCTTTGGTATCATCAGGAGAGCTGTTTGTTTGCGAGCCTTGGAAAAATAGATATTTTAAGACCTTGAAATTAGATTTTTTACTTACAAAAAAAAAATTCAGATTCAAACCAAATGTTGCCTATTTGATACTCAATGATTAGGCTTTCAAACGTAGAAAACAGTTTTCAAAAATTCAAACTATAGACTGAGTTATTGATGATAATGTGGAAAAGTTTATTGTTGGTCAAATTTACCCCGGTGGTCAAAGCTACCCCTGTTTACGGTACAAACAAGTACTTTACCCAACTTTCCATGATCTTAATGCTAAATACAGCAAAATTTTATTGGATGAGGAACAGAATTGAAAAATTTGTAAACATCGAGTCTGCCCCAGGTAGAGTTTGGAGACATGTTTCGGATGTTTCCCGACGAAGACGTCATCCTAAGTACACTGACTCAAATGGCCCGGTCGACATCAACGGGCGTTCCCCGCCAATAGAATAACTCTTTCCCAACAACTTTTACTGCGAAAAGGTCATGTTTTATGTCCACAGCCTCGTTCGATGAGCTATGAACAACTCAGATACTCGTGAACGCAGCGTATCTGCGCCCTGCGGCATCCACTACGGTGGAGTTCGAGTCTCATCCTTGTAGTTTCAATCATGAAATTTAACGTACACTGCTTGTCAGTCCCCCGTTGATGAAGTCAGTCTACTCCGAACGTCATCCGGGTTACCCAAGGATTTCAGCCTCGTAGCAAACTTAGCTTATCCGGGACTCACGCCTGTTCTCAATGACGACATCTTACACCGACTCTAGAGGCTCGCGAGCTTCTCTACTCCAAGGGACAGTGGTTCACTCCTTCCAAAAATGTCCACTGTGAAGAAGGTCATTTCTTATCTCCACAGCTTCCCTCGTAGAAAGCGGCACTACTCGGATAAGTACTCCTCGTCGGTGGGGTATCTTACATAAGTACGCAGCACACCCAACACGTCTTCTGCGCAGAAGGTTTTGTCTTATCTTTGTAGTTTCAATCATGGGATCGGGCGTACACTACCCAGAAGCTCTCTGACGATGGAGTCATCCTACACTGTTCACAAAATGCTCTTGACTCAAGCGTCTTTGCAGAGCAATCATGATCCGGGTTAACTCATCGCTAACTACATTCCGAGTGTTGGCGTCCACGCACATACTCTGCTCCACGTCAGCAGGCGGCAAATGTGTTAGCACGTGTCGCTTCGAACCTAGGACAAGCGAATACCACATGATCAGATGTTTCGTTAACGTCGCCACAATTCGGGTAGAGTGTTAAAGCCACGTTTCTGAACCGCAACTTGGTACTTCACGAAGCATCCGTGACCAGTCAAGAACTACGTCAGATAGAAGTCCACTTCTCTATATGTTCTCCCAATCAGATGATGAGTCGATCTTCTTTCGTTAAGCTATCTCAAAACTACCGCCAGTTGGACATCGAGTCGTCCTTAGCGGGCTCTCGTGCGTTAAGCGTATCTTTGTTGTCATAGCAATAGAAATCTTCGTCTAGAATAAACCAAGATGGGCATGACGCCTGATACTATACAGGTCGCTTGAGATGAAACGGTACGGTATCCACTGATGACCCGCAGGTTCATCAGCCTCTGAATGCTGCTAAACTTCTTCAGGTTACACTACCTTTGCAGGACTGGTCTACAAGCCATTACTCCGTACCGCAAGATTAACCTTCGTCTACCGAGGAATTCGACATAATAGGAGTATTAAGGACTAGTGATGTGTACCCGAACAGTAGAGATATTATAAATTATATTAAGATGATTTGATAGATTATAACTGACTGAATTTCTCCGCATTTGCTCAACTGTCATGTATTGCATTGTGCGTTTGATGCGAAAGTGAACGGATATTGAAATATTTGTATGTTCAGTTCTAACGAAAGTTTCCAAAATTCGAAAACCAGAACCAAATCCTCCCGCGAAAATCCCCTCCCAAGCATTCGAATTCCATCACTAAACAATGTTTTTCTTCATCTCCAGCAGCTCTCAGAATCCTTTTTCTCTTTGTGATCCCGGGCGGTTGAAGAGACCACAACAAATCCATCCAAAATGGACGCGATCAAGAAGAAGATGCAGGCGATGAAGCTGGAGAAGGACAACGCCGCCGACAAGGCCGATACCTGCGAGAACCAGTCGAAGGAGGCGAACCTGCGCGCCGACAAGATCATGGAGGAGGTCGCCGAGCTGACCAAGCGTCTGGCTCAGGTCACCCAGGATCACGAAACCTTCAAGGCCACCCTGGAGCAGGCCAACAAGGATCTGGAGGAGAAGGAGAAGACCCTGACCGCGACCGAGGCCAACGTTGCTGCCCTGACCCGCAAGGTCCAGCAGGTTGAGGAGGATCTGGAGAAGTCCGAGGAACGTTCGGGCGCTGCCCTGGCTAAGCTGCTGGAGGCCACCCAGTCCGCTGACGAGAACAACCGGTTGGAACATCCGCGTGGAGTGTTTGTGCTAAGTTGCTTATCGACCCCTTCTCTACTTTCCTGTTTACAGTATGTGCAAGGTATTGGAGAACCGTTCCCAGCAGGACGAGGAACGTATGGACCAGCTCAGCAACCAGCTGAAGGAAGCCCGTATGCTCGCTGAAGACGCTGACGGCAAGTCTGATGAAGTGTCCCGCAAGCTGGCCTTCGTTGAAGACGAGCTGGAAGTCGCTGAAGATCGTGTCAAGTCCGGAGAGGCCAAGATCATGGAACTGGAAGAAGAATTGAAGGTGAGGACTTTATAAATTGAGAACCAACAGAAGCGGATTGAGAGTTGATAACAATTTTCTCTGCGATAGGTCGTCGGTAACTCGCTCAAGTCTCTGGAGGTCTCGGAAGACAAGGCCAACCAGAGAGTCGAGGAATTCAAGCGCCAGCTGAAGTCCCTGACCATCAAGCTGAAGGAGGCCGAAACTCGTGCCGAGAACGCCGAGAAGAACGTCAAAAAGCTCCAGAAGGAAGTCGACAGACTAGAAGGTAGGCTTCGGGAACGATGGGCAAACTTTGGGTTACCTTTCAGGTTTTTTTTGGTTTAAATTTAGGAAGGTTGCACTGTGAAACGTTTTACAGTGAAGTTACTAGTCGATGGTACTGAAAATTTTCGGTGTTCAATTTCGTGAAATTTTTCATTTGTGATCTCACTGTTAGATTCGTGCGAATGTTGATATTCAGCGGTAACTGAGAAAATAAGATTTAAAAATTGATGGGAGAGCTTTCATGAAGATGTATTTTCCGAAAATGTTTTATGAAAGTAGTGTAGTATAGACTTTGTAGTTAGCATAGTCTACGGTAGAGTTAAATTCATCAAAAAAAAAATCCATGACTTGTGATAGATTATTATCTTATTTTTATAGAAGTAGTACATCTGAAATAATGTATTTCTAGTCTAGTCTAGTGGTTCACTTAAGATTGAATTTTCATTTGGAATACAAAGCCTCATTTTGTAAATATTGCCATATTGCTTGCAACTTTTCTTTTTTTTTTAAATCCGCTTTAGCGTAGTTGTTGTGGCTTTGTAAATTGCAAACTCCGGTAGAACTGATCTTTTCTCACAGAATTCGAGGGAACAACCTTCGACCGCAGAAAGCCGATTTCTTTCCAGCATTCCAATCATCCGAAGCTGCGCACCATCATGGACACAATCCAACCCGTTGTTGTGTTTTTAATATTCCGTATCTAATGACCAACCATTGTGTAACCTTTCTTGCAGACAAATTGATGAACGAGAAGGAAAAGTACAAAGCAATCTGCGACGACCTGGATTCCACCTTCGCCGAACTTACCGGATACTAATCCAGCGGCACTTACCGCTTTCATGTTACCACCAATACTACTACCACTGCTACTACTTATACTACCACCACCAAGCACTTCTTGTACTATCACTTTTAGCACAAGCACAGTAAACCAAACAACCAAACAATTTACTACCACTTCCAAGTTGTACTACTAGTAGACTAGCACCAAATCCACTACCAACAAACAAAAACAAAAAAACATCCAAGCAACCATGCAAAACAATTGAAAATCATAACTAGCCCCACCCGAAGTAGCCGTTCGGGAAACGTTCGGGCCGGCTTCGGTTCGTCTTCGGTTGGTTGCATGTTCGGCGGGCTACTCCGTCGGGTTTCTCCTATTGTTCCAAGCTTCGTTCGTTGAACTGCTGCTGTTGCTGCTGCTGCTACGATCGCTGGCGAGACCCGTACTCTTCGATATGATGTTGAATGTGATGTTATTAACACACACCTATAAATGTTACGTTTCCAAGAAAGGTTGGGAACTCGAAAAAATGGTTGTTTTAAAAAAGGTTTTTAGGTACTATTTCAACTTCCTATTCCTATTTATTTGAACCGTTCTTTGTTTTGTTGCTTTTTTTTAGTTTAAAGTTTTTTTTGATAAATTTTCCACGAGTTTTCATCTTTGTTTCTTGTACAAAAAAAAAAAAACAAACAAACACACACATGCGTACGGAACAGACCGAGGTACTTCATCTGTAAATGTTGCGCCATTACACACGTCTGTTTCAGTCCTTGATCGAAAACTTTGTTGTTTGTCCAAATTCCTTCATTTGTCCGTCACCCTCTGTTTGTGTTGTCGTCCCTGTGACTAAACTTATATGTGATTTGCTTTGAAAAATTGGGAGATTGGTGTATTTAGGGGATCCTTTAAAACATCAACATCTTTGATACTCGATATGACTTTGAAGTTGAATCAAAATGAACACGAGAGTTCTGGGACGGAGAAAAAGAGGATCACTCACGTATAGTAAAGAAACACTTTGGAAGCTCGTAAACTTTCAAATGATTTTGAAGGATTACTGTGTAACACTGGAACTAAAATTTCTCTAGAAAGTTGCGTTGGAGATAATAGTTTGATGTATTTCACTTGAAATATCTCTGACAATTTGGAAGTTCTTCTGTTGAATCAGAAGTAACTAAAACACCCGGATAAACTAACAAGTTACACTTCACCTCAAGTTCAAACTTATTACTGAAATTCACTTCAGATCAAAGAAATTGCGACTTTTTCCTCAGCGGTTTGAAGCTCAACAGTATTTCCGAAAGTAGGTACCAGGATTGTTTAGAACATTGGACCTTAAATTGATTTTCAAATTCGCATTTCGCTGATTCCTGAAATGCGGTTTGGTTCAACTTTGTAGATAAACAGAGATTCAAAATAGACAAACGCGATAATACGTCTCTAATGACCTAATGGCCTGTAAAATTGAACGAAGTTCAAACAGAAATTGTTCATTAACTTCAAAGTTAAAAGCTTCCGGAATGAACTGTGAAGCTTTCAGTTAAATAAACAAAATAAAACCATAAAAGGTACCAAGAAGATACCGCTGAAGCTTTTGGATGAGCTCACAAGGTCTTAAAAGAACATTGAAACCTCTGAACTAACAACGGCTTAATAGAATCATGTCATTCTTGAATGATATCCGAATATTATTCGAGGAAGTCTATTGTTAATACCAAAGGGTTTCTAATTATTTAAAAAACTTTAAATTGGTAACTTAAAAGAGAAAATAAACAGGTTTCATGATTTCTATCAGTTTTTTTTTAAATATTTGGAATGTTGAAGACTTAAAGCTGCTTATCATTACGCAATCTGTAAACAAACGGTATTCTGCTTAGAAGTCAAAAAATACTTCGAGGATCTTTGAATATAAACTTTTTATAGAACTTAAAGCCTTTGCAGAGTTTTTAAATCCCCTAAGAGCAAGTTCACTGGTGTTGGGAAAAAGTGGTAGAAATTTCGACACTTACGGCATATTTTGAAAATTTTGCCATGCAAAAACATTTTCAAGATCTGTGGCCTTCTAGTTTTTTTACAACACGTGTTGTATTTTCGCATGCTGTGATGCAAAAATAGCAATATTTCTATCACATACGGCTGAAATAAAAACAGTGTTGTAAAAAAATACAACACACCAAGATCTTGAAAACATTTTTGGATAGTAAAATTTTCAAAATGTCAAGATTTCTACCACTTTTTCCCAACACCAGTGAACTTGCTCTAAAGAATCGAGATAAAACCAATAGCTTTTCAACAGCATCAAAATCTCTCTTTAAACTCAAACGCTCTCAGACAAGTCCAGAAGCTAAAAAATGAATACAAAAACTCGAGGAATGTACCTGAATTCTGGAAACAAATAAATTCACAACATGAGTTAATAGGTACGTTTACGGTAAAATTCAAAAGCTTTACGGTAAAATTCAAAATAGGTACGTTTACGGTAAAATTCAAAAAAAGAAGGGGTTAATTTAAAAAATTTACCCCTTCTTTTTCTAAAGATGTTAAATTTACCTAATCATTTTTATTGAAAGGAATGTCTAGAGAAAGATTTTTGTTCAGATTAAACGCTTTTCGTATGATTTCAAGAGACGAATTTGTTCTATTTTAGATTAGGACTCTCAGATTGTTAAGCTTTGTATTAACTTCTCAGATTCGTTCAGTTCTCTTCTCTTGCAACTAGTTGAAGCTATTAGAGCTCAGAACTCAAATTCTATGAGATCAGTTTACTTGCTGCGAAAAGAGCTTCAATTTGGTTGGGTAATCCAGAGCTTCTGAAATAACCTTTTCAAGAAACATCAATTTCTCATTACCAGAGATGATAAAGGAATTCAAAAGTTCTCTAGAGCGTTTCAAAACGTCGAGAAGGTACTGCAAAACTATAAAATGGTTACCAAGAAAGAGAAAAACGTAGAAATTTGGAATTTACATATGAACTTGAATCCAAAAAAGAATATTTAGAAATTAACCAAGAATGAAAAGCAGCATAAAGAAAGACGAATTCCTCATGTAATGTCCTATGATTTTTACAATCCTTCTGTCGATAGAGGCTTGTTTACTCAAACAAAGATTGCGCTAAACATCGCTACAACCCAGTTAACATTAATCACCAGAGAGGTAACTTAAATCGCCAGAGGAATCGTAATGATCTCTCTGGCGACATTTGCGTCATCTAATCGGCGGGGAGAAACTCACCATATGCGTGCCTCGGGTGAGTGCCACGAAATAATCTAAGAAACGCCCCTCCAGAGCAAAGATGTCAACCTTCCAGATTTTGTCTGGATCTTCCAGACTTCTTTTGACTTCTGGATTTTTCAAGGTTTCCAGGTTTCCAGACTTTCGACATTTCTTCCAGAAAATTGCAGACTTTTGGGTTAGAACTTAAATTGTTCTAAGAAAATGGTCATGGTGGCAGGAAATGATTAAAATGTATGAATTACGAATTTAGAAGTGTTTTAAAGCGATTAATAATGGCAAATGCTTCGAAGATGTTTGTTAAACTGAGAGTCAGGCAGGAAACGTAACTGATAATGACAAAATCTTTCAGACTTTTTTCCAAAAACAGTTGACAATCCTGTTCCAGAGAAACATACGAACAGAATCCGAAATGTGTTCGTATGGGTCGATTCACGATGACGTATGTTTCCTTTTGTGGTGACAGTTCGCACGTCCTGTTTACAAAATTTTACGAACGAGAAATGGAGTGCGGCGAAATTTTTCGTGTATCTGCACTAGGGTGGCCCAAAATTGTACTATGTCTGGGATTTTGGGGGCTCAAGCTTCAAATGATAGCTTAGGGTGTAAGAAACAATATTTCATATGGCGGCAACTCAGAAAAATGATGTTTAGAGGTCGCACTGGTTCGATTTTTGTAAAAGGCTATTTTTTCGTCATTTTGTCCAAATAACATTTTCAGATCTTGAAAAAGAATCAAACATGTGTCTCTAATATTTTTTTCATTTTCTTTATAATGTAAGTTTTAAACTAAAAATTTATTGGGACTCTCAATTTGTATGTATGATTTTTTTAAATTATGCAATACTATAAATTTTTGTAAAAAAAATAATACAAATTAACAAAAAAGTTTACTTTGAATAAAGATTTTTAATCAACATTGAATTCAAAAGATGCGCGACGTTATGATGTGCAACTTTGCAGAAGAAAGTGTATAGCTATGACTTGTCTTTTCAAAGTAATTCAAGTTTCACTGTGGAAAAAAGTCACAATTTTCAAATTTTTGCTAAGAATTGCTCCATATTATAATGTGGATGAGTTTCGAGCAATGTAAAAACCAAATAAACTCCTGATATCAAAATTTTTTGTCCTTTTATCGATCCTTAAATCATCAGAAAGAAACATTCCAAGTTTCTAAATTTTTTATTGATTGAAGGTCGTGTTACCCATACTTGGGTGACGGTTTGGAGAATGTGTTATGGCTACAATCACTAAATAAATTTAAAATTAAGATCTAGAATCTTGTCATAGTTGTTTCTGCTGATTGAAGGATCGATAAAAGGATGAAAAAAAAATGGTATCAGAAGTTTAGATTGCTCGAAACTCATCAACATCATAATATAAAGCAATTCTTAGCAAAAATTTAAAAACTGTTACTTTTTTCCACAGTGAAACTTGAATTACTTTGAAACGAAAAGTCATAGCTATACACTTTTTTCTGCAAAGTTGCACATCATAATGTTGCGCAACTTTTGAATTCAATGTTGATTAAAAATCTTAATCCAAAGTACACTTTTCTGTTGATTTTAATTATTTTTTTTAACAAAAATTCATAGTATTGCGTAATTTAAAAAATCATACATACAAATTGAGAGTCCAAAACAGTCCCAATAAATTTTTAGTTTAAAACTTACATTACAAAGATAATTAAAAAAATATTAGAGACACATGTTTGATACTTTTTCAAGATCTGAAAATGTTATTTGGACAAAATGACGAAAAAATAGCCTTTTAGAAAAATCGAACCAGTGCGACCTCTAAAAATCATTTTTCTGAGTCGTCGCCATATGAAATATTGTTTCTTACACCCTAAGCTATCATTTGAAGCTTGAGCCCCCAAAATCCCAGACATAGTACAATTTTGGGCCACCCTAAGCTGCACGGTCAAGAAATTTAATTCAAAACTCAGTTTGAGGATATAAAAAAACCAAGTCCCATTTTTCGAACTAAATTTAGCGCATTTTTTGGTTTTTAACGGTTATCTCTCCGGGAATGAACAGAAAGTTGAAAATTCTTAAAAATTTTGAAAAGGAGGTTTGTTTATTAAAATTTTTCAACATGTTTTGAATCCCTTTTTTCAACACATTTCTTCTGGACCAACCTACTTTGCATTGAATATTCTTCTACTTCAAATAAAAAATCCCATCGAATAGCCAAATGTGGAAGCTTCTAAAGAACTGTTCTAAATTTTCACGATATGATATTTTCGAGGAATAAAAAATAACGTTGGATAGTTTAACTTTTAAATTTAAATCGGTTTATTCCAATGTTTCTGTTTTCAGCTGGATTAACAAACAAAATGATTGATTTTTCATTATTTGATACTAAAGACGTTTACTTTCTTAACAAATAATTTCCTTATTAAATTTATTTATATTCCAAAATTGAGCTGAGAACTATTGCTAAAAACGTGTGAATGAAAATTAAATTAGGACCCAAATGTCTGCTTTGTTTCCTCAGCATGTAGAATTGGAAAATAAGGAATCAAAACAGGAATCGCGAAGTGTCAAAATCAGTGAGGCCAGGCAGTGCGTGAATCGACCTATTTTTCCCTTCGGAACGCGTGCAGCGATGCCACACATACCAATTTTCCGGTATTTATACAGATTTATGGGCAAACTTTTGACCAAGAATCGGTATGTACCAATTACCGATTTCATACCAAATTTTGAGATTTTTGTCCAAACATAAACGTTTACTTAACTTTGCTATTGGGCTCACTCTCACTTCTAGAGGATTTATTGAGTTTTGCTTAAATAAAAGGTGTCGAAATGTCATACGAACTTAAGGTTGGTCAAATACTTCTAAAAGCTGACCAAATCGGCTAAAAATTAGTATGAATGTTTTGGACAGTCAAACATTTCTATAAACCAAACTGGTGTACGTGGTATTTTTAAGCCCACCCTAATGGACAGTATGCAGAGGAATCTCTGAGTACTATGGATACAAATATTGAAAAAAATATTCCATCTTACAGGACCTTTTTTTTGGTCGTCAATCCACATTTTGACCTTCACCAATGCCTTTAATGCCTTTTTCCATCATATTTACAAAAATCAGGGAAAATCAAGCTTATTTAAAAAAAATCAGGGAAAACGGAGGCTTATACGGTTATCAAGCTGAGCCTTCAAAAATCAGGTAAATCCTGAAAAATCAGGCCCATTGACAACCCTGCTATTAACAGACTGTTCCGACTGAAAGCGCTCATAGAAAACAAGTAGTAAACTGCGACCACACCTTACGAGTGTACGTTTCAAACTGACTTCGCTCATAGGCATAGATGTTAATGTGCCGGATTTTTCAGGATTTGCCTGATTTTTCGATGCTCAGCCTGACAATCTGATAAGTGATTTGATTTTCCTGATTTTTGAAAATAAGCCTAATTTTGCCTGATTTTTGCGAATGTGATGAAGAATGGACTTTAAGGAAATGCATAAGATACAATTGCTGAAGTGAAAATGTTGATCTCCGACCCACACAAAAAGTCATCACTTTCTGTTACTGTGACGTATCCTGATTCTTATTTCCCTGATATAAAAAAAAAATTTGCAACCCTGGCACGCATTCGTTTTGTTGCCCAGATTTCAGAAGGACAAGCCGAATGAGATTCTGTCGTTTTTTGAGTGTCGCCAAAATTAACATTCCAAGTTTGGCGACTCAACGTTCAATTTTTTGCATGCTCTGTCGGAATTTACGGTATACGATTTCTCATGTGTTTAACAGAGAAAGCAATAGCCTTCACTCCAATTTCATTCCGATTAGCTGTCATTATTATGGAAATCTGTGTAATAGTAAAGAGCAAGCTTTATTCCTTTTAGCAGGCTCAAGGCCAATTCTCATCCAGTTCTTGTTCTACATAAGGCGTTGAGCGTTCCTATTGGCTTAGAAAAACATATGTGTTAAAAGGGTCGTAATGTGGAAAGACAAGAAATCCACATTTCCATTAAATTACTGGTAACTACTGGCAATAAGGTATCTAGGTTTTTAAACGTAATTTAAAGCTCTGATATGCTTTCGAATAGAAGCGAGAGCTCCTAAATGTTCTTGAATAAGACCATAAGCTAACCAGCGAACACAAAACCCCTCCGTGATCAAGAATTTTATGAGTCCTTGGGTTTATTTTTAAAAGGCATCAGTTTATTTTTTGTTCAAATTTTATTTTTTAATGAATATTTCGAAATATCTCCAAGCTAAATTAGAAAAGATTATCTAAAGAATTTGAATACATTTTATTAAAACCATGATCAAGTCGGTTGAGGTCCTCTTGAATTAAATAAAAATAGAAGAGAATAGATCGAGTTGGACATTTCGACTGTTTTGAGATAAAACGTGCGTAATCAAACCCAGTTGAAAGTTTTGACTGGGACATATTGTTTAAGCCATACATAACTGGAGTCCAAGTGTTATCAGCTTTTGATTATTCGACGAAAAACTTTGTAAAGAAAAATACAATGTTGACTAAGCTTTTCAAAGAAGTGGATATCATCAAATAAACTAAGAAGTTTCAAAAAGACTTCAAATGTTGAAAGAAACGAACGATAGAAATTATTTCTTGTTTTTTTTTTAAAGAAGAAAGATTTTTTTGTTTTTTTCTGTTTCCATCAACGGTTAAGATAACTCATTACACATTATTTTTTCTCGGTCAATCCACCAGCAGATGAAAAACTTCAAACCATTCGAATTGATGATTACAACAAAAGAAAAGGCAAACTGAAATAGTTAAATAGTTTAATTTCGAAAATCTCGGACTCGTACTTGTAGGTGACGAAAGTTAGTGTCGAGAGTTTGCTAGTATAAGCTACTAGTGGAAGTACCGCTAGATGTTAGTTTAGCTATGATTTCGACTTGCGACCAGTGAAGTGAAAGGGTTTGACTTGTAAGTGACGAAAATTAGTGTCGCGAGTTCGGTAGTACTCGCTACAAGTGTAGTTACCGCTAGATATTAGTTAAGCACCGACTTCAACTTCCGATCAATAAAGTGAAAGGGTTTGACTTGAAGGTATCGAACATTAGTGTCGCAAGTTGAAATCATGGCTAAACTAATTTCTACCGGTACTAACACTAGAAGATTGTACTAGCGAACTCGTGACACTAAGTTTCGTCACTCTTAAGTCAACCCTTTCACTCGACTGGTCGTATGTTAAAATCGGGGCTAAACTAATTTTCACCGGTACGAACATCAGTAGCTTTAACTAAAGAAGTTACGAAACCAATTTTATTCACCTTCAAGTCAAATCCTTTCACTTAACTGGTCGCAAGTTGAAATCGCAGTTAAACTAATATCTATCAAATTCTTTCACTAGAAAAAGTAGCAAGTTAAAAACGAAACTAAAAAAATTTGTACCGGTACTTTTCATAATTTTCATAACCTTCAACTAAAACCCTTTCACCAAGGTTGCCGAAAAAAAATCTGTGTTTTTGACAAAAAAAAATCTAGAACTCTGTCATTTGAAGCTAAAATTCTGTGACGGTTTTCTGTGACGCTATTTCTATGAAAATCACTGGGAAATCATGTCAAACATCAACAAATTGAAAACTAAGGAGTTTATTCGGAAAAAGTTCAACATTTTGTTTTATGAATAACTTTTGTTTGCATGCGTGTAAATTAATGAAATTTTCAGCAAAGTTACCTGATAAGGTCATGTTTACATGTGCTTATTTTTGTGATATTTTGGCAAGGGGTTTTTGAAATAGCGTCCAATGAATAATTTTTTCGACTTTTATTTTGGGGCAACACGTGCGCCATCTATAATGTATACTATGAACCAACCTTTTTCCAAATCAAGGCTATTTTTGATAACGTTTTCTGTTTCCTGGAGCTTGATCTTCGAAATAACTAAATATTTTGAATTCGGTTAAAGTTCTAACAAATTTAGCCGACTGTCCTTCTTTGGCACAAAAACCACATTTTTGAAATTTAATCACTCTACCAACGTTTTTGAGTAATGGCACTATTCCAGATCTCACTTAAACAGAGTTTAAACTTTGTGGGACCTATTGAAGTGCAGAGAAAACGGTCGAATTTTAAGGCGGTATTTTTTGTATTTTAAGCCACTTATCGTGTCAATCGTTACGAAAGACTGAGTAATTTGCAGTTTCTACAGATCGTCGGCCTCCTCAAATACTAGACATTATATTTTCAATGTTGTCTCCTTGTTTATCTCCGGAAAATACATGCGAGACTTGTCAACGAAAAGTTTCTGGTTGGTATCCTGTCAGGTGACCGCTAAAGAGGTTGTTTTGCTGTCCATTACGAAATTTTTCAAAATATCACCCCACAAGCAGTCCAAATATATTGCGCGCGATTTGACCATCGTATTTTGTTTATTTTATCGGTAGGCAGCTTTTCTACCTTGTAGAAATGAGGTCAGGCCTATTTATAAGTCAGCTAGACGAACCAGTGAGACAAATTTTATTTTTTTATTATTTCTTCTATTCATATTTTCGGAATGAGCTTGAAAAAACTCCTCACATTACTCTCACTTAATGGAACCAATCATCTTCACTTTTATTAAAATATAAGCTCCCTATTGGATCTTCTAGGACTTCTTAAACAATATACCATGTGAATTTTGGTCGAATAGTTGATTTTCAGCTAGTTTTGGGTCTCTCAGTGGAACTTTTCTGAATTTTTCTCGATTCTGCCCAAACATTTTTGTCAATGAACTTCAGTATTGGACGCTATCTCAAAACCCACTTGGCAAATTATCACCAAATTTTGCACACGTACACATTACGTTACTAGGTAATTTCACTGAAAATTTGTTGCATCCATGCATTCAAAAGTAATTCACAAAACAAAGTGTTGCATTTTTTTCGAATAAACTCCTTACTTAGTTTTAATACAAAAAAAAACTTTACATTACCTTGTTTTCATATTTTCAAAAATAAGAGTCAGAAATAGAAAGTCAAAGTGAAAAAAAAATTAATTTTTGAAATCTGTACAAAATTTAGAAAATCTGTGAATTCTTTTAAAATTTTAAAAATTCTTTGATCTGTGACACAGATTCTGTGACGATATTTTGCTCAAAATTCTGTGATAATACAGATTTTTCTGTGATTTCGGCTACCTTGCCTTTCACTAGACGCGTCGCGTCCATTGAATTAAACAATTTTCCCAATTTTCTCTTGTTAATATTCGTGAAGAAATGTGAACTTATCCTTTAAGTTACAGTCATCGATAAGTTGGAATCGGAATGCGAAACAAACCGAGAGTAAATTAAATAATGATAAGTATGAGTACAATTGAACTTTATGTGACTTACCATATCCCGTTTTGAGCACTTTTGTGCCTTTATGTGACTTAAGTCCCGTATAACGTACGTATAAATCACTTTTGCAACTTTCAAGTTCATTAATGAGTACATATAGTTCACTCATGGGAATTGGGCAGCACAAGTCACATACAACGTACATATTGATCACTTTGGCAACTTTCAAGTTCATTAATGAGAACATAAAGTTCACTAAAGGGAATTGGGAAGTTAATTCTCTTTGTCAGCCAATATGTATGTAACTTTCAATGCCTTCGTTCAAGTAAATAGATAACTTTTGGTTGCTTGGGAATGTACTGGTAAATGAAAATTTCCTTCACGGGTGATTTTATCAACAAATTATAACGAAAGGTACCGATTTTTTGATTTCCTGTCTCGGATTTTTTTTTCGAATAACGGGACCTCTAATGTAAACAAGATGAAATTGAAGATGGGTTTCTGGAGAAAGTAAATTAAATTGAATCTTTTTCAGTGTAAAAGATTACTCTTGATCACTCTCAGTTGTATTTTAAAGTTGATGATTTGCTTCTTATTAAACACAAAAAATATCTCGAGAAACCATAGGTTTGCTATGGGATTCCAGAGAATGTTAAAAAATCAAATGTACATCTGTTCAAATTTATTCAAATGTGTTTATTCTTCATTCTATTCATTGATTTTTAGGTTATTTATGTACATTACATTTTATAAATGTTTTCATTTCATGTTAATACATAGTGATTTTCAAACGCTTTTGCAAAAAATCCAACTGGCTTTCCGCTTCTCATAACGCTTATATTTTGTGCAAAAAATACCACAAAACTAACACAACTTTTCACAGGAAACAGATATTACGAGCATTTCTGTACAAACAACAACTCAAGAGCAAATTCATAAACTTTGACTTTTGCGTTCATTTGGTTCGAGAGGTTATTTTTTTTTTGTTCTTTTGTTGGTTCACTCGCAGATGGGACAGTTCTGCACAATATTTTTTCCAATGGTTTTGGTTTTTTCTTTTATTTTATAATTTTTGTTTAAAAGCTCGTTCTAATGCATACAATTTCACTATTCCACAGACGAACTGGGCGTCAACAAGGACCGATACAAGTCTCTGGCCGACGAGATGGACTCGACCTTCGCCGAATTGGCCGGATACTAAGTCCCTGCGGAAGTCCTGCGTGGTGTCTCAAACTTATATACTTACAATATTCTCCATACTTATGCCCCAACATCGAGCATCGTTTGATTTAGAACTTTTCCTCTCATGAAAGTCGCCGCCAGCGTTATTTTACCATCCATCAGCAGGTGTATATAGAAGATCAGAAAACAAAAGAGCATCATAGTAAACATAAAAAAGGAAACAGTAAGCATTAAGCGATTGGAGCCGAAGGACGATTAAAAAGGAGAAATATGAGAATGGAAAACAATGTAACAACAAAACCGAAACTAGCCGAAAACAGCCGAACATTGCCGAACGGACGTCGCGTGTTGAAGAAAGAATTTACGTTAAAAAAAAATCAGATGCAAAACAACAAAATAACAAGGATGAAATTATTAAAGCAGCTTAAAAATTCATGTCCTATCGGTTTAAGAAAATTAGAGCTAAGGTTAGGTAATCATTATAGATAATCATTTGACGAAAGTATAAGCAAAACGTAAGACGTGATCGTTCTTTTATGAAAAGAATAGTTGAAAATGGAACCCAATTAATCAAATCATCATTATTGTTGTCGTTGTTGTCGTTGCAGCCTTACATAGTAGGCAAATATAAGCAAACAATGGTTCATGATCAGAAGCAAAAAAATACTATCCTTTGTGCTATTTTAATATTGATTATATTATAACAAAAGTAGACGTTAGACCCTATTGTTGGAAGATTTGTAGGAAAACAAAACAGTAAAACCAAGATCAGTTTAGTGTTGGTGTTGAAAATAAAAACGCAGCCTCTGGAAGATTTATCTGAACGGAAGAGATGAAGAAACAAAAAAAAAACTATCAACAATGTATTATTTGTATCTTTTAATAATAAAATCGCAAACCATCTTTATTAAAAACAAAACAAGGCCAGTTTTCAGTCGAGGGAAAATGTATTCTGCTCTCTTGGGAGCTTCGCTGGTGCGAAGCAAAGTTCCAGCAAGACACATGACGTTACACAAACAAAAAAAGAAAGCACCTAGAAAATGCTCTATTTCTCTATTTTTATTAGATGAAATTGAATGGTAATACCTATTTATTGTAATGCTAAGTTTTGATTAATTTTGTAAAATAAAAGTTATATAATAGCTAAGGAAGCATGGCTGGTGGGGTTTTTGATTATTGGAAAGGACAAAGGAATGCAAAATGGGGAAATTTCTCTCGACTTGAACCATCCGAAGGGTTTCACTGTCCACTGTTTGTGAAAAAAATTATCACAATGAATTCTAAAGTGTTTTTTAAAGTTCAAATCACACTACCACTTCTCCAAATGGTTCTATCAATTCTTTTTAAAATATAAACACTTTATATTAACGTACGAGCATCCTAGTAATTTTCCATCGTTAAAAAAATATAACCAATCAAATGTTCAAGAGACTTAACTATGACAGGAAAGTGCAATACTTAACCATGCCATTTGATAAATGGCATTACTTTCATTCTATTGAGAAGTTTTGAGATTTTTTTTTTGGAAGAACCGTTTTAGATGTATTTCAATCATTTGCAGCAAGATCAATTGGCACTCCGTTATTTTAAGTGTTATTACCACTGGAACAAAATGTAATCCAGGCTTAAATTTACCCTCTTGTGTTCGTACCACAATCATTTTTCCACATCAGGATTAATGTAGATAAAGTAGATGAACCTGGCTATTATGGGAAGAAAGCGAAATCCTTTGCTCTGGTTTCAACTTTCCCCGGTAAACAGGGAAACCCCAAAGAGCATCAATCACTTGCCCCAAATCGATCGAATCTGTGGCTAAGCTTCCATTCCTGAGTCACTTTGCTTTTACGGCTCCTCGAGCATCCAGCATCCAACGACATCCGGTGCCTCGCCAACAATCAACAGCGAAATGCAGTCTTCTCATCGCGCCATGGAGACAAATCCTGTTATATGTTTATGGATATGGTTTATGTAGTATCCGAAGGCTTGCTTTATTCTTCTATGCACAGAGCCGTTTACTAGGAGGCAATAAAAATTCTACTCGTCTATCAGGATATGCGAGAAGGAGGGGGTGAAGCATGTTGTGTATATGGAGAACACCGAATGTTGAAGCGCATAATTTATGACGAACGTGATGAATACGGAATTATTTGAAGATTGATATTCCGGAACATGAAGACGGCGGAAGTTAAAAAAAAACGTTTCGTTCAGGAGAGTGTATTGATCCGCCTTAGAATGGTTTCTGTGGGTTCTACTTCCGTGGAGGGGGTGGGGGGTCAGTTAATCAGAACATTCGCTGATTTCTTTTCAATGACAACAACTACAGCTAACTCAAAACACTCTTCATATTATTCTACTGACGGAAGGTTCTATAGCAGAATGTTTGTAAAACGAATCAATATCGAGGCGGAAGTCTTCATCGCATTGGAATTCAAAATGCTTTATAATTGTACTTTTTTCTTGACGGACGTCGCGTCAGACATTTTCAAATCGAATCAGTATACAGGCGTAAGTCTCCATCGCGCCAAACTACAGACGGAAGTCTGCATCGCGTCAGGTTTTCTCAACCAAATTTTCAACATGCTCAGGCAGAAGTCTACATCGCGCCAAAGTACTGACGGAAGTCTGCATTGCGTCAGACTTCCTTAATCAAATCTCCAATAAAACTAGGCGGAAGTCCACATCGCGATAAACTGCTGACGGAAGTCTGCATCGCATTAGATTCTCTTAATCGAATCTTCAATAAAACTAGGTGGAAGTCCACATTGCACCAAACTGCTGAAGAAAGTCTGCATCGCGTCAGATTTTCTCAATTGAATCTTCAATAAAACCAGGCAAAAGTCCACATCACGCCAAACAACGCATCGCATTAGATTTGCAACCTTATGATTCAACACATCAACCGAAACAGTCTTCAATTATGAAGATACACATTCAAGGATTTTTTTTGGATATTTTCATCCTGTTAGATGATTTATGACAACATATCAATGAACAATATTTTGGGAAAACGTTAGGCATGCGAAATATTATTTGGACTTAGAATAATTAACTTAAATAGCACAAATAGCACTTCTCTGTTTAATAACTCTCATGATCAGTGCTGCAAATTTTCTGAAAGCACGAATGATATTGACTGTGATTTTCTATCAGTGTAAAAAGCTTGAACTGAAATGAATGGAATAGAAAAGTCAACGAATATAAAAGCTTCTGATCGGCTCGGTCATCTTCGTGCTTACGGCAAGCTTTGCGAGTAGGTATGTCTTTCAGTCAGCAGAAAGCTTACTCGTAAACCCGAACTAACTTGTTTCACTCGACTGCTACGAAAGCGTCTTTTGCTTAGGCGTTTCTGTCACTCACTGCTTTCGATCAGTGAATGTAGCTTTAGCATTCAATCAGTGTCAGCGAAAGTTGCTGATAATTTCAGTAGGCATTTGTTTTTGCCATTTTCAAAAATTGTGAAATGGGATTGGAAAAGAAAACACGATTGGAAATTCGCTAAGACTATACGATTATTCAGAGGGGACGGGAAGAGAGATGAATATAAATTTCTTGATGACGACATGGCGAATATCTGACAAATATGACAAAAAATTGACAATTGTGGTCAAAAAATGACAAAATTATGACAAAATGTAATAAATATGGTGAAAAATGACAAAATTATGACAATATTTAGTATGACCAAGATCTGATAAATATGACAAAATTATGGCCTAAAATGACAAAAAATGAACTATAAACTGACAAAAAATTACAAAAACATGACAAAAATCTGACAGATGAGATACAAATTTGACAAAGGCTAAACAAAAAAAATATGAAAAATATTACAAAAATCTGACAAAAATATGTAAAAATTAAGATAGAAATATGACATTAATTTAATAATAAAATGACAAAAATCGACAAACCTTAGTCAAAAATATAACAAATGTGTTAAAAATAAGACAAAATTATGGCATAAATCAGATAAATATGACAAAATCATTTTAAAAAATTTAACAATAAAATGAAAAAACATGGCAAATTTGGTTAAAAATGGCAACATTCTGAAAGATTTGACATTTGTCAGATTTTTATCACTTTATCATAATTTTACATAGTTTGACGACATTTTTGTCTCTTCAAACTCTCATTTTATTGTTATATACAGACCCCGTTCGTTTTTGGCAACACACCTGTAAATTTTATGTTGCCAAAATCGAATGTTGCCAAAATCGAACGGGTTTTTCGTCCCTTTTTTATTTTTGATTTTCATTTCAAATTAATCAAATTGATGTAAAACCTTATATTAGCATAATTTTTTTCAATTTGGCTCAATTATATTAGTTTTAAGCAGTAAAACATGGAAAAATTCAAGTTTAAACTGTTTAAAACTCTTATAATTAAGGCGAATTAAAAAATGTCATGCTAATATTACGTGTAACATGAATTTTGATTAATTTGAAATGAAAAAAAAAAAAAAATAAAAAAGTGACAAAAAATTCGTCGTTTTGGATGTTGCCAAAAACGAACGGATTTTGCTCGGATGTTGCAAAAATCGAATGTTGCCAAAATCGACCGGGGTCTGTATTCGTCATATTTTTACCACGCTTGTCTTATTTTTGAACTTTTTTGACAATATTTCGTCATATTTTTGTTATAGTTGTCACATTTTTTCAGTTGTTATATTTTTGCAAAATTTTGTCATTTTTATAAAAAAAAGTCATATTTTTATATCAAATTTGTCATATTTTCAACAGAGTTGCGTTGGTTTTTTTTTTATTATATTGTAAAATTAAAGTGATATTTGTCAGATTTTTGTATTTTTGTTTTGTCATAATTTTGTCATACTTTTACCATATTTGTCATGTTTTATAATTTTATTGCCAAATTTTTGTCATATTTGTGTCATAATTTTGTTACATTTTTGTCGTAATTTTGTCCCCCACATTCGTCCCACACGCTCCCTCGCCAGCGTTCTTCTCGCCAACCCGAACACTTATTTCTCAACCTTCCCACCTCTACACACTATCAAGTTTTTTTTTATCAAAATCCTTAAAAAATAGGAATCTCAGCAGTAATTATTCAATTTCCGCAAGTCTAGCGCATCGAACAAGCTTTGTCACCATTCAACTAAACTTAATGATAATCGAATTGAGCTTTTTTCACTTTAAGTAATGTTTGCTTGATACTGAAAATGAAGATTGGATAATCTCATGAACCTGCAAAGAGCCTGAATGTATACTGAGCACCGATGTTGCCGATTCGTGAATGAGTATGCAGAGTGCTTTCGGGATTGAGCTTTCTGTTCATTATCAGATGAATGCAAATGGAAATGAACTGAGCGTACACTGCAGTAAATTCAATTGAAAATTGAAAGCTGACACTGATTATTTGCAGCACTGCTCATGATCCGTGGATTCATTGCTTTTAAGCTTCTCTAATCAAAATTTTTGAATTTGTTAACTTTCGATTATATTTTCAGGGCATAATTTTGAAAACTCGTTTATTTTAAAGACATAGTTTATTCTTTTCGGCCGCTCGCAAAAGTTACTATCAAATCATACACACAACTATGAGCTGGATTGGAAGCTTAAAATCGAATCTCGCTTTGTCGCTCGTCCAAGGTTGATTTGACCCCAAACAAACTGACTACCGAAAATATCAAAATGAAGCTCGATTCGCTGATTCTCTGGTTATTTTTGATGGCACTGTATTATTTCTTATATGAAAAAGGCAGTTCTAAAAACGTTTCAAAAGTTCTATAATTTAGTTAACGCACATAATAATTAATTGTGAAAGATAAAACATGATTATGGGTAAAAATCCAAACCACAATTTAAAAGAAAAGCTAGAATATTTCCAACCGTAGCTTAACGTGTACATTGCGAGTTCTTTACATCCAAATTGAAGTTACTCTCTTAAGTACTATGCTATTTATTGAATATGGTTCTTAACTCTTATTTTACGTTCCTAGCAAAATTTAAAGATAAGAATTTCTGCACAAACAAAAACTCTCGGTTAACGATCTATTCAAAACCGAGGAAAATTTTAACTGGTTACTCTCACTTGACGATCTTTACTAAGATTCGCGCATTACTGGTGATTTCTCGTATGCACTTTATTTTAATGATATTAGCATACTTCGCCTAATATTCGAAGCTGATGATTCTCCCCTGAACTGGACTTAAGTCGTAAGCTGACGTACTCTACTGTAAGTGATAAAAAAGACTGGGCTAATTATTTTCGACTGACCTAAACTAACTTTTACGCTGGCCACTTTTTTCAACTGAATCGATGTCCTCGACTAGTAGCTTCTAAAGTTCACTTAATTTCACTTAAATTGAACCGAATCCCTTTACTGAAAACTTTCCTCTGGCTGGATCGAAGTCTCGACTGGCAACCCCGCCTTCACTGGACCAAAGTCATCGGCTGGCAACCCTGTCTTAATTCGATCGAACCCCTCGACTGGAACTTTGCCTCCACTGGACCGAAGTCCTGAACTGGAACGAAGTCCACGACTTGCAACTTTGCCTTTACTGATCCGAAGTCCTCCTAAACTGGACCGAAGTCACCGACTGGAAACTATGCCTCTACTGGAGTGAAATCTTGAACTGGACAGAAGTCTTCGACTGGCTATTTTACTAGACAGAAGTCCTCTTCTGGACCGAAATCAGATGCCTTGATTGGACCGAGGTCCTGAACTGGATCGAAGTCATCGACTGGAAACTTTGTCTCTTCTGGACCGAAGTTATGAACTGGGCCAAAGTCCTCGACTGACAACTTTGCCTTTACTGGACGAAATCCTCGACTGGCAACTTTGCCTTTTCTAGATCGAAGTACTAAAATAGACCAAAGTCCTTAACTGGAAACTTTGCCTTTACTGGACTGAAATCTCGCCTGACAGCTTTGCTTTTACTGGACCGAAGTCCTCGATTTCCAACATTGCCATCACTGGACCAAGGCCCTCGACTGGCAACATTGCCTTTACTAAATAGACCGAAATCTTCAACTGGCAACTTTGCCTCTACTGGATCGAAGTCTTGAACTGGACCGAAATCATCGAGATGCAACTTTGCCTTCACTGGCGGTTCCGTCCTACAAACCCTTTTTTTCAATTTCGTGAAAATGAGGACATACTTACCAATTTCCAAATTATTTACTTCTCTTACATTCGAATTAAATAATCCCTGACTAAATATTTTCATCAAGAGTCCCTAATTATAATTTTCAATTAACTTAAAAATATCACTCGTCGTCATTTCTTAATCGTTCCGACCAGAGATTTCCTCAAAACTAGAGTTTTTTGCATTAAAAGATGCTCATTTAGTTAACAAAATCCTGGAAGGATCGTCATCGTGAAAATATTGGGTTTTAACTAACTACCAGAGCAAATCTCTGATTATCGGGTGACCTGAACAGAGGACTTACCAAACTATTTTTGCAGCTTACCGGAACGCTGACTGCACGAGAACTGACTTTAACGGTTTTCCACCAACTAACATGACAGGTGGTTCGAGAGTCAGTGTCTATATATAATTTTACAGATTTTTGACTATATAAATTTCGGTTTTTTTATTTTGTTTTGAAAAATCATGATAATATTGTAAACTTTAATTGATGTTTTCCAATCTATATACCTATATAAAAAGCAATTTCTGTGGGTTTGTTTGTTTGTTTGCAAATTTGCACACGGAAGTTTTCAGGAATGAACAATCGATTTCAAATATCAAATTTTGTACAAGGGGACAGCAAAAAGGGGCGTCAATATTAATAGTTCATTGTTTTTGCGATGTTGGCCTTATTAAACATAGGATTGAGATGAAAATTTGTACATTGGGGTTTTAGGGGATGGGAAACTGATGTCAGATTTCAAAGTTTGGTTCAGGGGTCGGCTGAAGGGGTCGTCCATATTAACTTTTCTCTGTTTAGCGATATTGTCGTTTTTATGAATCCGATAGAAATGAAATTTTGTGCGTGGGAGTTTCAAGGGCGAGAAATTGATTTCATACATTAAATTAGAGATTGAGGTTGGAAAAGGGTCGTCCATACTGATTGTTCATTGTTTTCGCAATATTGTCGTTATTATGCATCGGGTTGAGATGAAACTATGCACTTGGAGGAGACAAGCAATTAATTTCGGGTATGAAATTTTGGTCGGCGAAAGGGGTCGTCCATATTAACTTTTTTCTGTTTTTTTTTATACTTACGTTGTAATGCATTTCAATGATATGAAATTTTACCCACAGGGATTTGAATAGACGAGCAATCGTTTTTAGGTATCAAAGTTTGTGTAAAGAGTCGACATAGAATCGATTTGAAAATTTATGTACAGGGATGTAGTGATGAAATCAATATGATTTTATGTGTTGAATTTTGGATTATTGTACAACGAAAAGGGAAAATTCTTTTGAACCATCCGCCGTTTTTTGAAATTGTCGTGAAAATTAAACGGGTCAACGTGCTTATTGAATAACGGTATACTAAAAGAAACTGTTATGTCGTTTATGAAGTTTGGTTCTTACCTTATCAATGAGGCTAATCTCAAAGCGAAGGTATTTTTCTTCAGTATTAGGAATATCAAGATTGGATCAAAACAATAACATCTAATCTGAACACATTTTTATACTTTTAGCGAAACGAAGTTCGTACGGGATCAGCTAGTTTAAACATAAAAAAAAACACAATTTTTCATTACTTCAAAATGAAATTGATGCCATTTCCATCACAGAAATTCTGTTTTAAATCACAGATAGTGTTGCAGTTTATATCGACTTTTTTGAACACTTTCGGATGAATTCAGAAGCGCGGATTGACTTTTAAATCGATTTATATTGTCTTCAAAGATATGCCTTTTTATTGTACAACTTTAAAGAATATTCAACTTGAGCTTTTGACTTAACTTTATTTTGTGTTGCGGAGATATATTTGATCACTTCGGTGGTTGGTTTTGACTGCTGATCGTCAGCTGATCGGGTGTTGATCAGCTGTGCCAAAAGAGTATCCAGTCTGCCATAAATTTGCTCTCAAGAGGTTTGTTTGCTCTCGTTTTGCTTCCGCATTATGAGACTCATTAATGTGGCTTAAATTTACGCGTTAACATTACCGGCCCCCCTCAGGGCTTGTGATATAGCTCAGTTGGCAAGTCTGTTGTCTCCTGAGCCGATGTCCGCGAGTTCGAGCCCAAGAGTAAACATCGAACACAGTTGTACCGGATCAGTTTTTCAATAACGATCCGCCAACTGCAACGTTGATAAAGTCGCGAATGCCATAAAGATGGTAAAACGACTATAATCGAAACAAAAAAAAATTACCGGCCCCCTTGATATGCCTAGCATTATCAACGAAATTAAAACTCTACTATATCTACTACTTCTCAAAACAATCCAAAAAAATGATATCACGAAATTAACAAAATGAAAGAAATGCGTTGATTTTCTGCTGAACTCGATCAGTGTCTCACTAGACTGGACATCGTCTTCTTCTTATTCTTCAGAGTGGACTGTATGTTTTCCTCTTCGACCTGGCTGTGGTTGTATGTTGTAGCCTATGCCTTCGATGAAGAAATGCACCGTTGATCCTGGTACACGGCCTCCTAGGCCCATCAACTCTGGAATCAAATGAGAAGGGCTTTTTTACTCAATCAAAAATTATTATTAAAAGATTTCCCTGAAGCGGTGGCTTCGAGCCACCGCGGGTGCTCATTGCGCCGATGCTGCTGCGATTATCGGTGAAGGCCTCATGAAATCTTCTTTGGGAATGGGACGAATTGTGGTGATAGCTTTACTTCATCTGACGACTGCGATGTGGTTGGCACGACTTCCTGCTGATGAAAGGATTGTGTATGCTCTTGAAGGAATAGTATAAAATCACGCAAACTTAACTCCCTCAACCTCCACAAAAATACAAGACGCTCTATCAACTTTCATTCAGCGAGGTAGCGTGCCCTTAGGGATGTGACCGACTTAAAATTCTGGTAGACTTCAACGCTTCGTGGATGAACTCTACGGTATGGACGGTCAGCGACCGCCGTGGGCAAAGACGAGACTATGGAGTATGAACATTTGTTGAGCTTTTTTGACCATATTTTAAAAACAAATAACTTAACTGGACTGCCGAGGCCAATTGACCCCCGCAGGCGCGACGATTGCGCCTCGATGTAGGAGAACTCTAATCTGCCCTTTCTGGTGGTTCAGGATTGTTGCTCCAGATAAGTAGCATGCGATTATTTGTGAGCATGACATCATGCTGAATTGCAGGGGTTTGAACTTGGTTCTCATTGAAAACCTTGCCAGAAACGTTCCATCCCAGCCGTGTATTCTGTAGTACTGGCCCAACGTCGTTTAACTTGTGTTGTCCTTCCAACAAGAGATCGTAGAATATCTCAGCCCCGAGAATTAGATCAATATTGCCGGGATTTTGAAAATCGTGATCTGCAATGTTTAGTCCTGGAGGTATCTTCCAACAAGTGATGTTTAACTTTTTCCCGGGGAGACCAGAGGTTACTTTCGGGAGGACGTGAAATTTCAAAGTAGACCGGTAGTTGGTATACCGCGATCCAATGGAAGCGATTACAGACTGTGTGGAACAGGTAGTTGATTGTCCAATACCGTTGACTGGAAGATGATTTCGATAGCGTTGAAGTTTCAAAGACTGAGAAATTCTTTCAGTCATGAAGCATAGCTGTGATCCTGAATCCAACAAAGCTCGTGCTGGAATGGAATTTCCATATCCATCCTCAATCATAACAACTGCTGTGGACAGCAAAACAGTGCTTGAAAAGTTACTAGGATTTACGGATATGAAAGAACTGTGGCTAGTTGAAGGATTGTCTGTGGTACTTGAGGATGGGTGGTTAATCATGTTCGGATTGTGCGATAGATGTGTCTGGTTCTGGAGAGTGGAATTAGGAAGGATTTCTTCAAAGGGTATCTCTGTTTGGTTCTGTGGTGGCTGTTGATTCGCGTCCTGATTGACTTGCTGTTGAACTCGTAACTGCTCTAAATTGGACTGTGATACAACAGGACCAGCATGCAGGAGGGTGTGATGGCCTCTTCCGCAGATCTGACAGGATCCCTTAACACAAAATCTCGCGATGTGACCTGGCGAGAGACAATTGAGGCACAATGATTTCTTCTTAACCAAATCAACACGATCGGACACCTTCATTTGTGTAAACTTTTGACACTTAAACACTGAGTGTATAGACTCAGCACAGAAAGGACAGGCAAACTTATACTCGAGACTGGTATGACTGAGTGCCGGAAAACTAAATTGCTTTTTCAGTTCCCCTTGACTTGAATTAGTTAATGAAAGATTACGGAGCACCATACACCTTGACTTCAGGAATTCAATCAACTGCGGATATGTTGGAACCTCCTTCGAGTTGTAGTGGCATTCCCAGTGATGTAAAGTAGCAGAATTCAAACGCTGGCACAACATATGCTGAAGAATGGTGGTCATCCCATCAGTTTCCACACCGACCTTGTGGAGCATCATCAGCGTTGTCTCAAAATCCTTCACCACTCGGTGGAGCTGTTCATAGGATTCCTCTTCCATGGGGTAGACAAAGAACAAAACGTCGAGGTAGGATTTCACTAAAAGCTTTTTGTTCTCAAAGGAATTGTGGAGAGCTTGCCATGCAATGCTGTAGTTAGCCGATGTCAACTCAATTGAACTTATTTCTACCAATGCGTCACCTGTCAACGACGTTCGGAGATAGGTAAACTTGTCGATGTCGGAAAGATGATGGTTGTTGTGGATCGTGCTGGAGAATGTATCCCGGAAGGTGATCCAATCCTGAAGCCTTCCGCTAAATGTTGGCAACTTCAATTCAGGGAGTTTGATTCTGGGTTGTGAAACGGATGCTTGAATTGACCTTTGAGTGCTGGCACCGGAACCACTTTCGGCTGCTTCCAGCACACCCAAACAGTGTTTAATGTCGAAGAAACGATTCTCGAAGTTCTTGATGATGCGCATATTGACTTCTTCACGTTCGCTGATTCTCATCGCACGTTCAAGGGCCGCCTGTTCCTCGTCGCCTTGAATGCAAACGTCCATTTCCGCATCGTCAGTTATCACCTCAATGTTCTCCCGCACACGAAAAAATTTATCGTACAGTTCGTCCAATTTCTGCATGCGGAATTTTAAGGATATGAAATCTCGCTCTGCTTGGTAACCGTTCGCAAAATCCTGGATGTTGTCCATTAAACTTCTCAGGTTCCTTTCCTGCTTCACCAGGTGTCGTAAGTCCTCTCGAGGCATGGTAGTTATCCGGGCACGCACAACCACAGGATAAACTCAACACCACTGCACTGCACGGTATCACGAGCCCACAGAACAGCACTGTTAACGACGATGTTTCACGATTAACAACCAACCAACAGAATGTCCGATGATCGAATTTAACCGACTCTCGCAAAATGATTAACCCAGCATGCACAATTACCTTCATTAAATTTGGTTCCCGCATAAATAAGGATTGTATCCATACGTTTTCTGTAATAGTATAACGACGATTTGACGAAGTGTAGAAAAATGTTAAACGAACGATTAATACAACATTAAAATACATTGCTCTAAACGTGAATTCCGAATTGACAGTATTTTAAATATGTCGTTAGGTTATGTAATTGTTAAAAACTGTTAAGAACTTTGTATGGAGATACCGTTCTGTAAACAGTCAGCTTAAAGTTCATGAAACACTAACGCATATAGTTTTCATGTCATTGAACTGTTAAATGAATAAATCGATACGCCGCTAATAAATAACAATTTGTCAGACTGTTGAGTGAACGTTTAGAAAACTGTTAGAGCAATAAGAAAAAAGATTATACAAACCGTTTGTACTAAAATAACTGTTCATTTGATGGGGTCCAGTTTAAAGTAACCATTAGAAAAACTATAAGATCAAAAGGTTCAAATGTTTGCGTGACGATAACTTGAATGCCCATTCAACGCCAACGAGTAATGCTGATAAATCATTGCACTGTTTGCAATTCCTTGTAATACCATAAACTGTACCTAATTCAAATGATCAAATTGTTTATTTTTCACGCTAACCTTTTCAATCCCTCTATAATTTCAAATTCATCAAATGGACGGAGGTTTTTCGAATGAAATGATTTAAGAGGATGTTAATTACACAACAATTTTATTAAAAGCACTTTAATTCAAGTTCATTGTACTTCGATGTAACTTTAAAAGTCATAAACAACAACAATGTCAAATCTTCGTTAAAATACATTTATATTGCAAATCACTTTCCATCTTATGGTCGTCGAGCCCTACGGAGGTTCGAAATTTTGTTCGCAATGTATTTTTTTATTTTGGTTATTTGCGAAGCTTTCCTTATTTGCAGGACATTATGAGAGCCCACACGGAGAGCTGTTCTTTCTGCTACTTTATCTGTAAAAAAGTAATTTTATAAGATTTTCATTTCAGTTTGAATCATAATGAATATTTACCGCAAATGAACTCCAATAATTTGGGCTCAATTTTCTCGCTTGCAGGATATTTCAATGATCCGTCTGCGTTTTTAACATTTAGAAAACGATGAGATGGAAGGCCCGACACGCTCATTTTCTTCAAACGTTCTGCGCTTAACAGATGAATCGCAATGTAGCTAGCGAAAATGCTATCTGTCGCCGCCCGCTGGTTGTATTCTTCGATTTCCGAAGAGGAAATTTGGAAGCTGTCGTGTTCGGTGAACTGCACCTGTAATGAGATGTTATGATTTATAATTAAAACGACATTAAGAATCCTGAATAAAGCTGTTTGAATGGCTATTTTGGTCCTCCCCAACAACAGCAGCAACAAAGCAAGATGCATCAGGCAGACAGCATCCGATCATCAATCAGTAAATGAATGAGTGAGTGAGTGAGTGAGCAAGAAATGTTATTGAGTGAAAAAAGAAACTGAAAATCAGGTAGCTTCTCGATCAGTTGAGATTTATTTCCATCTGGAGAAGGAACGTCGCTCTTTCAAATTTTATTTCTTTGATTCTCGGAGCAGCTTTCGCTGTTGAAAACAGTGTCTCTCATGTGAATTGAGTGATTTTCGGAACACTGGTATACTGCCGTTCGAAGCAAGAATGTCCCATGTGACTTTTGGGTCATTTTTACTTTTCTGCTGGAAACGGTCTCTTTTAGTCACATTTTCGTAGATGACGGAAAGAATTAAAGAAACATAAGCTATCAAAGAACGAAAGAACATAAGCCGTAAATATCATGAATTTTTCGAAAAAGATACAACAAGTACCAAAGATGTACCAAACGATTTCATAACATCAGTATTGGTCTCTTTTAGTGTTAACTTTCGAATAAAAACACAAACAAGTATACTTTGTTCTGTACGAAATTTTCATCAAGGTGGTTGTCTCTATGTTGATAGTTCTACGCAAGAATGTCACACTAGAGAAAATTCTATGAAAAATGCAAATTTTATCAAAAAATTGTCTTAAGATGAGTTCAAAATGTTGAATTTAATGTTATTCACTGAAAAGAACACTAAAATAGAGGGCAGAGGAGGAGCGAGAAGCCTTGAGTGTTTTATTCAGAGAAATTTTCACTAAACACTTTTCGGTAGGCACTACTTACAGGATCAATACTCAACTATACATTTTTATAAACAAAAAGGAACGTATTTCTCAAACTACGGTTTAGCATGAGTTTTTGGGAAAGAAATAAACTACGCAAGCTTTTAAAATGATAGAAAAATTATAGCCAGTTTTTCGTAGCACTAGCATCGGCATGCGTTCTGATTCTACGCAAAAGTGTCACACGGAGCATTTTTGGCTCTAATTTGCTGTTTTTTTGTAGGAAATGTAATTTTTTTGGCAAAAAACATTGTAAAATGATTTAACTTGAACTGTTTAGGGGAGATGAGGGCATAACGAGCACCCGAGGCATAATGAGAACTACGCTTTTCTACGAAAGTGCGTATTTTCTTAAATAAATTTTCATGAGGATTTGTTTCGTACTTCCTATAGTATTAATTTTTCACAAAAAAAAGGAATCTCCTTATCATCTTTACAGAGATATTTAAAAAAACTAGCTTGGTTCTCAAGTTACGAAAAAATTATAATTTTTGAGCACCACGAAATAAGCTCTTATGATCTTAAAATAACCTTGATCTATAATGTACGCACTGCAACATGATGTTCACATTGTTTCTCAATTTTTACCATCATAAAATTTTTGATTTTTCATTTTTATCAATTTTAAAACACGTTTTTACTGAAATTTGTTGACTAGGGGCATATAGAGCACCATATTATCGAGGCATAATGAGCATTTTCTGCCGTAGAATCTAGCAGCGAATTAAAATTGATTTATAGCGCCACACCTTGACTAGTTTTCATCCGACAATTTAGCCTATTGGTAAGGTGTCGGAGAGGTTATCAAAAGACTAGAGTTAGATTTCTGTTCGAGGTGATTTTTTTCCATTCACAATTCATGATCGATTTTTTAATTGTTACATTATACGGCTAGTAGCATCATCCTCCGAACAAAGCACATAATGTATGAGCGTGCGTGAATTGTTTGTATTCTACAAACAGACCTAGATTATTTTGTTATTGCTTTGTTTGATGAATCTACGACTCACCTGACTTCATCGAATTGAATTCGCTGCTAGATTCCCCGGCAAAAACGCACATCTTGCTCTGATTAATGGTGCTCATACTGCCTCAGGGGGGGTTCTCATTATGCCTCCACAGTGGCTGGTTTTCAGCTTTTGGCAAATTTTTTTAAAATGCATTTTTTAACGTTTTCATCTAGTTTTTCACTTCTCAGCCCGTTAGGGAATAGGCTTTTCAAGTGTCTGAACACGAAACAATAATGTTACCTTCATATTATAGCTATTTTCTATGGTTAAATAACCGTTTTCCTTAAGGTGGCCATTATGCCCCCATCTCCCCTACTACGAAAAAACTGTCGGTGAAATTTTAGTTCGAGAGAAAAATTGGAAATATAGCTGATATTTCAATCTCGTTTTTCTCGTTTGCACGTTTTTCCACATGGGACAATCTTGCTTAGAACGGCAGTATAATGTATAAAAATCGGGAGTATGACATTTGGCATAAAGTCATTTGGCATAATGCCTTTTGGCATAAAAGCCATTTGGCATAAAGCCATTTGGCATAATGCCCTTTGGCATAAAGGTCATTTGGCATAAAGGCCATTTGGCATAAAGTCATTTGGCTTAAATTTATCTTTTCATGTGGTCTCGTTGAGATTCAATTTTCGGACAAAGTTGCGAGTTTTCTTTTCCTAAGTTTTGCGACACTGCCGCAAACATCGAGGATGCAGGGGGTGAGGCGGCCCAAAGCCGAGGTGGCTGCCGACCCGCCGTCGGAAGCGGCGGCCTTATTACATTGGTCTAGGTCTACTGAGGCCTCCTAGGTTTATGTGAAAGCTAGGGGTGATCCCTTAGCCCCGACCGCCGCGCGATAGCGCGAAGGACAATATTTCATAAAGTAAGGTTTTTAGACCTAAGCTGAAACCGACTACTCACGCTGCGCGTTCGAACTTCCATGAAGTATTATCCTTCGCGCGGCCGTCGGGGCTAAGGGATCACCCCTAGCTTTCACACAAATCTAGCAGGCCCCAGTAGACCAATGCAATAAGGCCGCCGCTTCCGACGGCGGGTCGGCAGCCACCTCGGCTTTGGGCCGCCTCACCCCCTGCATCCTCGATGTTTGCGGCAGTGTCGCAAACTTAGGAAAAGGAAACTCGCAACTTTTTCCGAAAATTGAATCTCAACGAGACCATATGAAAAGATAAATTTAAGCCAAATGACTTTATGCCAAATGGCCTTCATGCCAAATGACCTTTATGCCAAAGGGCATTATGCCAAAGGGCATTATGCCAAATGGCTTTATGCCAAATATCATACTCCCGATGCGGCAAATGGCTTTATGCCAAATGTCATACTCCCATTAAAATCACAGTTCATGCTAAATGTTAAATTTTTCTTCAAAAAAATAAAAAGGAACTTTTCTATTTTTACCTGAGAGATGTTTCGCAGCTCCTTCAAATTTCGAAGTTCTTTGGAAGTGCTAAGTGAATATTCATCACTTTCTGCCTTTTCTTTTTCAAGCCTCGCCAATTTTTTTTAAAGTTTAGTAAGCCTGGTCTTTTGCTTTGAAAATCTGTCCTGCAGTATTTTATATTTGGCTTTCCAATCGATCTCTTCTGGGATGCTGTTTTGAATGAAGCTGGTGGATGCAACGTCATTATACGACCTGTTACTGACTGGTGTTGGTGCTGGCTGGCTGGTACTGGTACAAGCTACATCATCCCTCAAAGCCATGACGGGAGGTGTAACGGGTGTTATCGTGCTTTCTTCTTTTAACCATTCGGTATTTTCATATATGATTTCTGATCCTTTGTCCAAAACCTGAGCTTCTTGGGTGAAACTTATTTCAAACACAGCTTCAGCAGGTATCTCCACCATGTTTGACAAAGATTGTTGAGAAACAAGTAAAGGATCTCTGGATAAATGCTCTGACGAATTGTTTGATTGGCAAGGTGAGATGTATGCCAATCCTGATGTGCTTAAATTTATGCCTTTTTCAGACAGTCTTCTTCTCAACATTTGTTGTAAGTCGCTTTCTTGCATCGGGTAATCTAAAATTATCGAAAAAAAGCAACGTTAATTATAAAAACCTAAAAACATTAGACAACACGCAGCGAAATTTTTTTTTTTCGTACAAAGGATTGCCAAAGAGTCCCTCAAATCAACCGGTCGCAAGTAAAGTTCCATCCAAAATTTTTAAAAAAGTTCATGGTACTATTAGTAGGGCATCTTCAATGATGTGTGTGTAATTTATGTTGCAACACACGAGATTCGATTTTATCCAAAATATACTTTTTTTCAGAAAAAAACAAGTACTTTTCCAAACTTTTTATGATCAGAATGCTGAATAAAGCTAAACTGTATTGAATGAAGGAGAGAAAATTGAAAAAATATGTAAATATCAAGTAGGGGGAAGTCGTCTATGGCCGGACAACATAGATTTTTCGAAAACACAATATATCCTAATAATGTTTTATTCTGGTTTGTCAAAAAAACTTCAATGACTGGACGTTTATTATTGGAAAACACATACTCACAAGACCTGTGCAAGTGATTTCAGTCATTTTGCCACGTTTTTTTTGCCACAAGTGACAACTTTGGTGAAGTAATTCATAGTGTCCGGCCATAGATAACACTTTTTGAAATGGGTGAAAACTAACATGAAATGATTTCTCTTACCACCTGGATATGTTGTAAATTTTTTTTTTCTAATATAGTTAAGTGATCATAATATTGATGTTCTACAAATCAGTAGAGGAACCAATATTTACAAAAATCTATTTTTTTAGTTATTGCTTAAAAACCTTAAGTGTCCGGTAGTAGACAACTTCCCCCTATGTATAAAGCGGTCGACCGGGGATCCCTATACTTACCCAAGGAAGGGGTTGGAGACAAAAATTTTAGATTTGTGCAAATAAACTCTTTCTTCTTAATTTTTAACCGTCGTTTCTTTTCCTAACTGGTTGTTTCGAATGTAAGGATTGTTTCAATGTAGAGTTTTTCGTCAAGCGCCAGCTAGTTGACGACAAATTTACGATTGAAAAAGATGCACATCAACTCTACATCGTAATCAAAAAAAGAAGATAAGTAGCAAACAATCGTAAACAAACGAAATCGATTTTGGCTCCTTAAAACCTAAAGGTATGAGCCGTTTCAAATAAATTGTTAAAAAAAATTAAAAAAAAGAAAATTAACAAAAAGTCACCGTAAATATCTGCTATTGTCGGAACCGTATCTCTTTTACAGTTATTGGATAGATTACAAGTAAATTTAACATTTTGCATGAAAAATTTGAAAAAGTTTACAGCGCTGTTTTAATAGCCATCGTCCCCACTTACCCCGGTGGTTAATTTCACAGTAAAACTGAGGATTTCGAATTTTAACAAGATACATAAATTTCTCAAGACCTCATTAATTGAAATTTGGATTTGATTTGAATCATATTATTGGTAGCCATCTAGTTTCTAACATCTAAATTGATTATGTTATTTCATAGTTAATGTTTTCAATTGTATTAAATAATATTGTTTAATATTATATTATATTTATAATATTTTGGCCATCCCATGGTGGTGAGGTTGGTAAAATATACCGGAATTCATTTTAGGACCGATGCACTGACGCATCTGTGAATTAGTTTGGAAAAAGCCCTCATAAACGGGACAAGTGCAAATTTAGAAATTTTTTCACAGAAGTACCGTTGCTTTTTACCAACATTTTTTAATTTTTCACTTTCAACGGGAATTTGTTGAGAACTATTTTACTGATACAACGAACGATAAGATATATTTTTTGAAAATATACATTTTTTTAAGGACATAGGAAAGTTGATAGAAGTTGAAGTGAAAGTTTAAGGAACACTCACCTGGCAATCTGTTCTCACATTGGGAATCCTGATCGCTGATCACTATTTTACCGGATCTACAGGCAGCACTCAAAAATGGCGGCTTCCTGAGTGCTGCCTTTTTTCCACCCTTTCGCCGGAAACCTGAAAATAAACTTTATTAGAATGTACATTGATAAAAATATATATGCATACATACCGGGATTTTTAGTTTTAACAGTAGCACCCAAATTCGGATCCATTTTAGCTGTGATTTCTTTATTTTCCGTCCTCGCACTTCTCCTCTAACTTTGGTGCAATGGACGCCAAGACAGCCAAGACAGCAATCTTGTTGGTTTTTCAGTTTGATGGCAGCAATCTTGCACGCGTTCAAGCGCAAGCAGAGGTGCCAGGTGTTGTGATTTTTCAGGATTTGTCTTATGAGAGAACATCTTAATTTAAAAAAAACGCTTGAATTGTCCTGATTTTTGAAAAATGTTCTGTAAATGTCCTGATTTTTGTAAAAATATCTAAATTATAACTAAATTTATACTTAAATTATGAGAACATCAAACAAATCAGTTATTAAATAATTGTACCGATGATAATCTTTGGTTCAGGTGATTTTAACCACCTGGTACCCTGAGCTCCAGCCAAATAACAGAGGCAATTGAAGTTAGCACTACTACATGCGCATAATGATATATTTAAAATACAGTAGATCATGAATTTACGATTCAAGCAATAGATTTTACAATTTCAATAATCGTTTGCTAAACGTTTTTTACTTTCGTTTGAAAAATAAGTCATGCCAAATAGATTTGAACACTGTAAACCCGTGAAAATGTGTATTTGATCAATTTCATTCTATAAGTCTAGTTTGCGGACACAAGAGTACCTCAATTTTGTGTTTATTTAAGCCAATTGAGGCTCTATATTGAATTAAGAATGAAATCCGCTATATAAATTTAAAAAAAACTGATGTAACAATGTCTCTTTGTTTTCAAGCTTAACATTATGATTCCACATTTCGTTTAATATACCGCAAAATTGAGTACATTCACTGGTTTACCATTAACCCACCAAGTGTTTCTCCCGCAATTGTACTGAATCATTCTCCGGTAGTTGTGTAGTGGTGATAATTATTTATCTATGGTGCGTGTGGCATATAGGAGGATTTGCGCATTTGTACCATTGTAATCGATTCGAATCGCTGATCAGCAAACATAAAAATAATTCCTCTACCTCGTAAATTAATATTCGAAATGATGCGTAGCCCGCGGATGAGTTATATATTCTTCGAAGATTCACTACGCAGAAGAGTTCTACGAAAGGTGAGTGAAAATATTCAACTAAAATAAATGTAGTTTCATGGCTTTTAAGACGTTTCAGAAACGGGGCAAACTCAATGAATCGTCAACCGTTCCTTCCTCATCGCTTATCCGAGGCCGTAAAACAGAGATCCAGGAATGTTCCGGGTTGGATTTACTGCCTACACCTGGAGCAAAAACTTGCTCAGAACTCGTAAGTGCAGTTTTTTGACGTAGAATTACGTCTTACGGCAACACTATAGGGGGGCAAATTGAAATCCGCGAACGAATCTTGCGTCACGAAAAACGCCTCTTTCAGAGACATCTTTCTTAAAAGACATACCAAGCCTGCTTAACGTTGATTGGCTATTCGAAAATGAAAAAAAACTAGGACGCCCCGCCCCTTGACCAGCGTTCCCACATTTTAATCTGTATTTTCGAGCCAAAAAATCTTTTTAATCTGTATAAAATCTCAAAAATCTGTATTGAAATCTGTATCAAAAATTTTCATACCAGATACTTACGCTGAACTATGGTGACATTTTTATAAGGCGTAGTGCACTCATTTGGACTACGCTGCTCATTACTGCGGGCTGCTATTTGTGCGACATGTCAAACCATAGTGTTATACCTGATATTTTGTATACGCGAACCGTTTTTGGTTTAACTTTGTCCGATTAACTGTAACGGACAAAATATATGTCCGCTATGTGTGAAAATTAAGGTCCCGCAAAGTTTTAGGTCGATGTATTCAATTTAATATAACGATCTGTGTGCTTCTGGGGTTTAACAAACAATTGGGATTTGAACATTCTGCCTATAGTCTTTACCATTAAAAGTTACATTTCCTATAATGTAATGACCAATTTTGGTATATGATTCTTAAATACAGGTCTTAAAACTTTCTTTAATTCTTTGCATGTTGTTTTGCATTGTAACGGTTCCGAACTCTAATCTGGAAGTTTTGTCTTATTTGCAAGCGTAATAATTGATGGATAATTGAATCGATTGAATCATCAAAGTAGATTATTATTGATTGACTCGAAGTATAATCAAAATATCTTGGAAAATCTCTGATTTTCTGAAAATCTGTATGAAATCTGTATAAATTTCCAATTATCTGTAATCTGTATATACAGATTCTGTATTACAAAATGTCAAAAAAATCTGTATATTTACAGAAAAATCTGTATATGTGGTAACGCTGCCCTTGACGATTTTTGTTTTCTCCAGCCAACGAAAGTTATAAAAGAAGGAGTCGACTAACTGTTTGGTTCATTTGTTAAGAGAAACTCAAACTGGACACATGTGCAGCAGCAGAGATGGACAACAGCGCGCCGGAAAAAATTAAGAAAGCAGAGATGATATCACACACACACACACACACACACACACACACACACACACACACACACACACACACACACACACACACACACACACACACACACACACACACACACACACACACACACACACACACACACACACACACACACACACACACACACACACACACACACACACACACACACACACACACACACACACACACACACACACACACACACACACACACACACAAACACACACAACACACGCGCACACCTCCCATCACAACCTCCCATGGAACATCACCCACCAGCCGCCGCCCTCTTTCCACATCACCCATCATACTTCCCATTCCCATCCTTCGCTCACAATCCACCCATCGCACACCACCCACCCATCGCAAACCATCAACCCATCGCACACTACCACCCACCCTACCTCACAACCCATCGCACATTACAACCCACCCAACCTCACCACCCATCGCACACGTCTACACACCTATCTCACACCACCCACACCCGTCCATACCGCCCACTCAACGCACACGACTACCAATAATTTAAAAAGCTCAAGAACAACTCTTTGAAAGTTTATGGCCCTGAAAAGGGCCGTTTGTAATTTTTGGACGAAATGAAATGGTTAATCTAATTTTTTTTTTTTTTTTTTTTTGGATTTTAAACCAATGGTTAATCTAATGCTTTCTCCGGAATCCTAGGTAGGAGATCAACATTTTAAGTTAGTGATTGCAATGTGATCTGAAGGGAAATGAAAACATAATACTGATTCCAACGAGACGCATGAGGCTAAACAGTTCGAGAGCTTTTGCACTGAGTCAAGCGTTTAGATCAAAGCAGTCATTGAAAGCTATTCTCGCAAGCGTTTGATACAAAGCTCGTGTGTTGATAACATTATTTGCATAACTACCGGGCGCAATAATTTCGACGACATCGGCTTTGTTTCTGCTTATACTTATATTTAATTCGCCTTTTGTTATGCAGTTAAATAAGCTGCATACTATCTATAGGGGAGAGTGGGGATACTTGATCCCCTTTTCTTATTTTCACCATATCTTTTTGGAAAAATTTAGGAACTTGCCGTCTTTGACATTTTCTGACAGCTTGTAACTTCAAGTTTCTATGCTCCAAAAATTAGAACGATACTTGAACCCGTTGATGAACTAGAAGTATTTTCGTGGGAGTAGAAAAATTGCAATTTTTCTGAAGTTAGGGGAGACTTGATCCCCTATTGAAGGAGACTTGATCTTTTATTCAGGAAGCCCTAATCCTTGTATAAAAATCAAACAAAACCCCAAGATAGACTATAGATAGACCAAGAGTTGACTATTTTGGTCATGTTTGTTCTCATTTCACAATTTATAGCAGACATAAGAAGAAAATTCTATAACTTTGTCTCAACGCTAATAACATTGCATACTTCAAGGCGCTATTTTTTTATAATTAAGAGAAAATCAATTATTTTTGCTCTTTTCTTCAGACAATTGTTTGATAAATATTAGTTTTTGGATAAATATAAGTAATTTCGTAATCAGCAATCATAACGATCAATTCAGAAGAAGAATATGCCGTTTGGAAGGGGGATCAATTGTACCCAACTCTAGGGGATCAATTGTACCCATAATCAACATTTTAGAAAACTTTATCTGAAAAAAGTTGAGAGTTTTCCATTACTTTGAAAATATGGCATTATGAAGTTCATTTAACGTTCGAACGATTGAGGGATTGGAACAAATATTTTTTTCATAATTTTCCCATGTAAGAAACATTTTAAAGTGATGAAAAAAGATCTTCAAGTTACATTTTGTGAAATTTTTCAAACAAAGTTCAATTACTCCAACAATTATTTTGTTTAAATTTTTTAAACTACAAGCATTGTTATTTTGCTCATTTTGGCACATTTTTCTAGAACATTTGATCTTTGTAAGACATTCCAGTTTCGAGATATAGCTAAGGAATCAAGTATCCCCAGGGATCAAGTATCCTCATTCTCCCCTATGGGTCGTTTTAGACCATTAATAGGTATTAAAACGACAATTTAGGGAAGACTGACTTTTCTTGAAGATCATTTCCTTCAAAAATTCGACATACTTTATTCTAGGATGCTAATTTAAGACGAAAACACATTGACACAAGACAGGCTGTCGTAATTCTACGTGAACTTATCGGTCGTTTCTTATATACAACCTCTGTAACTTTTTTCCATTAAATTTATCGTGAGCCAAAAATTTTTTTCATTTCATCTGGAGTGTGCAAAACTTTACCAACAGAATGGTTTTTCGGTAACAGTGCCTCCGTCATCGCTTCTTCAAACCCGGAGCAACGAGATCAAAACAAAAGAGATTTTTCACCTAAACGTATCATCACTCACGTTTCCTTCATCATCGTCTCTCCAAACATTCGACGCAGACATCCATACATACGCCGGAACGGAATTATTCCCTGCACTTGAGGAAAACATTTGCTCGGAACTCGTAAGTTTTTTTCACCGGTTGTATTTACTATGCTTATCAAACGTCACTTATTTCCTGTAGGAAGAATTAGATGTTGACCAATGTTCTAATATTCGCAACATAATGTGGCCCCAGTTGATCGATACGGTTGAATCACACGATATTACTGAGTCGGAGGTGGAACATTTTGAAAACTCTTCGAACAATATGTTTGAGACACATGTAAGTTTTAATATTGAAATGGGATCAGGAGGTAAAGAAACGAAATGGTGATATGAAAAAAAAATTAAAATGATTAAAACACTTGTAAGGTCAAGTTTAAATACGGTAGACCGTGGTTGAATTAAAAGTAATCTTTCGCTAGGTTTGGTTCAGTTGAATCATTCAACCAAGTAGGCTCACAACACAATAGACTGAACCCGAAATTAAAATGTGGAATCTGCATGTGAAACTCAAATCTAAATCTGAAACTGAATCTTAAATGTTAATTCAAATCGGAATCTGAAGTCTAAATCTGAAATCTCAATTTATCGGGAATCTAAATATGACTCTGATATTTTAATCTAAAATCTGAATATAAAGCTGAAATTTGAACCTGAATCTGAGTCATAAATCTGAAAGCTACATCTAAAATCAATCTAACTCGAAAATCTGGATGTTAAATCTGTCTAAAATTAGTTTAAGAAATTTTATTATGAAATCAGAATCTGAAATTTCAACTTGAAACTGAAATCTCAATCAATCTCAAATGTAAATCTGGAATCGGAATACTGAATCTGAAATCGAAATCTGAATCTATAAAATTAATCTGAAATCTTATTCATTTTTATACATAAAGATAGATCAACAATGCCTGGTTTTAGAAATGATTGCAAACCTAGAAAGGCGTTGAGTATTTTATTGTTAATTAATACTCACCATTATTATTTCTCTATTTTTTGCAGGGAGAAAGTGCAGACTCAGATGTGTATCATCCTAGTTTGAACGTTAGGAAGTCCGAAGTATTATTCATGGTTATGACTATATTCATGAATCACCATTTATCAAACTCTGCGTTGGAAGATATCCTAAAGATGCTCAATATTATTACTGGTTATGACAACCTTCCAAAAAAACATTCACTAAATTTAGCGCCTATTTTTCTAAACATACTTTGTCACGTCATTACTATTGTGAGACTTGTGTGACATACATTGGTACAAACGCTCGCTGTTTAAAATGTGACAAAGACATTTCGGAATTCTTTGTAACTTTCGATATAGTACCAAATCTAACAGACATTTTAATTAAACACTGGGAAAGTTATGAAACATTTTCTGCAACGAATATGACAGGAAGAGTTATTGAGGAACGAAAAAGGGTGGACACAAATTTAATAACACTGAGCTTTAACACAGACGGTGTTAAAGTTTACAATTCTTCGGCCAAAAAATCTTTATGGCCGATTCTACTTTCTATTAATGAGTTGCCTCCATCACTGCGTTTTTCTAAAAACAATATCATTGTAGCAGGGCTTTGGATGGGGTCAAAAGATCCTGATTTCAACATCTTCTTGAAACCGCTAAGCGATGCTTTAAAGGAGTTCAATAGCACAGGCATAACCTTGAATAAACGAAGAATCTCGGCAATATACATCACTGCTTGCTGCGTGGACACTGTTGCAAGATGCAAGCTGCAAAACTTTAAGCAGTTTAATGGATACGACGCGTGCGGCTATTGTTCACATCCTGGAAATATTATCGGCAAACAGGTTCGATATCCTTACCGGAAGGATATAAATTTGAGAAATGATATAGATGTACTCAAATCAATGGCTATCAGCGATGCCAATGGACAAACAGTAAAAGGTATAAAAGGAATCTCTCCGCTCATACGATTTCAGTTATTTGATGTTGTACGAAACTGTCCAATCGATTATATGCATTGTATTCTGTTAGGTATATGTAAACAACTTTCGAAACAGTGGTTTGAAAACCCAAAATGTAAAGGTTATATTAAGTCATGCATTCCTGAAATCGACGTTATGCTTATAAATATTAAAAATTTCCACGAAGCTTCAAGGCGGTCAAGAAAGGCAACGGATCGATATAGTTGGAAAGCTAACGAATGGTTGCAATGGTTACTACATTATGGTAGAATTTGTTTGTCTCATTGTCTTCCGGCACCGTATTATGAAATAACATTATTACAATGTCAGGACAAATTAGATCAGTTCGTAAAACAATTTGAAATTTTATACGGGCCTAAAGAAATGACCTATAACGTTCACTTGATAACGCATTTAGTACAATCTGTAAAAGATTATGGCTCTCTTTGGAATTTTTCTCTTTTTCCCTTTGAAAATATGAACGGCGTGTTGAAAAAATTTGTTAAAGGACCCAAAGACCTTTAGTACAAATATCGAACCGTGTAATAATGGCACATTTAAAACACACTGTAAATGTGAGCTTTTCCAACCAGTAACTTTCCTGAAGGGATGTGTTGTGAGCTGAACTAAATAAGTGCTCTACGCTGATTCGACAAGTATCTCTGTAATCCGACCTATAAAATCGTAACAACCAGTGCATTGCCTTCGTGATAAACTCTCCAACATAGTGCGATATTAATTCATCTCGAGTTTTTTGCGACAACCGCGTAAAAAGTGATTTTGTCAAGCATCACATCCGACTGGTGATTCTATTGTGGATATTTTTTTTTATCTGCCCTTCAGAAGAATAGCTCTTCACTTTCTGAAGAATTAAGCACAAAGCAAAATGTCAAAGAACACCCGTGCCGTTTCAACAAACTATAAACGGTCTCGTGAAGATCTGCGTGTTCCTGATGCTGATACTGAAGGGATTCAGGGATTGCACTGAACGACTTGTGGATTAAAATTTCGCTACCCCACAAATGCATCGTAGATAGCATTGATGCCTGCCGGACTGAACTTGGATCCCGTATTGATGCCCTGGAATCCCAATTTTCGACCTTGAAATCTAGCTGCGATAACGAAATTGCGATTATTAATAGTAATCTGAACGGTGTTCGTCACGAGTTGGCCTGTGCTATTGAGCGTATGAAAACCGATCGAGAGCTCGTTATTTCTGGCATTCCGTACGACGAAAATGAAAATCTAGAAGACACTTTCCAAAGTATCTCGTCAACGTTAGGTGTCAAGGCCAATCCTCTTGTTAACTTGAAACGCTTATCACGAACACCTATTACTCCAGGAACTAAGCCACCCATCTTATGCGAGTTTGCCTTAAAAAGTGCAACGAATCAATTCCTCAACCGATACTTTGCTTTTGGCCAGCTGGCACTACGTAATATTGGTTTTGACTCGGATCACCGGATTTTCATCAATGAGAATCTTTCCCTCAATGCAAGAAACATTCGTTCTGAAGCTACTAAACTGAAGAAGCAAGGGAGAATTGAAAAAATATCGTCTCGAGATGGGGTTATCCAAATAAAGTTCCTCGGACAAGCTAACATGATCGCGATTCAAAGTCTAGAACAACTTTTTGTTCTTAGTAATCAAACCCTTTCCTAATAAAATATTCTCTTCCTTCCCAATATTTCCCCTGACTCCCATCCCTCAAATCCTTTGACTCCTCATACCCCTCCTGAAAGTCTTTTTTTTACCTATCCTTGTTAATTCTCTGTTTCCTCCCCTCTATCCTTTGATTCCGTTCCTGAGCTATCCCGTGAATCCTTGTCCTTCCTAAAAGTCAAACCGTTGCCGCTGATGTTGACGTCGCTGACCTGCCTGCTGAGGGAGCCATACATTATTCGTCGCTGTTCAACTGAAGGATCCCATCGATGATGTGCAGAGAGAGATAGAGTCGACTCATCGTAAATTACTGCTGATTGGTGCGCAGACTAAAACTCCATCTTCACACCATGTGCCGCTGCTATTGCTGAGTTCACTCAACCTCCTCAAACTGACGCTCACTCTCGACTCTCTCTCTCCTGGCCTCCACGATTGCCGACGATCTCGCAAAGCAATACCCCAGTAAGCGCGTCCTCTCAGAAATCGACAGAGCATGCAAAAAAATTGAGAGTTGAGTCACCGAACTTAGAATAAAACGGTTAACTTCGGCGACACTCCAAGAACGCAAATATTTTCATTCGGTTTGTCCTGCCGAGATACCTAGAGGCAACAAATACGAATGCGTACATGCGAAATCAGTTTGAATCGTACACTCGTACGGTGTGGTCGCAATTGTCCCCGTGTCCCGTGTGTGCTTTCAATCGTAGCTGTCGACTTCTCAGGCAGGCGAACACGCGTCTCGGAGGGAAACATACAAACACGATTCGGATTGTGTTCGTGTGTTTCTCTGGAGGGCGTGTCTTAGCTTAATTCGTGGCACTCACCCAAGGCACGCGTATGGTGTGTTCCTCTCTAACGATGTGATGATGCAAAATCGCCAGAGAGATCGTTACGATCCCTCTGGCGATTTGAGTTACCTCTCTGCCGATTCAAATTTACCGGGACTTGCCGATACCCGATGAGAAGTAAATAAGATGATATGAGTTACCCTCGACGCTGTTCAAGCTGCTGCCACGATCATCCAATCCATGCGCTGCTGCTAATGCTGAGTTCCCTCAACCTCCTCAAACTGACGCTCACTCTCGACTCTCTCTCTCTCTCCTGGCCTCCACGATTGCCGACGATCTCGCAAGTGATACTCGCCGACACCCGATGAGAAATAAATACGATGATATGAGTTACCCGCGGGGTTTTGGACCGCACCCTGCTACGTGAAATGTTCCCTGGTACTACGGAGCTCCAGCTACTCGGATCGTTTCTGGATGGGTTGGAGGTGATGAATTACTTTTACCCCAATATTGTTAAACTTGGCCGAGACGACATGGTACAACGAAGTCAGATCGTGATTCCCCGGCCGCTGTTATTAATATCGGGTAAAAACAAACAAAAAGCTATATGCACATATTGTTATAATGTCAATTTGTATTGCTTTTGCATTGCCATTGTGACCATCGGTCGAATCAGCTAGCTAGAAATGTTTTTAAAGGAAAGTAACTTTTGTTAGTTGGATTCTTTATTGTAGTTAAATTTGAAACTTAAATAGGTTAGTTTAGTCAGTTGATTCTTTTTGATTCTAATTTCGTTGTATTAACTATGAGCACTGTTCCTACTTCCAGTACTTCCTCAATTATTGCAAGAGCTGTATTACATGCTGCTATGAATTCAAATCTATTGAATGTGGGTCACATAAACGTGCAAAGTTTATGTGCTCGCCGGATGAGTAAATTTGAGGAACTTAAACATATATTTATTAACGGTAAAACAGATATCATTTGTATGACTGAAACTTGGATGGACGACACAATTAGTGATTCTTTAATAGCTATCGATGGTTTCAGCGTTATACGTAACGACCGTAATCGCCATGGTGGTGGAGTCTGTGTGTATGTGCGGAATAATATTAATTTCAAAGTTCTTTCTCATTCTAACTACGATCCATCTAATACAACCTCATCAACTGAGTTTTTACTAATTGAGTTCAATGTTGGATCTGTTAAATTAATGATTGGTGTTTATTATAACCCTCCGAAGACAAACTGTACAGAGCTCTTGATTGAACATTACGAAAAATTCGGATTATACTACGAACACTCGTTTTTTCTTGGAGATTTCAACATTGACCTTCAAAAACAATCAACCGCTTCTCAACGTTTCAATGATTGTATTGATTTATTGTCAATGAGCTGTATAAATTATGAACCAACGTTTTTCCACTCAACCGGCTGCTCCCTTCTCGACTTATTAGTGACTAATTCTTCGGGTATGGTTGAAAAATTCAGCCAAATTTCACTGCCAGGTGTTTCACATCATGATTTCATATTTTGCACCCTTAATTTTTCGTTCACGATACAAGAGCCAGGATATTGGTTTCGTGACTACATAAACTTTGATAATGTAGCTCTTATTGGTTATCTGCGAAGAATCGCATGGAATGAGTTTCTCAGTATTGATGATCCCGACTTGATTCTATATAAACTTAATCAAACACTGCTTAATATTCATGAATCTTTTTTTCCAATGAAGTTCAGGAAAAGTAAAAAAAACAACTGGTTTAATCGAGACATTGAATTGGCTATAACAAATAGAAATCTGGCCTATGAAACTTGGAAACGTAACAAGAGTGCTTCTAATAGATCAAAATTCAAGCAGTTAAGAAATAAAGTTAATCTGCTTATTCGAGTAGCAAAAAACGACATTGATAGGAAAAAGATTAACTTTGATCTCTCGCCTAAAATTCTGTGGCAAAACGTGAAGAATATGGGATTGACTAAGAGTCCCAAGCACTCTGTGTCTTGCAATCATGATCCTGACGAAATCAACTCCTACTTCTGTTCTAACTTCACCCCCATTGACTCGGAACCTGTTCACTCTACGTTCAAAAATTCAGGGTTTTCATTCAAAACTATTCACGCTTATGAAATAATCGAATCTGTGTTTTCTTTAAAATCAAATGCTATTGGACTTGACGATATTCCTATCAAGTTTATTAAAATTATTCTTCCTGAAATCCTTCCGATTATATTGCATCTCTTCAACAAAATTATTCTCACTTCTACATTTCCCACTCTTTGGAAAACTGCTAAAATAATACCCATACCTAAAAAAAGAAACAGTAGTGACTTGTCAAACCTGCGACCAATAAGTTTGTTATGTTCACTTTCCAAGGTTTTCGAAAAATTGTTAAAACAACAAATTTCTAGTTTTGTTAACGAATATGACCTACTTCATAAATTCCAGTCTGGTTTTCGCGCACACCACAGTACAGAAACAGCATTAATTAAAGTTCACGACGATATTGCTAGATGCATCGATAAGAAAGGAGTGGCAACCATGTTACTTATAGATTTTTCGAAAGCGTTCGATCGAGTGTCTCACTCAAAACTGTACCGTAAATTATTATCTTACTATGACTTCAGTTCACCTGCCGCAAATCTTATAAAATCCTATCTTTATGAACGAAAACAAGCTGTTTTTCATGCTGCCCAGACAACCAGAAGTCGTATTTTCTTTTACAGATTACATCGTATAGAATGTTATTTATACTCATTTTCGTATATCTGCACCTACAATGTGCGGTCCATGCATATTCTTTATCGTATTTAAAAGCATTGCATGATTTTATTACGACAAGAAGTATTTATGTACATATGAACTCGACCTTTGTGTACGACAATTCGCAAAAAATTCGTGAAACGACCGATATACGGTGATCAGCCGTGACTGAGAGATTTTGTCGTGCTATGCATAAAATAATTCGAAATAAAAAACGTATATAACTGCATTGATTCGTAATAATGTGCATGCAATCGTATACCTTTGCAAATTAATTCGCATGTCTGATTTTCGTAAAACGTATTTGCTGGCAATCGTAAAAGAATACAAAAAAGTTCAATAATATCGTTGATTATAATGGGACATCGATGATTGGAATCGTATTTAAGGAGGCTTCAAAATGCTGATCTATTTTTAGATCATCGATGACGTGTTTTACGATTTAAAAGATTTTAGTTATAGAAATATACGATTTGCTTTTGGTTTAATGCCTTTGAAGCAAATCCCCTTGAATTTATATATTCCAGATAGCGTCGAGGAACCATCATGAGCTGCTGATCGAATCGTCAGGGGATCAAGTCCAGGCGCTAACAATAAATTCATGAACGTGGAAAAAAATCAGCAATCAGGCAAATAATAAATGTGTACAATATAAACTTGAATTTGACAGCAAAAAAACACATTTCTTTGAAACAATCTTATTTTTATTATTTTTTGGGGATGAATAAACCAATTGGTTTAAAATCCCAAAAAAATATTTTTTTCAACTGACGGAAAATGAGAGCCCTGCACTCAAGTCGCAAAAGACGACCAAATAAGTCGTCAAACTTTCCATATTGTTACGAAAAAATGTCGTATATTACAACCTCAATCATCTATATGATGATGTGAATTGTCATAGTATATTCCAAAAAGAATCAGGTTAGTCGTAAATGATGCGCATGACAAGTCGTGCAAATCGTAATTTAATACAATCCAAATCCAGAATATGTTTGCTGATGTACCTACTATATGGCCTCCAAAATGATACGTATATACTGGTTTTGATACATTATATACGATATGTTTACACGTATATTTGCACGTATATTTGCGTTGCAAATTAGAAATACCCACCAAATGGTTGTCTGGGTGATACATTATCCAAATTTTCAATAATCACATCTGGTGTTCCGCAAGGATCGGTTTTGGGACCTCTTTTATTTTCAATGTTTATCAATGATCTTCCATTGGTCTTAGATTTTTGTCAAGTCCACATGTTTGCTGATGATGTGCAAATATACTTTTGCAATACTGGTGAATATGATCGTTTTTTGGTTGCTAATAAAGTGAACAATGATCTATCGAAGCTTTCTGAGTGGTCTGCTAACAACCTTTTACCGATAAATTCATCAAAAACTAATGCCATCTTCTTTTCAAAAAGTAAGTTGGATTTGGGGCCTCCCGTTCTATTCGTGAATAATGAAGAAATCAAATTCACTGATAAAGTCAACAATCTAGGAGTCATATTTGAAAAAACTCTCTGTTGGAATTCCCAGATTAAACAGCAGACTTCAAAAATCTATTCTACTTTAAAAAGACTGAACATAAGCACCAGACACTTAGACTCCAACACGAAACTCAAACTGTTCAAAACCTTCCTTCTACCTCATTTTACTTATAACTGTTTTACGTTCTCCAACGCGGATGTATATCATTTGAATCGCATCAAAATAGCGTTAAACGCTTGTGTAAGATATGTCTACGGTCTTAACCGTTTTGCTAGTGTTACTTTTCTTCAAAAGCATCTTCTTGGTTGTAGTTACGCAAATTTTTACCAGTTTCGCAATTGTATGATGATTTTTAAAATTATCAATAGTGAAAAACCTCCTTATTTGTATTCATTGCTCACTCCTTTACGTAGTTCACGCTCTTCCAATTTTCTCATCCCACATCATTCATCATCGTACTATGGTAACTCTTTCATAATTAGAAGTATAAAAAATTGGAACCAGCTCCCGACGCGTATTTAATTAAATTTTTCCAAAAAAGGATTCAAAGAGAATTTACTGGCTTTACTAAACGGAAATGCGTAAAACCTAGAATAGTTTTGTTTCATGCTACATAACTTCAGGAATAGTTAAATCAGATTGAATAAGTTGTTCTTATAAAATCTAAATTGTAACGATTTAAAAGATCTTTGATCTTATGTTACATGGTAATAGTAAATAAATAAATAAATAAATAAATTTTGTGAATGATTTTTGCTCTACAAAACGGAAAAACAAACCACCCATAGTTAATAAATGTGTTTATGATATTGGATGTTTAACAAACGTGTATAGTAATCTCCAAAAGTTCAGTAATATCGATAAGCTACATTATTGTAATTTATTGTTTAAACCCGTTGTTCCTAGAAAGGCAAAAATTTCAAAGGGAGGCCATAACGATTGTTTTTTTTCGATTATAGAAAACAATATACAAGCTTTTGGAGAAATTCAAAACATTCTGTCCGATGGAAGTCATTTTTATTTTGTTTTTAAAAAAATTGTCGTCACGAGGACACACAATGATTTACTTAAATGTCAAGTAGTTGATGAAGTTTCAATGGTAAGAGTTAATAATACATTGTCAAAATACGTGACTATTGTTTTTAGAGGCAGTACATTTATGGTGAAACTATGTTATACTTTACATGTAGATTAAAAACTTGTTAATAAATGTAAAAGTACTAGAAGCATTTTACCTAACTTTGTTATTGAGTTCTATTTTAACTTTAAAGTTCCCATAAATAAAAATCACAATTACAATCACGATAAAAATTTGTTTTATTTGCTTCTTTTCACAATTCCCAAACGCATTCATGCAACATAACTGTATTATTTTTTTTACTTTGTTCAATATAAGACTTTAATTGTAAAACCAAATTTGTAGGAATTAGTCCAGTAGATTCTACGATATCGAATGTCGAATTTTGGTGTTCGCTGGCTTAGATTCCTTTGCGGCCCTTAATGTGTTAAGAGCAGCTTTGGTATTCCAATAATTGTTTTTACTAAAATGGCAGTCAGCACTGATTGTGCCCCCAACGCAACGGGTTAAGATAAGGCTGACAGTGGCCGTTGGTACCTTTGCTGCTATAGTCAAAGTCCGTAAGTGGTTCCATAATTGACTTCGAAACTGATTCCTGCTCGATAACTGCGGAAGAGAAGATTGAAGAATTTTAAATTATTTTTGAACAAATTGGCAAAGTTTTTATACATAAACATTTGAGTTATTCTACGGGTACAGAATTTCGCATTCCGAACGCAGGCTTCTGATTCATCAAAATTACTAAATTACCATTAAGTCACCACTCATTCAAATAAATTAAATATATGAAAACTAACAAATGCATATATCGCCATAATCGTCTTTTTTTATACCTTTGACGTTTCAGGATTCTGTAAACATATACCTGAAAAAAATCCATGGAGGTTATAACTTATAGTTCGTGATCATTTTGAAGATTAGCTAAAAAAAATACTGAATGTCTAACACATTATTTACCTTTCATGAAATCATCACTTCAAACATTATTGTGAATGTTTGGTTTTTATCGTCATTTGGAAATTTCCAGGCTATGGTATGATAGAATAGCTACGTTTACAAGGACAGTCACTGTTTCTCGATAAGTCGTCTTATCATATTGACTGTTTGAGATATAGTATTTTGGTATGCGGGTTTCCAGCAGCCTGATCCTCGACCAAAGCACAGCACTTGTCACTTCAGTACACTTTATGTGGTTCAAATCCGACACTTTATGTTCAAGAGTGTGTCCAACAGGACTGGCAACCCTGTCACGTTTAGGTTGTTCATACTTTTCGCAGTGAAGATTTTCAATTATATTTCCGAAAAATAGGGTGAAAATGTTTGCAACGCATGTAAATTCGACGTTTGAGTGTTGTATCTGGTGAAAGTGAATGGAATCCGGCAATTTAGAATGTATTTAGTGGATATAAATATCAAATGCTCTAAACAGCAAGGAAGGGGGCTGGTACTACGCCCCCCGGCTCAACACAGGAATGCAGTCTTGGAAACGAGTTGCTGGAAGGAATCTCATCAGAGCGATACTTTTAGCCGCACATCATTTAAGATGAGTATTTTTTTGTTTTCTATGTTTTTTTTTTATAAATTTTAGTTTAAAATTAAAAAGACAGTTTTGTTTATTAGGTTTAGTTGTATGAAAACTGTCACAATTTCTCAAGATCCGAAATATTTCCCCTGACGAAATATTTCAACAACTCAATATTTTATGAAAACTGTTGTATTTAACCCAAAACCAAGATTTGTTACATCACCTTGTAATCGACGAAAAGAAAAAGAGATAATCTGAAAAGGGAACTTCAAGCCCTTGCTTTAATCCGATAAATATATGCTGGTTCATTAGTATCTGGATCGTAAAGCGAAACACACCTTCTTTTATTTAACCTCTTAAATCCGACCGCCGTCACTATATTTTTTCACCATTTGGTTAATTTATAACAGTTTGGCGACGAGGATTAAGTTCTTTGTAAAAAGTGGATTTTTTATTAAAAGTTTTTTTACGCGTGTGGTGATTGTAAACGGCAAGCTCCGTGAATTTTCCAAGCAAATTATTTTTGGAAATACTTTTGGTCGGCGAAGGAGATCGGATTTTTGTGGCTTTAACGAAAACCACGTTTTTCTGAACAAAAGGCTATTGTTCGGCGCAGGTATTGTACCATCTTTGAAACCATGTTTGTTCTGTGATTTTTTTTTTCAAGCGACATTTCCTGCAAAAGGTTTTTTTTATCACGAACATACAATAAGCGAAATCATTTTGCGACGATATTTCGTAAAAAGGTGATTTTTTTAGACAATTTTTACAAAAAGTTACATTTCATTGTCACCACCATTTTGTTTGCCACGAGGTGAAATTTTGCGTGTGGATACCATTTTGTTGCTATTTCTCTTTTCTTCGTTTCAACTTTTGGAACACCCTATCTTTTGACGACTGTTACTAACACAGTGACAGATACAGAAAATCAACTGTGGTAAAATTTGTCAGCGTCATCGTCTTCATTTTGTTTGCAAAAAGTTACAGAGTGCTAAATGTTGCAATTTTAATCGCCCGGAAATTACCGAAAAACTGTGATTTCGTTTATTTCACACCCAGAGAGGATTCTCCTGGTTGTGGTTGCTGCTGTTTTGTGGATCCAGTTGGTTGTTGCTCGCGCTCGGAAGACGTGTGTCGGCGGAATTAATTTCTTGCTGCTGCCGCACGGAAGGCGTTGGTTGGTGGATTTGGTTGTTGTGCTGCTGCCCGTAAAACCGATTTATTGCTGCTGTTTGAAGGTTTTGGTTGCCCGCTGCTGTCGGGAGGAGTTTTTTTTGCTGCTTCCAGGAGGAAGTTTTGCTGCTTCCAGGTGGAAGTTTGTTGCTGCTGTTGGGGACGTAAGTTGTTGCTGTTGTTTTTGGCTGGAAGAAATATTAAGCCATTTGAACCGATACCAGGTTTCTGTTGAGGATCGTTGTTGCTGCCGGAAGAAGTTTGTAGTGATAAATTCACACTTTGGGAAACATCCTTTTTGCGACACGAGCGGATCGGTGCGAGGTTTTTAGATCAGGTATGTGATTTTGTTTTGATTGAATTTTTATCACTGTGGAACATATCCGAAGCATATTTTAAACAATTTTTATTTTATTAACGATATTATTTTTTCAATTTTTTCCACATTTTGGAATTTTACTTGTATTTTTCAGCAATTTTTATTGCTTTTTATTTATTATGGCTCTGACTGCGACCATGGAACCGTACATTCCCGGTTCGGTCCCTTTTTCCCAATATTTAGAACAATTAGAGTTCATTTTTGAGCATAACGAATACACGGAAGCCAGATATAAGGTTTCGTTTTTGGCAGTATGTGGCCAAGAGGTGTATTCAGAATTGAAAAAGTTGTTTCCAGGACGCAATTTTAGGGATCTTACATATAAAGAAATAACTGAGGCTCTCAAAAAGCGATTCGATAAGTCAGACACAGAGATTTTACAGAGTGAAGAATTTTGGACTAGGCGTCAAGGTGATCATGAGAAGGCGGAAGATTTTATTTTAGCAGTCAAAGTACTGGCAGAAAAATGTAATTTGGGAGAACTAAAGCAAAGAGGAATTCGGGATGTTTTGGCTATAGGTGTGAACGACGAAGAATTACAAAAGCAATTATTTAACGAAAAAGATTTAACAGCCGAAAGGGCTGAGCAGTTAATTTTAAATTATGAACATGCAATGAGCCGTACCCGATTTTTGAACAGGAAAAAGGAGAAAAATATTAACATAATTTCACGTCTTGGTTCTCGCCCGCAAAGTAGTTTTAACAATCGCGCCTATTCTTCGAAGTTTTCTGGAGGTTTTAGAGGAAGAGATCGTAGCCTGGAAAGAAACAACTTTAGAAATCGTTCGTTTTCTTCACGCAGTAGGAGTGGAGACCGGTTTTCTAATAGAAAACGTTTTAATAATGAAAAGAAAGTTTTCATTTGTTCCTTCTGTAAAAAGAAGGGACATACCAGAAAATTTTGCTATCAGTTGAAACAAAACAACAAAATTTATACAAAAAATCAAAATAGTGTAAAATTTTTGGATACTCCAAAATCACCTATTCCTTCTACATCTTCTTCAATTTTCAAGCGTTTAAAAGCAGACTTGGAGTCTGATAGTGAAGACGAATTGTCGTGTCTCATGATTGCATCGGGAATTGGGTCTAAGCCTAGATCAAATGGTCCTTGTTATGTTGAAACCCTAATTGAAAATAAGCGTTTAACCATGGAAGTCGATTGCGGTTCGGCTGAAAGCGTGATTTCGGAGGAGCTATTCTTCAGAAATTTTAAAAACCATAGTTTGAGTCCGTGCCATAAAAGATTGGTCGTGATTGATGGGAAAAGGTTAAAAATTTCAGGAATGTTTTCAGTAAAGGTAGAAAATTTGGGGATTCAACATAAACTGAATCTCATAGTGCTGCGATGCGACAACGAGTTTACTCCATTAATGGGACGCACATGGTTGGACGTACTATATCCGGAATGGAGGAACATTTTTGCAAGGCACCATTTGTTTAGCGGAAGCGTACATTTGTTGAAAGAAGATCAAGCGGTAGAAGAGATAAGGAGTAAGTTTAAGAACGTTTTCAACAAAGATTTTTCTAGTCCAATTAAAGGTTTTGAGGGGGACTTAGTTCTGAAGGAGGACCGACCTATTTTCAAAAAAGCGTATCAAGTTCCTTTACGTTTGAGGCCAAGAGTGTTGGAGTATTTGGATAACTTGGAGAAAGAAGGGGTGATTACACCTGTTGAAGCCAGTGAGTGGGCTTCCCCGGTGGTAATTGTGGTTAAAAAAGATAAAGACATACGATTAGTCATCGACTGTAAGGTGTCTATCAATAAAGTGATAGTACCTAATACTTACCCTTTACCTCTTGCCCAAGATTTATTCGCCTCTCTGGCTGGGTCTAAAATGTTTTGCTCTTTGGATTTGTCTGGAGCTTATACACAGCTTAGTTTATCAGAAAATTCTAGGAAGTTCATGATAATTAACACAATAAACGGACTTTATGCGTATAACAGACTTCCTCAGGGTGTATCTTCATCGGCTTCAATTTTCCAAAAGGTTATGGATAGAATTTTACAAGGATTGGACAAGGTTTTTTGTTATCTGGACGACATTTTGGTTGCGGGAATAGATTTTGAGGACTGCAAGCGAAAGCTATATTTAGTCTTGGAAAGACTTGCTAAGGCTAATATAAAAGTAAGCTGGAAGAAGTGCAAGTTTTTTGTAAATAAATTAAGATATTTGGGACACATCTTAACAGATCGAGGTTTACTTCCATGTCCGGAGAAAATTCAGACCATTCGGGAAGCTAAACCTCCTACCAATATATCTGAATTAAAAGCTTTTTTGGGTTTAGTTACTTACTATGCTAAATTCATCCCAAATTTATCTTCCCGCATCCATTGTCTTTATAATTTATTAAAGAAAAACGTTAGATATGTCTGGACAGAAAATTGTGACAAGGTGTTCAACGATTGCAAGCAGTTTTTAATGAATCCAAACCTTTTAGAATTTTTTGATCCTGCTAAGCCTTTGATAATAGTTACTGATGCGTGTAACTACGGCTTAGGAGGTGTTTTAGCACACGAAATTGATGGCGTTGAGAGACCAATAAGTTTTACATCATTTTCGCTGAATAATGCGCAGAAAAATTACCCTATCCTACATTTAGAGGCTTTGGCGGTTATAAGTACGGTGAAGAAATTTCACAAGTTTCTCTACGGACAGAAATTTAAGATTTTTACTGATCACAAGCCTTTGATCGGTATTTTTGGTAAAGAAGGAAAACATGCTATTACAGTTACTCGTTTACAAAGATACATCATGGAATTATCGATTTACGATTATGAGATAATATATCGACCGTCATCCCGTATGGGGAACGCGGATTTTTGTTCTCGATTTCCGATTCAACAAGAAGTACCGAAGGAATTGGCAAGAGAATACATTAAGAGTTTGAACTTTACTGATGAATTTCCTTTAGATTGTAAATTAGTTGCTAAAGAAACATCTAAAGATGAATTTTTGTTGAAAATCATGCAATTTCTAAGGAAAGGTTGGCCTGAGCGTTTGGACAAAGTTTTCAAAAATATTTATGCAAATCATCATGACTTAGAGGAATTTGAAGGCTGTTTGTTGTTCCAAGGACGAGTAATGATTCCATCGTCTTTGAGAAATAAAATTTTGAAAATGCTACATAAAAATCATTCAGGAATGAGTAAAATCAAACAGATGGCTAGGAGAACTGTTTTCTGGAATGGAATCAACGACGACATTGAGGATTTTGTGAAAGCCTGTCAAATCTGTCATCAAACTACAGCAATTAGAAAAACTGTTCCTTATTCGTCATGGCAACAAACCAACAAGCCATTTAGTCGTTTACATGCAGATTTCTTTCACTTTCAAAAGAAAACGTTTCTGGTGATAGTAGACAGTCATAGTAAATGGCTTGAGCTCGAGTATATGAGGTTCGGTACAGACTGCAGAAAGGTGTTGAAGGTGTTTCTAAGTATCTTCGCTAGGTTCGGGTTACCAGACGTAATCGTGACTGATGGAGGCCCACCGTTCAATTCCGAATATTTCAAAGTGTTTCTGGAGAAACAAGGAATTCGAGTCATGAAGAGCCCTGCCTGTCGTGATTTGCGGCTTGTTTTGTCGACCCACGTCGCGAACCTTTGATGCGGACCCTTGATGCTGACCCTTGATGCGGACCTTTCATGCGGACCCTTGATGCGGACCTTTCATGCGAACCTTTGATGTGGACCCTTGATGCGGACCCTTGATGCGGACCTTTGATGCGGACCCTTGATGTGGACCTTTGATGCGGACCCTTAATGCGGACCCATAATGCGGACCTTTGATGCGGACCCTTGATGCGGACCCTTGATGCGGACCTTTCATGCGGACCCTTAATGCGGACCCATAATGCGGACCTTTGATGCGGACCCTTGATGCGGACCTTTCATGCGGACCCTTGATGCGGATCTTTGATGCGGGCCCTTGATGCGGACCTTTGATGCGGGCCCTTGATGCGGACCTTTCATGCGGACCCTTGATGCGGACCTTTGATGCGGGCCCTTGATGCGGACCCATAATGCGGACCTTTGATGCGGACCCTTGATGCGGACCTTTGATGCGAACCCTTGATGCGGACCTTTCATGCGGACCCTTGATGCGGCCCTTTCATGTGAACCCTTGATGCGGACCTTTGATGCGGACCCTTGATGCGGACCTTTGATGCGAACCTTTGATGCGGACCTTTGATGTTGACCTTTCATGCGGACCTTCAAGCACAACCACTATTTGTTGCTCATAAGAGCTTCGATTTCAGAATGACCTCTTAAGCGACCGGGTTGCTTTATTTATAGCGAGTGATACCCGCGCGTCACGTTTAAAACACTCGGGTGGGCAGAGGAAAACGCGAGTAGATTTTTCTTTTTCTTTACTTCTTACCAGAACGCGTGTTCGCGTTGCTATGAGTTTCAGACTTAAAATGCATAGGGTTACCAACGTACACATATTGCGTTAAATTTTAATTTATTATTTCTTATTTGATTAACTCTATTTCTAGTACATTATCCTACAATACTTCACTACTGTACTCTTTAATCAAATACATTGAATATAACCACGTGATGGTATTTTGTTATTCGTTTTGGTCGTTCTCTTTGCTCTAACATTTCAATTTCCGGGCTATTTTCACAAGTTTGAGTTTCCACTTCTTGAATTGTATTAGGAACCCTTTTGATGTCATAAACTTTTCTTGCATATGTAACTCTTCTTTCGCTTTGTATTACAACTTTTGCTCCATCTCTTGTCAGAACAGTGTAACGTTCTTTTGAAAATGTTGGGTCTCCTTTGTCTCCCACAACAATATCTGATAGTTCTGAGTTCCTTATGGCATTTGCATATCTTTTGCTCTCGAGTTTTGATGAAACATCTTTTCTCGCACATCTGTTCGGTCCAATTGCTCTGTTGATCTTGCTTTCCATAAAAATGGGAATGTTCCCTTGTATTTCTATCCAACCAATAATTCAAAAGGCGTAACCCCGAAGCGTGAAAGGGGTCGAACTTTGTTGTGCTCGTGGACATATTTATCTAATGCCTTTTTCCAATTTACCTTATCAATTTTTGCTGGCATTTAATCATACTTTAACACTTTGTTTTGTCGCTCAACTGCTCCGTTGGACTGAGCACATAATGGAATAGATTTTCGTATTCTTACTCCTCTATTTTCCTATGTCTTACAAGACTTTTCACTCTGAAATGGTGGCCCATTGTCACTGCGGAGTGCCAAGGGATATCCCCATGTCAGAGAAATTCGACTAAGTGCTTCGTTTGTACTATCGACGTCAGTTAATTTCATTTCAACCACATGCAGATATCTTGAATATGTATCCACAACAACTAGAAATTCTCCTGAACCACAGTTGTTAAATTAAAAAAAAAATCTATTTGAAGGATTTCCCAGAGTCCTTTGGGTAACTCATGGTTAGTCAATGGGATTGGTTGATTTTTTTTTTTTTTTTTTGTTCGACAGACGAAAACAAGTCTCGCATCTTTTAACAAACTCTTCTACTTGTTTCGCCATTCCTGGCCACCAGAAATAGTTTCGCACTATTTTTTTTTACATTGATGATGCCCCTGTTTGCCCTTGGAGTGCTGATTGAAGTGCCTTATCTCGCAGTGCAATCGGTAAAATAAGTCGCTCTGAGTGAAAAACTCACGTTCCAAGATTCTTCAAATGCTTTGATTCTGATTCATATCTTTTAAGTTTTCTGTCCCAATGTTTTATTTTGATAGCTGATTTGAGTTCGTCTAATTCCACATCTTGTTCAGTTTGTTTTTCTATTTCCTCCCAAGTAAGCTCAATTGATCCTGTGTCCAGGAAAAACAGTAGATGTTTCTCCGAAGCATCATCGAATGGCTCGATCTCATGCGTTTCGTTTACCAGACGAGAAAGTGCGTCTGCAATGTTCATTTCTCCTGGTATGTGAGCCACTTGGAAGTTGAATGGTTACAATCGTAACGCCCAAGCTTCTGCCCGTGAAACTGCCCTTTTCCCTATTCGATGTTGCCTTCCGAATATGGATTCATTTGATTCGGCGTCTATGCGGATTCAAATCTTATATTCAGTATTTAGATACATAGAAAATCGTTCTAGACCCCAGACCATTGCCAATGCGTCTTTTTGGATTTGTGTGTATTTTTGTTCTGTCGGAGTCAGTGCTTTTATAATCAGATGTTTTTCCTATCCGATAATATTAAATTTACTTTCTTGATTCCTCTGCCTTTCCAATCAGAGTATCAAATAAATATATCTTCCTTTTACATCAGAGTACCAAAATTTAAGATTTTTTTTTTTTCAAAGTCTGCTTTTTTCATCAGAGTATTGAATAAATATATCTGCCTTCACTAACGGAGTACCAATTAACTATGGATTAATTTTCAAATAAACTCTGCCTTTCCCATCAGAGTATTGAATTAGTATCTCTGCCTTTCCTATCAGAGTACCAATGAATTCCAGATTTATCTTCCAAATAACTCTGCATTCCATCAGAGTATTGAATTAATACCTCTGCCTTTACTATCAGAGTACCTTAGAACCAATCAAACTTGTCATCAAATCGTTGAAATCATATTTTCATTTGATTTATTTCTTCGCCATTTCTATCGAAGTTTATTAATTTTAAGACTTTTTAACTTAGTAATTCCTCAAGGAAACCCTCTTCTTGGGAGATTCACCAAATAAACTTTTAATCAAAGTTTTGGCTTTCTCCTATGGTGGCTTTGTTTTCTTACAGCTGCTACCGACTGCGCCATTGTCGTGATTTGCGGCTTGTTTTGTCGACCCACGTCGCGAACCTTTGATGCGGACCCTTGATGCTGACCCTTGATGCGGACCTTTCATGCGGACCCTTGATGCGGACCTTTCATGCGAACCTTTGATGTGGACCCTTGATGCGGACCCTTGATGCGGACCTTTGATGCGGACCCTTGATGTGGACCTTTGATGCGGACCCTTAATGCGGACCCATAATGCGGACCTTTGATGCGGACCCTTGATGCGGACCCTTGATGCGGACCTTTCATGCGGACCCTTAATGCGGACCCATAATGCGGACCTTTGATGCGGACCCTTGATGCGGACCTTTCATGCGGACCCTTGATGCGGATCTTTGATGCGGGCCCTTGATGCGGACCTTTGATGCGGGCCCTTGATGCGGACCTTTCATGCGGACCCTTGATGCGGACCTTTGATGCGGGCCCTTGATGCGGACCCATAATGCGGACCTTTGATGCGGACCCTTGATGCGGACCTTTGATGCGAACCCTTGATGCGGACCTTTCATGCGGACCCTTGATGCGGCCCTTTCATGTGAACCCTTGATGCGGACCTTTGATGCGGACCCTTGATGCGGACCTTTGATGCGAACCTTTGATGCGGACCTTTGATGTTGACCTTTCATGCGGACCTTCAAGCACAACCACTATTTGTTGCTCATAAGAGCTTCGATTTCAGAATGACCTCTTAAGCGACCGGGTTGCTTTATTTATAGCGAGTGATACCCGCGCGTCACGTTTAAAACACTCGGGTGGGCAGAGGAAAACGCGAGTAGATTTTTCTTTTTCTTTACTTCTTACCAGAACGCGTGTTCGCGTTGCTATGAGTTTCAGACTTAAAATGCATAGGGTTACCAACGTACACATATTGCATTAAATTTTAATTTATTATTTCTTATTTGATTAACTCTATTTCTAGTACATTATCCTACACTGCCTACCATCCAGAAAGCAACGGACAGGCAGAACGAATGGTCAGACTGGTGAAGGACGTTTGGAAAAAGTTTCTTTTGGATCCGGAAATGAACAAATTGGATACCGACGAGCAAATAAGCTTTTTTCTTTTTAACTATAGGAATACTTGTTTAGATTCAGCTGGTCAATTTCCTTCAGAACGCCTCTTAGCTTTTAAACCAAAAACTTTATTGGACTTAATTAACCCTAAACATAGTTTTAAACCAAATTTTACTAAAAACATTGACGATGATGATAAATCTATAACCGTGGAAAACAAGGTATTACCTAATCCTTTTAATAAGCTTAAAAATGGTGATCTGATCTACTATAAAAATCCTAATCCGACTGATGTTAGAATTTGGTTACCTGCAAAGTTTCTAACACATGTTTCGAATAATATTTCACAGATCTCGCTCGGTGGTCGTATTCTTCAGGCGCACAGACGTCAATTGAAGATTTTGCCCGTTTCTCGCAGAGGAAGGAAATTGGTACTGCATCCCAACAATTTTGATCAACGTAGCAACTTACAGCAAACCAACATTACGCAACAGCATACAAAAAGAAGAAGAGAAGATCTCGACGATGTCAGTTCCGACTCAGAAACTGAAGGTTTTTTGGGTTTTCCAGCCGATTCATTTTTATATGAGCAAGAAGCTCTCTCAGATTTGGTTCCAATGGAGACGGAACTCGTGCCGGAAGCTCATCAAGAAGCTGTTCCAGAACAGCGTTCGATTCGACGTTCAGAAAGAAGAACAAAGAAAAGAAGAAGAAGTGATTATCTATATTATTAATTGATTTCATAATTTCTTATCGAATCTTTGTAGAAATGTTCAATTTTTTTCGAGCTTTTGAATTGCTTTTATTATTAAATTTACCATGATTGTTTTAGAAATTCAACACTTGTTTGTATTCGATATTAATAACAAATTTAAGGGAAAAGGAATTGTTGTATTTAACCCAAAACCAAGATTTGTTACATCACCTTGTAATCGACGAAAAGAAAAAGAGATAATCTGAAAAGGGAACTTCAAGCCCTTGCTTTAATCCGATAAATATATGCTGGTTCATTAGTATCTGGATCGTAAAGCGAAACACACCTTCTTTTATTTAACCTCTTAAATCCGACCGCCGTCACTATATTTTTTCACCATTTGGTTAATTTATAACAAAAACTTGCACAGCATAGATTGGTTCAATGATGCGAAAACTTGTGTACAAGTTGCTTGAAAAATGCATTACAATCTCTTCCACGATATCGGGCTTATTTTGCATATGTTCAGGCGTTTATCTGCCGTAGACAAATCAAGTTCAAAAATAGATGGCACTGTCGATCCAATTGGTTAGGAAAAAAAATAACATCATGATACATTTTTTCTTTATCAGTTGACATATTATATTCTTTCGTATACACTCATCTTAAAACTAACGAATAGCTTATAATTAAAATTATTATTATTTGATTTCATTTTTCAGCATACTTTTTCATACAGTTAGGTTCTTTCAGCGATTCAAATCTAAGAAAAGAGTCGATGAACATTGTTGTGGTATCTATGCTATAATGTTCTCAGATCCATCAATTGAATTTTCAATAAAGCAGTATTTTCACCGTTCGTCACTACTTAATATAAGAAAATATATTTATATCTAAAAGTTTCAATGTTTTTAATTAAAAACAATTTCTTACAGTGAAATCGCCGTCAACACAACTGAAATGGTAAATGTGCAATGCGATTGAATCGGCTTAATTTCTTGTTCTGAAACATTTACCCTGGCAGAACTAAAAATATCGGACCAATAATGAAAATTCACCATTTTTATTACAGACAGGTTTTGCAGCGTGATGAACTCGATAAAATGTTATTTAATGATATTCTTTGTAAAAATTTTTGCCTTTACTATTTTTAAAATGAAGATAATCAATTCAACGACTACATTCAAATTCTTTTCAACAGTTTGAATTGGTTTATTAGGTTGCTTATTTTCATCAGTCAAAATATGTTGTGATTACAATCCAGAATTACATTTAATTTTAACCTTTATTTAAATTAATTGCTCATTTTATTTTACTAAATGCAGCAGAACCGTTTCATTGCAATTGTTTAATGGAAAATCAGCTAAGTATTATAGTTTTATTTAATAACTTAAATACATACACAGACGACTGGCTAGCTCTGCCCAGGTACATTTATTTAATTAATTTTATGTTACATTTTGTATAGTATTTTAATTTCAGTTTTGTGCTCCATTGTTTGAAGACATGATAATTATCTTAACCATATCCATTATTAATTATTCATAATTGAAGCTCAGTATTTTCAGTGCCCTAATACCGTTTAGTGATCATGGTTTATCTCTTACTACATATTTTCTTTTTATTTTTTTCATTATTTAATGCATTTATATACATTTAATTTACTTATCTAAATAATTAATTTCAGGATCAGCATTATACATATATTAATTGATTTTTCGTAGAACATTTTTTAAATGTTACCGATCCCATAGCCATTTATTTGTTATTTTACTATCAAAATTTCATCCTACGAAAATATTTTTAATGATTTTAGGTTGATAATATAAAATTTATTTTAGGTTATCCGTTCAGAAAGTATTTTAATTTTCAGCAACAGGGCAACTGATCAGGAATAAATTTGAAGATAAATTTTTAAGACATGTTGACCGAGCTTAACAGCGGAATTTATTATGAACTAACATTAATCAACATGAACAATTGTACCCGCATTTTCGTTTCCACATAAGAATAAAAGGAAGACTCAAATTTTGTTTTTGTTTTTTTTTTTATAGAAACTGTATCAGAACGTTTTTTTTTGTGGATGGCTGAATCCCCATGATTTATTAATCTAGTCAATAATATCATAGATTTTTTCAAGGGTTTCTACAGGATTAATGCGGTATATTTTCTTCATCATGTTTGCAGATCAACGCACATTCCCTTAACTTTTATCAGTTTATTATTTTTCAGGTGGTTTGAAATCTCCCGTTCGGCAAATTAAATTGTACAAATTTTCCATTTATTATATTACGTCTAACCTACTGGATTATTATTTTTTTTATAAAGGTATGCCAATTGTATTATTTTTTGTTATATTTTTAAATACTATGTTTTATTATATAATAATATTTAATTCATCTATTTTTATTCAATATATTCATAGGGGAGATGAGGGCATAATGGGCACCTTAAGGAAAATGCTTATTTAACCATAGAAAACAGCTGTAATATGTGAATTACATCATTGTTTCGTGTTCCTACACTCAAATAGTCTATTGTCTAATTGGATGAAACTTGAAAAAGTAGATAAAAACGTTTAAAAATGCATTTTAAAAAATTTTGCCGAAAGCTGAAAACCAGTCACTGTAGAGGCATAATGAGAAACCCCCCGAGGCAGTATGAGCACCATTAATGAAGGCATAATGAGCATTTTCTGCCGGGGAATCTAGCAGCGAATTCGACTCGATGAAGTCAATTGAGTAATAGAGCTACAGCTCAACTTGTATCGTCTGACGATTTGGCCTATTGGTTAGATGTCGGAGAAATAATCAGTAGGCTCGAGTTCGATTCCTGGTGGAGGTGATTTTTTTTTTCTTCATTTATCATTTATGATCATGATTGCACTAAACGGTGAGGCGTAGGTTCATCAAACAAAGCAAAAACAAAATAATCTAGGTCTGTTTGTAGAATTCAAAGAATTAACACATGTTTATACATTATGTTTCTGGTGTTTTGTTTGACGGATGATGCTTTGATGCTATTAGCCGTATAATGTAACAATAAAAAAATCAATCATGAATGGTATGTGCAAAAAAAAAATCCCCTTGGACAGGAATCGAACTCGAGTCTACTGATTACCTCTCCGACATCTAACCAATAGGCCAAATCGTCAGACGATACAAGTTAAGCTGTAGCTCTATTATTCAGTTGACTTCATCGAGTTGAATTCGCTGCTAGATTCTCCGGCAGAAAATACTCAATATGCCTTCATTGAAAGTGCTCTGTTCGCCTCTAGTGAACAAATTAAAGTAAAAACGCGTTTTACAATTGATTTAAGTGAAAAATCAAAAATTTTATGATGCTGAAAATTTAGAAACAATGTGTAGATCATGTTGCAGTGCATACATTTCAGATCAAGATGATTTAAAGGTCATAAAAGCTTATTTGGTGGTGCTCAAAAATTATAATATTTTCGTCACTTGAGAACCTAGCTGGTTATTATTTAATATTTCTGTAAATATGAAAAGGATATTTCTTTTTTGGTGAAAAATTAATACTATAGGTAGTACGAAACAAGTCCTCATGAAAATTTGTTTAAGAAAATACGTACTTATGTAGAAAAATGGACTTCTCATTATGCCTCGGGTGCTCGTTATGCCCTCATCTCCCCTACATTTTTACAACATAAAGTTTATTATATTATTGCAACTAAATGTTTATTATAATATCGTATCATTATTTCCTGAAATGCATGGGGTAGGGGCATCAGAGTATCTTGCTTTTGCAAAAAGAGCGGGTAGCAGTATGTGCTTGTTACCCGTTTCGAATACTGGACGTTCCTCAATTTTTGTCAAGGGTATTTGGCATCATTGTGGAAAAAATAGTATTTGACTACTTTTTGTAAAATAAGGACGCACTCTTTTTTCGGAAGCTTTGGGGGCGGGATTATAATTTGCATGCTATCTTGGTTAGACAACAATATGGTTATAGCTTCTCGAGACTTTTCCCATTGAAACCCTGGATACCGTAGGTGACTCCGCTTATGATTCCATTCCCTTGAAAGTCTCATTGGGTGGTTATGACTGTTTTGCGTGGTAACTAGGATGGACACGTGGGTTATTTTCTTGGCCATAACCGCGGTGCTGCCGCAAACCCAAAGTGGATACATACATACATACATACAAATCCGACACTTTATGTTGATTCAATCAATTTCTAATGTAGGGGTAAGGGGGTGTTTTGTTCCCAGCGGAGGTACTGAGTACACTTGGGTTTAGAACAAGCAGCACCAAGAGGGGTATAAAATGCCACAATACCGCAAAGAGTCCACAATTTCACTGCAGTTTTCGTCAGGGAAAAGAGGGGGGGGGGGGGCAACCCGAAGTATAGAGGGACCCGCCAACAGCAGCTTACATTACCACCCTACTTCTTGAAGCGCACTCCACATTCTTGTGTTGAACCCAACACTTCAGATCCGCTTTCAAAGTGGTGCACTTTTTGCTAGGTACTTAAAAACCAATCACACTCAAGGGGGCGAGAGGGGGTGAGGTACTGATACACTAATTTTCTTGGGGGGAAGGAAGAGGGTTCACCCGAGGTATCCAATTGATTCCCTATCACCACACTCAACAACAGACGCAAATGCCACAAAATAACGACACGAGCGTTTGGCTTCACTACATGCGACGGCTTGGGTGCACACAATGGCCGTTGGTTGTCCTTTTATCGCACTTGATGCTTCACACGGGGAACAATTGAACGCAAGTAAATCAACACGCTTCTCGATCCGGCTCGAAGGACCAAAAGTTGCAGTTTATATCGACTTATTTGAACACTTTCGGATGAATTCAGAAGCGCGGATTGACTTTTAAATCGATTTATATTGTAGATATGCCTTTTTATTGTACAACTTTAAAGAATATACAACTTGAGCTTTTGACTAAACTTTATTTTGTGTTGCGATCACTTCGGTGGTTGGTTTTGACTGCTGATCGTCAGCTGATCGGGTGTTGATCAGCTGTGCCAAAAGAGTATCCAGTCTGCCATAAATTTGCTCTCAATAGGTTTGTTTGCTCTCGTTTTGCTTCCGCATTATGAGACTCATTAATGTGGCTTAAATTTACGCGTTAACAGATAGTAAGAATTTTTTTTCGCAAAAACACAAATTTTTTTTTTTCGGTAGCCTTGATAAGGAGTGTAAAATAAATTCATAAAAATGCTTGGTTTGAAAGACCATAGTTAGGTGTTGGAAAAGTTCGTAAAAAGTTTTTTTAGCCGTGATTTCATAACTATAATTTTATGAGAAAAGGCGCTTTTCTGTTTATTGCGTTCATTTCCAATCAAAAGAAATAAATTAATTTGAAAGAGACTGGGGTGGACATCTCTAAAACTTCAAATTTAATTATATATAAAATAATATATATAAATTATATAATAAATAATAATGATAAAATAATATTAGAAATCATATACCCTTTGATTAACTCAAGAATATGAAATCTACATAGTTAACTCATTTTATGTCAAAATGGCAAATTTCGAAAAAAATTCCTTGTATGTTCGCGAAATTCTTAATGTAATGAAAATATCAAAAAAATAATACGTTTCCATCGATTTAAATCTTTCTATCAAACTCTACCTCTATTTATCTCAGATTAAGCTGACATAGTGAAATTTTATTATTCAAACTGGGGTGGTTACCATCTTTGTTAAAAATGCCATTTTTTACCACTTCATCTTTTGGTTCAACATACAGACGTCACCAAAGTTAAATTTTTTTTCTTCATAAATAGATAGTGACAATGTAGAAAATTCCAACATGGTATAATTCCTGAAAATCGGTTCAGTATGTTAAAGTTACAGCCAAAATAGTAAACTGTGTCTCTGTGACCCTATCCGACTAATTGTTCTTTTTTTTTAACCGTAAAGGAAGGTTAAACAAGATGGATAAACAATATCAAAAGGGCAAGCAAGATAAACCATTATTAAGCAATATTTAAAATTAAATCTTGATAAAAATAGTCAAAATCTACATAAAAAAAGGCTGAAAATGGAATTTTATTTAGTATTATTTAGTTTTAATCGTTTTTTTTGGTTTTATTCGGTTTTGTTTTGTTCAATTTGTTTTATCTTGTTTTGTCTATTATGTCTTGTTCATTGTGTTTTATCTTTTCTCAATTTTTTTTATCTGTTAAATATTGTTGCTTTTGGTTTATCTATAGTGTTACCTTTTTTCTCATAGTCGAATGTATGAAATACTCGATTCATCTTTTTCCAGGTTCTATGGTTTGACGTCAGCATTTGACAGTTCCAAAGCTTTCGGACGTGTTCGCCCATTTCTATAACCGGGGCTGAGTTTATGTTTAGTTAGGAAGGAACATTATCCTGCTGGAGGAATTCCAACAGAGTGGAAAACAAAAAAAGCCTTTTCTCCCCTCCACCGGAACTTACACTGTGACCATTTTGACATTCCGATGAGAGACATCAACAAACATCAGCGGCACAGCCTTTCTCTCGTTGAAGTATTTTGACATTTCCAACGAGTTGTTTTCATTTGAAAGGGAAAAGCTCTGGTTTGGTGACGTCTCTCCAAAATTTTCTCTCTTGTTTGTTATTTTCATTAAGTTACTGGGAAAACGGAAGCCGATTGTGGGAGTTGTAAGATGGAGCGCATGCGCTTGCCCCCAAATGTAGACACAGCTGGCGGTTGTTGGACCATTAATCGATACTTGGGAGATGTTGTCGCTCTTCCATTTGAAAAACTGGAGAAAGCTTTTGGAGCTTTCACTTTTTTTCTAAGGATTTTCTGGAAAGGTACTGACTGATGGCTGGATACGCTTCGTTCGCTTGAGAGGCTCCATTCTACTCTGGAAGGTATCAATGAACGGTCGGTCGTTTTTCGCGTGAGCTCGCGGTTGTTTTATTCATCCTACTGTGTCTCTGCTCTGGTATTTGTGGGGTGGAGGAGTGAAAATATTTGAGCTGGTGCATATTTACTGGTGCGTTGGATGTTCGCAATTACATCACAGGCGTAGGAGGAGCATTCTAGGTGTTCACAATTACGGAAGCTATTGTTGGAATCCTCCAGCTGGGATTGGTTTGGAGCGATTTGCAAACCGAGTGTTTAATTGATTTATATTTTTGCACTCGGAAGAGTGCCAGAAAAAGTTCGATCGATTTGGTGCTGTGAGGGGTATCTCTCAGAGGAAAATACGATTACAAACAAGGTGCTGTGGAAGGAAGAAAAGCTCGTGTGGGTGAAGCTTCCACATTTCTTTCAAGTGATTGTTCCGAAGAAACATAATCAAAAGAAAAACATCGAGCAGCTGGATTTGGTGAACCAGATACACGGATACTCCTAGATTTGTAAACTTTCATTCGTAACGTAACGTTCGGGGTAAACCCGAAAAACAAGCCGTAGCAACGGAGGAATCTTTCGGCAGGATGGGCGACCACGGCCCAGACATGAACACATTGGAAACAGGTAATACAAGACAAATTCAATCATCTTCCAAAAATTCCATCTCGGTTGCTTTCTTTGCATACATGCGGGCGCAATGGAAGTGACACCTTTTCTAACCCTTCGCAGAACCCTTGGGTTATCGATTGGTTAAAGAAAATCGCTCAACCTTCTTGAGCCATTCGCAAATGTCAATCATCCGAAACCGAAAGAAGGTTACATAAAAAATAGGTACTTGTAAACATCCCAAATGGTGGAACTAGTTCCACCCACAACCGAAAAAAATAACTGATTTTTAGAGCCGATTTATGGCGTATAACTCATTTCTGCCATACTTTAATCACCGATAACAACGACGACGTCGAATGAACTCGAGCGAGGGGGTGGTTCAGGGACCATGACTTTTGCCTCTATCGTGCTCTTAGGAATTCCTTTGGAAGAAAGAGCCTCCAGCTCCCGGTAGGGTCGTCCGACCTTCGATTTCCATTACTCCATCTTAGTCTGGCTGCTGGGTTAGTAGGAGTCGAGCGAAGGTGACGTCTCACGGTCAAGCGCCACTATACTGTCGAGGGATGCTGGGAGATGAAGTTTTTTTTTCAGTTGAGTTGAGATGAGTTAGTTGAATTGTTTAATCGGGAAGTATAAATTATTCGAAATTGAACTACCTAGTCGTTTACTCTCTGGAGCCACTGTTTTATTTAATCAGACTGATGTCAAGTACATATATCTACAAGTTATTCAACCTTGCTAAATGAAAAACATCAATGATAGCTAGCTCAACCCACATAAATTCCGAAAAAAAATACCCGTTACAGTCCCTGGAGTGTCAATTTGACATTCCTGACTAAACTAATATTTCTACAACAGATTTTTACAAACTATTAGAATCGCTATGGAATTGACTTTCTGGCGAATATAAATTTATTGCAAATATCTTGCCTGAATATACTGAAAATACGGTGCAAAGTTTAATTTGATTGCAAGAAAACCTGAGAAATTGACAAAAAATAAAAAAAAAACAGCTACCTTTGAAAACTCGTCAAAAATTCTGTGTTTCGTATTTAAAATATCTAAAAATTGCCGAACTTGAAAAGTTGACGTTTTTCGGCACATCCTCTTTTCAAAATTTATTTGGTGTGACTTAAATAATTTTGACGGTTCATTCATTTTTTTTTTTGTTTCGATTATAGTCGTTTTACCATCTTTATGGCATTCGCGACTTCATCAACGGTGCAGTTGGCGGATCGTTATTGAAAAACTCATCCGGTACAACTGTGTTCGATGTTTGCTCTTGGGCTCGAACTCGCGGACATCGGCTCAGGAGACAACAGACTTGCCAACTGAGCTATATCACAAGCCCGCTGGTTCATTCATTGAATAGTACGCTTTACACCACTTTTTTATATTTTTTTGTGGTCATGGTCTTAAAAAAATTCAAAAAATATATCCTTGTGTGCAACGTAACTTCTCACTTCAGCTTTTTTGGACACTAAGTGTTTTTTGTACATACCATAGCTGATCTACAGTCTTTTTTCCGAAGCATGTTTTTTTCGGAATTAACGAAGCAAGTTTTTTTTCGAAAAACGCAAAATTGAAGTGTTGTAGGTGATGTTTGAGATACTTATTATGCTACGAGGTTTCCAAAACTTTATATTTAGCTAAAATCCGTAAAGAACAAGAGAGATATAGCTGTTTTAAGCGAGAAGTGTCAAATTGACACTGAGGGTTTGATTAAGGAATTTTTTTCCTAAACCTTCAGGTTGCAACAATAAAAAAGTAATGATGCTAAATTAAATAATAATAATAAAAATAATAATATTTATTAATGACCCTTTAACTTTATAAGTCATTAGGGTCAGCATGCTGAATTAAAGATATCAAGATTTATTCAGGGTTCCCCGAAAAATTTTATAATTTGGGTGCACCCGAATAAAGTTACATGCCGCCAAACTTCCAATTGAGTCATGTTAACCAAGAGAGACGTACACTCTAGTGCAGAGACCGACAAAAAACACAAACACAACACAGTACATAACGTGCAACACAAATCCTGGAGTGCTGACACATAAATTTTTGTGTGCGACACTTTGGTTTGGCACAGCACTTCAATTGTGTTGTGTTGCATCAAATCAACACGACACAGTTCCCAGTTGTGTCGTGTCGAGGATAACACAGCACGCAACACAGTGTTGTAACGAGCAAGGCTAATTTTTCACCCGTCGCACTTGACTGGACAGCATTTCTCCGTATTTTCAATGGCGAAGCTCTTCACTCACTTTGTGTTGAGCAAAAGCAAAAGAAAAAAATTTATCCAGTTCGGCTGCTAGCAAGTAGGCGACGAATTGAAAAAAAAAGCTAGCTGGCAGGAGCAACAATGATAATCGTATCGGGACCGGCACACGAACACACTGTGTCGTCAACTGTGTCGCATACTGTGCTGTGTTGCGGCCGACACGCAACAAAAGTCCTAGATCAACACAGACACAGCACAGCTTCGTTTCGGAAGTGCTGTGTCATCAAATTGTGTTGCACTTACTGTGTTCGTGCTGTTTTCGGTCCCTGCTCTAGTGTTTAGGGAAATGATCTCTTCGTAGGACCATCGAGGGATGAATGACCCCATAGTTGTTAAAATCCCAATGATCAAATAAATAAAAAAAAAATAAAAAAATAATAATAATAATAATAAAAAAAAAGTAGGACCATCAAGTTCCACTGAGATTTTTTAGCTGCCAAATTGTGATAATGATTTTGACTTTAAGCTAGTGTGATCCAAAAACAGGGGTACGTTCCGGAATCACAAACTTGGGGGCTCAAATCGTTCCTTGGCCTGCCAAATGGTCCCATGCCAAATTTTTGCCCATTTGATTTACTCTAAGGGGTCGCTCAACGACGCTCAAGTTAGTATGGAAGTTTTATACCATTTGTTCCTGCGAAATTGAAAAATCCACTTTGATGGATCTTACTTTAATACACTCGCACCGATTGATCTACAAATTTGATTTTCTTAATTGAGATGTTGAGATTTCATTTGAAGGCCGTCAGATGATACGAGTTACGCCAAAACGATGTTAGGAGATATCAAGGTACGGTCTTTGAAAAAGTTGTTCAGCAAAACATTTCATCTAGAGAATTGGCTTGGTCACAGAGTTTAAAAAAATAGTTACGTTTCTTTCAGAGCAAAATGTTAAATTTTTACATACTTACTAAAAATTTAAAATTTAATCATGAAAACTTATCTTAACTTAATTCACGGGTTGGTTGTCTAAAGGAATCTACCTTCATTTCGAATTTCCTTTTGCGCCATTTGGGCTTCTCTAAAATCCAGATCTGGTACATTTTCGATCCATCGAACTCTTCGGAAATGGCTCACTTCCGATCTGACTGACCACCACTATGAATCCAGAACTCAGCAACCTGGGGAATAAGGTCTACAGCAGAAGATGCGGTAAATGCTCTATGCGACGTGATTGAATTTTTGTACAAACACCTGAGTTCATGCACTCACGACCACTGTGCTTCGAAGTAGTCCCGTTCTGGAAGTTACTTCTTTCAATTTGTGGTGGGAGTGCCGCAACGGCCTCTCCGGAATCGACTGCCTTGATTAATTTCGCCAACAGGTTCATTAGGTACTTGATTCTACATCCTCATCTAAAGTTGCAGTTTTTTTCCACCGGAACCAACCGGAATCTCCAAAACAGCACCTTTTTCCTTCCCCTCTGGCTGATGTACTCAACGAAACGCTACCGGTGAATCAGCAAGTCGACGAGGCCACAAGTTCATCTCAGACATGCACTTTGGTTGTGTTGCTAACCTTGCACTCTTTTCAATTTGCATTGAAAGGTAGAACAGATTTCCTATCATCTTTGCCTCTCCAATGGTTTCTCCATTGGATTCTCCAACTCAACATTGACGCCAACATTGAATAAGGCTGCTACCGACTTAGTACGGAAAGAGCCTTGCTTATCTTCAATACCAATAATTCATTTTACACCAACGACTTTCCTTTAACGATTCCTTCTTTAACTCCTTTCAAACTTTCTCTGTTCTTCGCACTATCGAAAAAAACGGGAGCTGTCAATTTGACACAAGATGTGAATGTTTTTTCGTTGTTCATCATGTGTCTGCTAGCTCCTGAGTCGAGGATCCATTCCATCTTGAGTATTGCTGCCGTTCGCGATCCACTCCGGCTAACAAGGGTCACCTCTCGAGTTATTGGAACACCTGCAGTTTGCGCACTAACATGGTACTTACTCATTTTGGTGGACAATCAGTTTCATGTGTCCAAAAGGTCCACACCCGATCATTTTTCTGGAGACTTCGATTTACTCACAGATCCGTTCTTAAATCTTGCCGCAAACACGATACCTCCAGGTTCACTGCCTTGTTCCTTCGCCAGTAAACGTGCTTTTACCAGATCCAAGTTGTTCTCTTCATCTGCCAGATTTGCCGTTGCCGTTGTAACTGCGTCGTATGAACAGGCAACGAAATATAAAGTTGACTCACTTGATCTAGATCTGATACTGTTTCCCCGGCTTCCTTAAGTTAGCACATTAGTTCCTCAAAACGCCGGAAATGATCCGTGAGCGCCGTTCCTTCAGCCATCCTGAGCAACTCCAGGGATCTACGAATATACGTTTGAAAGGCAAATCACTTCTTGGAAAACGTGTCACACAGGGACCTCCACCTAGCCTTTGCCGTTGTCTTTTCTCGGACGTATTCCAGGTGACTGTCCGCAACGTGGGTGACGAGAAACGCCTTTGCCTTGTCGTCCTTCTCGATGAAAGCTCCCTTGACCGCCCGAGTCGCCGCTTCCGTAGGTCCATTAGCCGCAAGTAGAGATGGGCAGAACGGCTTATTTCAGTGTGTGGCTTAGAGCCGCTCAAATAAAAGAGCCGAATAATTTGAGCGGCTCAAAATTGAACTGTGTCTCTCAGCTCAACATAAAACGAAGAGCGAAACAGCAGAAAGCCGTTCGATCCTTCTCTCAAACTAAAAGAGCCACGGCACGGCTCGGAAAGGAACCATGGTTCGAAAAAGAGCCGAGGCTCTCCGCTCAACTATGGTTAATAGGTAAACTTAACAACAAAAGCGGAGTATGGGAAGCCGTTCGATTCGATCAAATGAACGCTCGCCCGCCATTCTCTGCTCGGTTCTTTTTCGAGCCGAGGCTCTTTTTCGAACCGAGGTCTTTTTCGAGCCGTGTCGCGGCACTTTTTTGAACCACCACGTCCACGGCTCTTTTGGTTCGAGAGAATGAACGAACTGCCGTTCTCCGCTCTTCAGTTCATGTTGCTTGTTTAGCGATGGGAGAGCAATCAAGAGCTGTATATATGAACCAGCTCTTTTGGAAAGAGCGAACCTCTCCACTCTTGCATTTTGCGTTCTACTTTGGGTAGCGCTATAGACCAGTGTTTTGTTGAGCGGCGTGTCACGGCTCATTTTCGACCTGCGGTTCTGTTTTTTAGAGTTACAACTCGTTTTTTTTTCTTTTAAAGAACCGGTCCAAATGAGCGGCTCTTGAGTGCTCACGCATCACTAGCCGTACGAACATCCTTGACGTAGCGTTACGACGCGAAATTTCCACGTAACAAATCCTCCCCTTTCTAACTGGACGACTCCAGCCTTTTTCGTACTGGTGATCATCCTGGTGAGGAAAGATTTTACAACTCCTAACGCATTTTTTTTAGATTTTTGCGAGCTTTTCTACTGTTGTCCTGGTTACGGCGCAGGGCCCATAACCTAAAAAAACTATAGTAAACAAAGATGCGCCATCCCTTTTAAAATTGGATTTTTGGTTTTATCACCGCGATTGTTTATACTTCGAAGTATAAAAAAATACCTTTTAAAATTATACAATCAGTAGCCATGCTGCAGTTGCCCCAGGATTGCCATTAATAATATATCTTGTGACTGTTGATTCGAATGAAGTGTTGATAAAAATTCTATTACTTCATTACTGCTCTTCATTTAATTTGTTTGAAATTGATAATTTGCTTATCTTTGTTAACATTAGCCTTAAATTCTATAAAAATTACCTGGCCCAAAATTTTTCATTCAAATGATAACCATACATTCGCTTTCGCAATCCAAAATTTTGAGTTTGACAAGTTTTTTGCTCGATTGGAATGACACTGACAGAAAATCGAAAATTTCAATCGTGACATTTCATCTCTATAGGCTTTACCAATGTGAGTATATATTCAGGAGGTGTTCCCGAATAACGAATTCCCGATTCAGCCATTTTTTCTATGTAGGCTATGCAACTATACGGAACTCATGAAGTTTGTTTACCAACAAACCCCAGAAAAGCTGAGCAAAAAATAAACAAACTCATTGAGAGCCCCGCTCACTCCTCGCCTTCTTACTGTGAAAGTCGGAGAACCTAGTGTATCTAAGAACCTTGGGCTTTACTATAGGCTTGTTACCATAACCTAAAGAAAGTTGTTGCTTGGACGCATAGTACTTTGAAATGTATGTACATGGTAGGCTATTCCGCTCTCTTCAGACGTATTGGTAAGAGGTCTCGAAAAATAGTTATGGAAAGACTGGCAAATGTATGAAATTTATTGGCGATTTGAAGCTCAAAATGACACTCAGGCGGCCCTGCGATCAAAATGATGATGTTATGGACGCAAGTGTCAAAACGCGTAGTAGTTTTCCAAAACACAAGACGGTTTTTTGAAAATTTCGTATTTAAACAAAGTATTCAGTCAGTTTTGATTGGGCTTGTGATCTAGCTCAGTTGGCAAGTCAGTTGTTTTCTGAGCCGATATCCGTGAGTTCGAGCCCAAAAGTAAACACATTTGTACCGAATAAGTTTTTCAATAACCGTTCGCCAACGGCAACGTTGATATAAAGTCGCGAATGCCATAAAGATGGTAAAACGACTATAATCGAAACAAAAAAAAAGTCAGTTTTGATTGGATAATATGGTAAGAAAAAGTGAATTCTTGAATCGCCTACACTTTTCGAAACATGTTCACCAGTTTATCTTCATTAATTTTTAGTTCTCCGGATACACATGAAAAGTGTCAACTTGCTGCTGCTTGGAAGGCATACACGCGGAAAAAATGTTTAAAGTGTCGTTTTTTAAGCAAAAGTTTTCGAAAAGGGACGATTTGTCAAAAAACGGCTTGGAAAGAATTTTTGTTTGCTGCATCTATGAGACGAAGATTTCTTTGTTCGTAATATTTTTATTTATTTTTAGAAAATTCTTTTTCATAAAATATTTCTTGAAAATTACTTTTAGATACGTTTTAAGTTTTTAAAAAGAAACCAGTTAAGGATGAAAAAATAACTTGATCTGATTAGGAACTGCCTTGGCTAGGGATTTTTTGTTTTTCTACGGTACCTATCAAATAAATTATTCGCATCGGCTGGACAAAACTGCACACCAATGACAGAATTTTGCGAGCCGCATGTGACCCAGGATTTTTTTATCTAAATATTTATGCATAGCTATAAAAGTAGTCAGAGTAGTTTTCAGTCATTTAGAATTTAACAGTTATCACTTGTATTTTGGTAAAAAAAAGTTAATAAACGAACAAAAATACTGTTCATTGTTCTTTACTTTTACAGTAGGTTCAATTTTCAAGAAAATTATCAGGACGTATCTTTTTTCTGATTTGTGTCTGCGACCCTTTAAATTAGAAAAAGTATTTACGCAGCCCGGACAACGCTCTACATCTTATTGAGCAGCCCATTCACCCATTTTTATTTTTTCCTTGTGTGACCTTTTTCTTATGCGATTTGATGAAAATTCTAACGAATTGAATTTTCATCACAGAAACATGTACTTTATTAGACCATTTATCAAATTTTGAACATAGGCCGGAAAAAAAAATTACATTGCTTGCTTTCAACAAAAAGGGACAGCGATGAAACTTCTTTTGAATGGTCATTATTTATGGTTCAGATCCGAAAGTCCAACGTAAAAAAAAAGTTTTCGATGAGCCTGAAGAACCAATATTAAATCTGAAGCCCTTTTCAAAAGAATTGAATGGCTAACGATGGAGAAATTATTTATTTTGATTGCCATTCTATATAAAACCGCCAAATTTTCATAACTATTTTTCTTAGTATTCGAGCTCTAGTAAACCTACATATAAGAGAAGTGACGTCTGAAATACAAAATTCCAATCGATACAAAAGAACTGTCAAAATCGATTCCAATCGAACTAAGGAGAGTATTGTGATTGCTGTTGTAGTTCAAGCTAATTGTTTTATAGCTCGTCATATGAACGTATTTATTAGGAGCAATTTTTTTCACTTCTCTGATGGTTCGAGTTCGTAGTTGGAAAACAATCTAATTGTTAACGAAATTCAAGTCATTCATACCGTTTATCGCGAGCCACCGGGCATCAAATTCAATGTTGTTTTGTTGGATTTACTGAGCGTTCACTTTGGAGCTTGAACATCGAGCCAGAAAACTGTGCTGAGAATTTTTCTGTCCAAGCTTCCTGCGATGTGGCTAGATATTTTATTTTAAGAGGGATTCGATATTAGATGTCGCTTCTCTTACATGTAGGCATGTAGGTTCACCAGCAAGCACGCTGTACACATACACGGAGCTTTCAAGTGAGATCAGGCGCTATCTCAGAGAACCTTATATTCTAATAACCTTGTTTAGGACTAACTTATCAACTATGTGGTTAATGTATAGGTGGGGACAAGACTACTATCATAGACTTAGTAAAACTTCGGTACATAGATTGATAATGGGAGGACTAAAGCAACTGTTACTTAACTAGATTTAATTTAGAACTTTAACAATAATCATTCCTTAGAAAGCCTTTACTCTAAACAGATCCTCTATTTTGTTTAGCATTCGAAATAGGTATCAGATTAGGGGTAAGCTTAACAGCGGCACGTTCAAACATTCTGGAAAATTGTGGGAAAATAAAGTCATTTCCTCAATTGAACAACCTTCGATTTGTAGGTATCATCATTTGAAAATTGCATTAGGATAATTTTTTTTAAATAACGATTCAGGTTAGCGATTTTGACGTCCATCTGATGATTTAAAAAAGATCTATCAAAAGGTCCGTGTCATGAAAATGTATTACAAAATCATTAAATTAGAAATGAGGAAAATTTCATACTCTTTAGATCTATCACAGAAACTAGCTTGAGTGCAAGTTGTTTATTAAAATAAGTTAAATTAGTATTTACACTTAATACTGCTGACGGAGTATGGAAAACCTTCAAGCATGCAAAGATCGTGATCTCCTGAGAGCTCCCCAAGCTGCCATTTCAATCTTGAATGCAATGCTTACCAAAATATGGAAAACATACGTTTTATCGTTTGTATTCTCCCCGAAATTTCCATACTGCCCGATTATCCTCACGCTTCGAGCTTATGGTGCTTATGAACGATAACGAAGAAAAGACACACCAAGATTATGCACACCAACAAACATGAACCCTCAATATTCATACACAAATACACATGCAAACGATAATGTTCACATGGTGAAGACGAAAGGACCAGTTTCTTTGAACTTTCAGTAGACTAATGCATTGTTCAAATGATAAAATTTATATAATTTCACTATCAGATGTTGTAAAATTTACATATTTTCAATGTCAAATTAGAAATTTTCTAATGTTTTCGTCTAAAACGTGTTTTGTTTTCATGAATCATTCTAAGGAAAGCATACCGACAAAAAAAAAAAGCGGGACATGGAAATGGTCGACGCCATGCAGTCGCAGCTGTTTGCTAGCTAGCTGGCTGGCTGGCTGGCTGGCTGGCTGAATAAGTGCATACATAGTCAGTACGACTCCTTTGAATGTTCAAACCAGTTGCCAGTTGATGGTCCACCTTCACCCTGCTCCTTAATAGCTACTACATACTTCTGGAGCCACCGCGGGAGGATTTGCGACTGGGAAAATGAGCCCCAGTCAAGACCTTCCCAGCGGGGGTGAGCTGGTTTGGTTCGGTAGGGGTAAAAATTTAACTCGTGACACGATTGTTGGCGGTATTGATTTGTTCTTTTGCGAAAGGAGTAAATTGTGCGTTTTATGAATGAAATTCAATTACGGTTAATTCCAGTTAAATAGAAAAAGGCACTAATCTTTGGGTCCATAGGCTAGCTAGAATTTTAAAATTACCTTTTATTTTTTCCTGTTTTTAATTAAATAAGCAATACTCACATCAACACCGTGTTCAAAAGAGTACATCTAACCCTATAAAATTGTTGGGCGGTTTTATAAAAACTGCCATAAAATTTCAACCAAACAAAGACCGCTGCCATCAGACAGGAGCCGACCTCCAGTCAGTAAACCAGCCAGCCAGTCTGTGAAAAAATACTTCTCCGTACACCACAACGTATTTTGTTCGTTAGTTGAGCCATACAGACATAAATCTCTCCACCAAACAAGAAGCAGCCATATTTTAGACCATTTATTAGTTGACGGGGGTACTTTTTCGAGTTCTGTGGGTGCCTGTGGTGGGTAGCATAAATTTGGAGCGGGACGAGGAGTGTAATTTGGTGGCAAATGCTACTCTTTTTTGGAGGAAGACTTCTGAAAATGTGGTGCCTCTTCATTGTCCTGCTGCGGAAGCCGCGTAATCTGACGGTTTCGATCCTATTCACTGGGATGCTGCGGATGTTATATTTGAGGAAACCACTTTTTGTTGGCATCTGCCTTAGTACTGCTGCTGCTAAACGACAATGATGGCTGCCTGTCGAAGTGTTGGGTGAATGTTTTAACCCTTCATTTCATGATTTTTTATTTTTCCTTAAAAATCATTTTTAATATTCGGAAATAATGAGAACATTTAGAAAAAAAAAATAAATTAAAATACGATTTTTCACTTTTCCCATACATTAATTGTTGCAAATTGGTTACTTTATGAAATGAAGGGTTAATTTAACCCTCTACTGGATACGAGCTCATTTAAACGATTGAATCTATTGCAAACAAATTGTGTTTTTGTCATTTGCCTAAATTTCTTAGTTAGAGAAGAAAGCTTTTTTTTTTAAACGAACACAAACTCATACAGGATCTCAATAAAACTTGATGTTTCCTCTAAGAGATTCCTTTTTTCTTAACTCTAAGCGTACATCTTTCGAGGAAATAATGGCTGGCATCTTAAAAATGTTAAAACCACAAACCCACAGAAAGTGTACTATTTATGTATGCCGTGACCGGGATTCGATCTCATGCCCGCTGGCTTAGAAGACTTGAATGCTATCCTCTACGCCACGGGCTGCGAAAGGTATTTCCATCAACCTTTTTTCCCAACGGATTCATAGCTCATGCAGTTGAGGGTTAGAATGGCTAAAAAGTTTTCTCGGTTTACACTCACAGAAAAGACCAACATCTATTTATGTTAGAAAGTTTTTTTTATAATTGTAAGTATTGATGAAATTATTAGAGTTAAGAATTCTCCCACCAAAAAATATTCCTAATACATATAAAGGTTAGTGTTCACAGCAATAGCTGCTATCTAAACATTTTCCACATCTTTTCAATCAGATAGACTTTTGATTCAAGGAATTGGGCTCCATGTTTTGTTAATTATTTAACGGCCATTTAAGAGGATGATACATTATTCGAGCGAGAGTATTGCAACTATTGAAGGTTATAGGTGGTTTATAGATAAAAAGAAAATGAACGGTGTCAAAAAAATGATAATGGGAATTTAGGAACTTTTAACCTTTTTTGCCACAAGCCAAATTTTTGTTCATCTTTGGCTGACCACCAATCTAGAGTGATATATTAAGAAAGGGTTGAACCTACATCAATACAAAAGTGAACCTATCTCACTTGAATAGTTCGATAGGTTCATATTTCATTCTCATTTATTTCTTTCATTTATAAATACAAATTTCCTAGCGTTACTCTTATCCAGCTGTTTTGGGGAGGCACTTTCCTGGATTTCTCACGATTCCACCCATAAATTTTGGTAAATAAAATTAATTTATTGAACGCTATCTCAATACACACTAGACAGATTTTATCAAAATTTTGCACATGTAAACATTATAGTATGTAGTTTTAATAAAAAATTTTATCAATTTCCATCCATGAACCATGATTCACCATACTAGGGGTGATCCCAAACTTTTGGACGATAACTTAAGTGTCTATTTTATTAATTAAAAGTACATTCTTAAATTTTTGCACACAATTTTTTGATTGTGTTTTGAGAAGTATAGAATAAGGGTTCTAATGCAACTCAAATTTTTAAATTTGGTTCACCCTATCGCGAGATGATTCCCAAGTAACCAAAAGTCACATAGTTACTTAATCGTGTACAATAAAAGTTCACATTTGGCTGAGTAAAAGGTACTCGAGAGAAATGATAACCGATTCTCGTAAGTGTTCAATTTGTACTTCTGAACGAACATGAATAGTCCCTAGAAGTATCATAGTTCATGTTTGTGCGTTCTAAGTGACTTGTGTAGTTTGAATATACATTTTAACCCTCGTACTTTCTAATGAACTCCTTACGAACTTTTTGGTTCCATTCTGGATTCCTAACGAACTTTTTGGTTCCATTCTGAACTCCCAACGAACTTATTGGTTCTATTCTGAACTTCTATGGAATTCCATGTGTATTGAATTTTGTCGATAACTTTTCGATTATTTTTAACACTCTCCTGAAAACTTTTCGGAGTTGTTCTCAATTTTTAACAGCGAATGATATATGGATTATTCGGAAAATAAAGAAGCCCGTAATTTGAACAAAATTTGGCTTAGAGAAACGAATCACGACGCTAACTCTAGCAACATCATTAATCTATCACAGGGTCATACATCATAATCATTGAAAGTATAGTTTTTTTTCACCAAACGAACATAATAGTTTGAAATTTTATTTACATTTTGTTTTGAAAATTTTCTTTGTTTATATTCCACACACCGAATCTCCTTGATTGTTTCTTTAGAAAAAAAAAATTGTCACAGTAGAAACAGAGCAACACCTCCGCACCTACAGCAAGGTCGTCACTGGCTGACACGGAAAAAATTTTCAGCTGAATAGAATACTATACAGCCTTTGAGAAGGGCTGAGTAAGCTTTTAAGAGACTGTTTTATGGAACTTTTGGTTACTTGGGTTGGCTTTGAATATTGAGTGCGATTTTTTGAAAATGTTCTAACTTTAGGTTAAGTTTTAGGTGCAAAACTAAAACATTATTTATGGGAAAAATACCTCCGAAATAGCTATTGCTCATTATCTTTCAAATGAGATCGGAAGATTTGCAATATGTCCTAGGACGGTTGAGATATGAACGATCAAAATTTGCATGTTTTTTAGCGGGTGATCCCTAACTTTTGGCCGGCAGAGTACATATCTGATGTTAACTTTTTACTTATGAAACAAAATCGGAAATCGTTCACATAAAATAGTGGCAACCATGTTTAAAAGAAAGATAAGACAGTTTTTACTGCCAGTGGAAGTCCTACGCTTCTGACGTGCCCACAGTAAAATTGATCACTCGTAATAGAAATTTGGCTGCAATATAACTTTCTTTATAAGAAGCAAATAAAAGGCCCAACTTCTATTTTACATTAGAAAGAGCCAAGATCTTTTGATCCACAAAATATGATATAAAATTCTAAAAATTGAAGAATATTGCAAATCACATGATTCCATTTATATTTAGTCCACGTAAATATGTATTATTCTAACTATACTAACTTTTGAATTAATAATTTTAAAATAAGTTTCTGAACAACTTGCCAAAAAAAAACTGGTTTGCCAAAAAGAACGAATCATTCATTCTTGCTGCCGATAAAATTGCGATATTTGAAATGGACATTCGTGAAGCAGTTAAAAAAGAGTTGAAATTTTTTTTCAGAACGCTTGCAGTTGATACATATTATCTCGTCATTTTTGCCAACTTCAACGTTGATGAAGTCGCGAATGCCCTAAAAATAGTACAACGACTATAATCGAAACAAAAAAAAGTAACATCATTTTCTTTGCCTTTTTTTGAGAAAAATTAGACAACTACACAATATACAAAAATAAAAAATAAGAATTTTTAGATTTTGCAAAATCGTAAGACCATGACAAAAGCTTAATGTATTTTAGAATTCCAATTATTAGGCATTTCTGCACCAAATTGACCCAAAAGAAGTTTCAACCGTAAATTAAAAAGTAATACATTTGAAATGACTATTGCTCCATGACACATATTTCTATATTCAATTGGGTCTGGATATAAACAGATGCTATTTTAGTTGTGAAATGTTTCTAATTTAGTAATGTAAATAATTATTCGGTCTAAGATACGAGCTCTCAATAATTTTTCATTTTTTTAATCAATCCAAGTAGAAACAGTTGAAACCTGTACCGAATCTTATTAATCTGTCTTTTATACATAAAGCATGGATCACTACAAATCTGGACGCATTAAAACTGGTCTATCTCGGAGCTATATAAACGAAATAAAAATGTTTTGTTCTTGAAATGTAGGATTTTTATTGCACTTTAAAGAAAAAATAATAAAAAATTATTCCGATGTTGTTTTGATGAATTTTCGAACTTTTGGTTGAGTATCACTCATTATAGTTTGAACACCCTATTCGCTGACCTCAGCGGCCATTTTGTTCCACAATCTCTCCATCTCTGTTGCTTCCCGAGTCGTCCTACCATTCTTCTTCATCTTCTGCTTGATAATTGCCCAAAATTTTTCGATAGAGCGGAATTGAGGGCAGTTGGGTGGGTTGATGTCTTTGACAAAATCCACCCGTTGGCCCAATACCACTGTAGAACCTCCTAGCTGTAGTGGCAGCTTGCCAAATCTGGCGAAAATTTAACTAGTCCTTTGTGAGATCTAATGTACGAAAAAAAAAAGTTTTTCATGCATTCCTCCTTGTAAATTTCGGAGTCCATGGTCTTGTTTTTCACAAAAACCGGATTTTTTCGTCCGCAGCTGCAAATACCTTGCCAGATCAAACACTTTCTTGCAAACTTATCAGCAAAACCGAATTTGAAGTTGTCGGGGACATCACCATGACCAGTGCAGTGCCCCACTGCAGTGGCTTTATAAAATTTTTGGCCAGAAAGCTGCCCAAAATCCATCTTCACGTACGTTTCGTCATCCATGAGGATGCATCCGTCGAACTTCGTTGGAATCTTCTTGTATAACTTGCGGGCACGTCCTTTGGCTACTAAATTCTGCTTCAATGTCCGGTTTGGTTGATTACTGGTCCGATAGGATCGTATTCCTTCGCGTAGACGAATTCTGCTGACGGTGCACCGGTCGGCGTTGAATTTCTTGGCAATGTCATAGCCAGACCCTGTGTTTTCCTTGATCGTTCTCAACACCTTCAAATGCAGTTTCTGATTCTTAGGTCCACTATGACGCTTGGTATGAGCCTGCCGATCTATAGAACGCATCTCACGGAAACGTCTGAGAACGCTACACACGGTTGATTTGACCATTTTTAACGATTTCGCGATTTTTGAACCCGACCACGTCGGGTTTTTGACGTGGGTGTTCAAAATTTATTTTCATCTCGCGGCTTCCATCACGTGTAACTTTTTTGAAACAAAACGAATCGTAATGAAATTTTCAGCACTGGTAGAAGAAACATTCCTCTACAAATGGCTGCCAAAACATTCCAGATCCGACAACTAGGAGCACTATGGTAAAATAAATAGTGCGTCCAGATTTGTGGTGATCCATGCTTTAAGGCTATGATCATTTAGACTCCGGGCAGTTACAAACGTGTGTATTTTAAAAACTATTCGTATGATCGAAAAACTTTCTATGGAGGAAATGAAGGTGTTAGCATGAAATTTAATCTAAAAATACAAAAAAATATTCACCGTTGACTTCAAGTAAGAGTATTGTACTTTATAAAAAAAACTCTTTTTTTAACTTTTCACACTTTTTTTTATTCTGTTTTGATCAATTATTTTTACCACAGAAGCAAAACCTTTGCAAAATTATGATATTTTTTTACAAATTCACTTGGAAAAACCAATTGGTTGAAACCTTTTCATGAGCAGGCATCTCGAAAAATTTGTCATATTGACACTCAAGGGGGTTAAAGGAAATAAAAAGAAATTGAATCAATTTACTAATTAGTCTCAGTTAGTTCGAAGCACTTTCATTTAGAACAAAAAGTAATGACGTGGTTAATTTCCTGTTCAATACTGAAAAGGTTCTACCCTCTCTTCTAAAACTTCCACTGAACTTTATATTGATAAGGTCTCACCGAGCAAGTTGATCTGAAACAAAGTTCCAACTTCAAATGAACTGAAAGCACTCGACAGTATTCAGTGGAACTTATCCGGGGGGAAGTTGTTTACAAATTGCGCACACAATACACTTAGAGATTCTGGCAACTGGCTAAAAGAAGCAAGTTTTCATTCGGATGAAAACTTGCTGTGAAAGCTGAAATCACCGAATAAAATCAAACCAAAAGAACACAAATGGCAAGAGTTTAGTGGTCATTTTATAATCCTTGCACCACCTTCGCCCCTCCGAGTGGGGAGGTTTTTGCTTAGCCAATTGCATTTTTAATGCTTCGTCGTAGCAGAACCGGTGAGGTTTTGAGAAACTTTTTTTCCGTTTTCTTTTTTTTTCATTTTACCACTTGGTCGGTCCTCGGATGCGAAATGATTTCTTCCTTTTGGTAAAACGATACTCCTACACACAGCATCCGGAAGGTTCAAGGACAACGACGACGACGAGTCGGCAAAGTTGAATGAGAAGAGGAGCATATTTTGCCCCAACCTGCTGGGGGGTTTCTTTTTGACCCGTGGCAGAAATTCAGAAACATTTGAAGAAGAGTTTTCAAAAACACCCCGTCTCTCGTAAGTACTGCGGGTGAGATGAAGATGGATCTGGAAAATAAAACTTTGTTTCATGTTTAACGGCCTTATTGGCCGGAGGGAAGTTTTCTTTTAGGATAAATTTCGAAATGTAAGATTATTTTTTTACGTTAAAGGTTGTCTGGAGAAGTTTCCAGAAATTTGCCTTTTTTCTAAAACTTTCAGTGATAAAATGTTTGCAAAAATAAAGAACGTATTTTATTGGAAATCTTTCAATACTCATACTAAGAGCCAATCCTCGATCTTTCCGTGTGCCGCATTGAGATTTTTATTTGGTGCTTTCCTTTCCCATTTCCCAAGAAGTAAGAATTTTCACCGGCATTTACCGCCATCCGATTTCCACTTCACGAGTATCCATCTTCTGACGTCGATGGCCGCTCTTTCGTCTGTCTTTTAAATCGCCATCATCCATCCATTCGATGGATGGATGAGATAGGGCTTCCAGACGACCGACGATGACGACGCTGATGGAATTTCGTAATATATTTATGCCATTGATGTTTTGCCATTTTGAAGGAACTTTTTTTTTCTGCTCTCGCTTCTTATTTCTTCAACTGCAAAGAAAGAAGAAATATTTGTCCTCAGTCAGCTTTGATGGATTGCTTTTTTGCGCTCGTGGGGCAAAAAAGCGGAATGCTGTCGTTTTGACGCCAGTGGAATTTCATGGGGTACGCTGCTGCTGCAACCAAGTATCTGAAGATGGGCACCTAAATATTTTGAGCGAAACAAAATGGTAGCAATACGTCAGAAACAGCAGTTATGGCTTATCATTTGGCTTTATGAGACTGCAGTGATCATGCTTGTTATTTTTGTAAACTATCGATGACAAAACCAATATCAATATTCGAAAATAAAAAATGGGTTACGTAAGTCCCTTTTGTGGCGACAGTTCGCAGGTCCTGTTAAAAATAATTTTAGATCAAGAAATTGGGTGCGACAATTTTTTTTGCGTAGCTGCACTCTACTTGCGTAGCTGGAACTCAATACTCAGTTTGAGGATAGCATAAAAACCAAGTCCCATTTTGTCCCATAAATTGAGCGCATTTTTTTTTTGTTCCAAGTTCGAATGTCCAAATGTGGAAGCTCTCCAAAAAACTTACTGAATGAAAGCGTCTGAACTATTCTAAATTTTTCATCCTTCATTTCATGTTTTTTTTTGCTTAAAAATCATTTGAAACAGTTGGAAATGATTTGTGCATTTTGAAAAAAAAAAAATAAATAAAATACGATTTTTTTACTTTTTCCTTACATTAACTGTTGCAAATTTGTTTCTTTATGAAACGAAGGGTTATTTAAGATATGATTGAACTCTCGAGTTTAAATCCATTTGTTCCCATATTTCTGTTTTCAGCTGGAATAACAAATACATTGATTGATTTTTCATTATTATTAAATACTTAAAAGACTAGATACAAAAGGCCTAACGCGAAATTATTGCGACACCATAAACGTCATGCCATATTTTTTAAATGTATAGAATCAAATCAAAATTTTAGGGTAGTTTTATACATATGTATATTTATTGTAAAAACCAAAAGAAAAGTTAATCGATGGAGCCTTGAGTGTAAAATTGAACGCATTTTTGCTCGATGCCCTTTATCAAAGTAAAGGTTCGAAAATTCCAGATGTTTGGAAAAAAATTGTTCTCTTGACTCGCGTTGGTTCACCTCCATTTTCGTGGAGTCGAAAAACACGACTTCGAGTTTGACAGCCAGCGTAGCCACATTTAAATCTGCATTTTTGAGTCAAAAAATCCTTTTAATCTATAAAAAAATTCAAAAATCTGTATCGAAATCGGTATTTTTATTGTGGATGTTTATTTCGAAGAAAACTTTGACAATTCCAAGATAAACACATTGACCTGTATATTTTTATTCGAAACTAATTGAAAAAACGTTTATTTTTGTATAACTATCAATTTTATCGTGGTGATTGTCGACATCACAGTGGGGCAGGACTTATGAGAGCTTGGCCAGTGTAAATTTCGAAAATTCATCATAAATTTATGCTTTTCAGAAACTGAACATTACACCGATCACTAATCTGTCAAACAAATCTTAAAATTCGATGTTTCATACAATTTTCTACGTAGGTGAAGCTGGGGTTTGATGCTTTTGCATTCTATCGCAAAACCAAAAAAATATTTTCAATACTCCACTAAAATTTTATTTCTTGAAGAAATAAAAAAAATTAACTTGGATGTGTTCAGAATAATATGAAATTTATTTATTTGAGGTTGAAGAAATGGAAAAAATCGTATTTTTTTAACGAGCATAAACATATTGAGTTTATGGCTTATTTATCTGAACTTATTTGTTCTGTTACCACTGAAAACACTGACATGACACTTTGAACAAAATTCCGTTCATATTTTGGCTAGAAGCCTTCTACCGTCGACATTGCGCGGCAGCAATTAGAACATGAAAAATTGACTAAGTAGCATGTTCTCCAAACTGTTCAGTTAAGCTGCACCCAAGATAATAGTGTATTAATCTGTTATAAACCTGCTTTACCTTGAAACAGAAGATGAAAAAAAACATATAGATAAAACAATTTGTAATAAATATATGAAGCTACCTTCTTCTACGCTAGCTTATCTAGTTTTGAGTTTAGTTAATATTAGAGTATCAATGTTTTTTGAGTTTTTTTTCTGCGGAAACTTTTTCTTTTGTAAGAAAATTGGCCGCTTAAGGCCCAACTTCAGTTCGGTTTGCTTATTGAATTCTCGAGTTATGCATAAATTTTATATTTAATTTATACGGAAGCATTCGTTTCATAGATGGAATGAGTTTTAAGTCATCATGATAAACGATTTGTCGTACCCCGAAATCTTCAGAGGTCAAATTTGGTTAAATTTGCTTGATTTGTTCCTGGTCAAGTTCCTACCAGTTGTTAGATCTTTTGAGGTTGCCTGGTTAGTTTTTAGAAATGTAGAAATAATGTACCATTTTTATGAAATCTCCTTCTTCTAGTAAAGGGATGGTTCTCAAACTAACGTTGAAATAACACGCATTTCTTAACAAATTTGGATCCTTTTCCTTACTAATTCAAGAGTTTTGTGGAGGGCTCATTTAACACATCATTTAACTTTTTATCGGTCTTAAAACTCCTTGCATGATCATTTTTTCACGCCTATCGACTGAGTAGCCTTCAAGTTGATAAGGAAAATCTGCTGAACAAAGTTATCAAGATCAAATTTCGCAACATCTAGATGAAAAAAAAAATTAAATCAAGTTAAAGATTTTGATCAGATGAATAACTTTCCAGGAGACTTCAAACCAGTATGCTTTGACTTGAAAAAGTTATGAGGTTTTGACCATCGATTGGTAAGGTCTACCTCACTGTGCGACAGCTCCGGCCTTTGTTCGTCCCAGTTTTAGTTTCGATAGCACTGGTGAATCAGGATCAAAAGTCTTCAGAACCTCAACTGAACTGTCAACTGCCGAAAAAGAAATGTTGTTTTCATTCAACAGCCCACGCACAGAGCTTTATCTCGGCTTCGACCTACTATCCTATCAGTTAGCCGAGTGCGCTCGTCGAGCGAAAACGTGTTTCAGTAATTTCTCAGTGCATGGCCGTAGGAACGGGGGGGGTTTTGGGGGTTAAACCCCCCCCATGAGGATCTAAAAAAGCATGCGAGGTATTCTACTCTTCACTCCAAATTTTAAATTCAGAACCAAATTATAATAATAGAGTAAGGTGAATCAAGATTATCAATCTCAAATAAAAACTAATGCCAAGACCTCAAAAATCCATACCACTTTTTCAAAATTTTCTCACTCCTTCATATATATTCAGGTCTGAATATTAAATTTTAAATTAAATTAAACCCATTTTGTAGGTTCTGATTCCATAATTCCCATAACCAAAATTGTATTCCTATTTTCGTATTTCGGATTCTGTATCCAGTTTAGAATTATGGATTTTCAGTTTGATAATCATAAGAAGTTAGAAAATAAAAGCTGCTTTGAAATTCTGGTTCAAATTTGGTTTTGCATTTCACAACAAATTTGAATCATATGCATTTTCACTATTTTGATAATAGTTTTCCGAATATGAAAAAAGAGAAATATTTAAATTCAAAGTTCTTAAACTTGATTCATACATAAAATTCAAACATTTAAAGCTCCAAAATGGCAATCCAAAATTAAAAAATCAGATTCAGATCATTGCAAATTAATATTTCAATGCTGATTCACAAAACATATTAAAAATAAATAATTTAAATAGAAAATTTAAATTGAACCTAAACTACAGAATATAAATTATAGATTCTTGAATTAGGGCTCAAAAACTAGGCTCATAAAATTCTGATCTGGAATTAGATTTGGAAGTCGAATTTTTTGTACATTTCAGAAATCGTATGGAAATTCGGATACAGATTCAAATTTTGCAATTTTTGAATTCAGGTTCAGAATTCAGATTCGGAATGCAGGTTCAAAATTCAGAATAAAAACTAGTTGGTAAATAAATTTTACATTCAACATAAATTGTTGAGGAATTCCATAGATCATGAATTTATCACATGGCGGACTAAATACGAGATATCTCGTTTTTTCACTCGCAAAAGTGTGCTTTTTCACTTTGAAGTATAGCTCAAATGGACTGAATTTAATTGCAAATTATTGTTTTTTGAAAAAACTGAAAACAAGATTTGCCGTAACTTAAAAATGCTAAATTTGTAAAATTTAATCCAGCGGTTTTTGAGATATAGAATGCTGAATTTCGTTGTTTCTCGTCATAGATTTCTTCGCGTTACTTAATGTGTTAAGATTGCTAGTCAATTCAATTTCGAGATTTCAAATTTTCAATCAAAATTAGTTTCTAAGCACAGTTCAGCTGAGAATCACAAATAAAAGGTTCAATTTAGGTTATTTGTTTTATCCGAAAAACCCTAATTTTATTTTAAAATCATCCACACGATTTTCGATATGGAATTGATTCTTCTTTATGAAAAATATTTGCTGTTAAAAAAACATTCTCACCTTATTAACACATTGAGGACGCCCAAAATACGACATTTTATGTTTCAGAAACCAATAGTCAAAATTTTGCTAATTTTATATATTTGAGTAAGGGTAAGTGTTGTGTTAAATTTAGTAGAATGAGGTTTCATTATTAAATTTACGAACGCCAGCATTGATACGAAAAAACACTTCGATAGATAAAATCAATTTACGAACACACCTTTAGGATCAGGTTTTTCATCAAGCAAATTTGGTCCGAAAATCTAATGATAATTATCTCCTACTTTTTTTTACAAAAATTTTTAATATCAAAGTACTTAAAAATGAATAATCATATAGTCACACACCTAATTTGTTTTTTTTTGTTTTCGTGCAGTATTGGGCAATAAATCATAGATAAAAATAAGTCACCAAAACCCCCCCCATGAGTCGGTTCTTCCTACGGCCCTGTCTCAGTGTCATCTTGATTGTGGACTTGAAAGAAAAAATGGCGAAGACAGGTCGTGAAAATACTTTGCGTATGCATTTCGGTAAAGAAACTCGGAAGCCTAAAGTTGAAATATTCAAGTTTTTCCGCGAAAATGAAATATCTTCTGATATGTTACTGTCAATGTATCAAGATGCGAAAGAGTTTTCAGTTTATGCAAAGTTTCAGACTCAGACATTGTTACAAAGTGTTTTACGAAAGTTGCCTCGCAATGTGTTGTTTGATTATGACGATGGTGCTCAAGTCCAGATAACTCTATCGGAGGCTGGTCAACTATTCCGATATGTAAGGATTTTCGGTCTTCATCCGGAGGTTGATGACCGTGACATTTCAACAGAACTAGGGAAGTACGGAACCATTCATCAGTTAGTTCGAGAAAAATATGGCGTCGAAACTGGCTTTCCGATATGGTCGGGTGTTAGAGGTGTTCATATGAAGATTCTAAGGGAAATTCCCGCAAGTCTCCACATTAATCATCTACAAGTTCGGGTTTACTATGATGGAGTGCAGAACAAATGCTTCGGTTGTGGAGCAACCGATCATCTCAGAGCGTCGTGCACTAACCGTTCATCGGTTAACGCACGTTTGCTGAGAGCCGGCACCACTGGTTCTCTTTCGCTCCCTTCGGCAACTGCTGAAGAAGAGACGAGAGTGAGCTTTCGGGATACTTTGCTCGGAAAAGTTTCACTCGGTGACGATCAGAGAGAGACGGATACAAACGAAAACGAACCAATAGACAATGGAAAGAAAGCTCCGGCTACCGACTCTCGGAAGCCGTCGGTGAGTTCTGCCAACTCGATTATGGCTATGGACGACACAAACAATGGCGATGGTAAAGCTGACGTGGAGGCCACAGGCTTTGTCGGCATGATGGAAACTCCTGAAACAAGACCACAGAGTGGAGAGCTGATTGAAACAAGGAAACGTGCCAGGAAAACTCCGAGTAACCAGAAGGGGAAGAAACAAGGAGTGGAATCTGATACGTCGTCAACGGAAAAAGAATACGAGAGAACTTAGTTGGTACCTCCGAAACAAAGCTTTTTAGAGTAACCAATTCTGCGAGCGAGATCGAGAACTAAACAATTAAAGGTCAATAAAAGTTAGCTTGAAATGTATTAGAAACTGTTAACCGTGAAAATGCTTAACCTCGTAATTAGTTTTTAATGTTTTTTTTTTAAATAAATATATTAGAAAAAAAAAAAACAGCCCACGGACAGAGCTTTATCTCGGCTTCAACCTTCTATCGCATCATATTTTCAATGTTTTCCCCAAATGACGTTGAAATTTTAACAGGTGGCAACAAAATTTTTGGATTTTTCCGAAGTCCCAATACTCAAACATAAACGAGCTCAGAGAAAAATGAGAGTGTGTATATGTTAGCTTTTTTTCTCCTCTTTTCGCCAGTATTTTTTGTTTTGATTATGTTTGCCCAGTTTTGCACAAAATGTCGTTGAAACAAGAAGCGTTGTACAGTTCTACAAACTGTACAAAAATCTCGGCAAAAAGTATTCAATACAACATTTTTAAAGTGAAAATGTGGCGGCTTGCACTGTTTACCATATCCTAAAATTCCCAACAACTACTCGCAAGCAAAGTAGTGACAGACAAGCGAAAATTCTGGACGGAAAAGGCCTTCGTTCTTTTTCTCATGCCTTCAAAAACAAGGATTAACTGAGCCAACGGGATGCCGCCGAAAAGTTCAATTGTGGCAAGACATTAAAAAAAGTTGGAATTAAGTGCCGAAAGAACTGAGGATCAGATTTAGAATACCAATACCGCTGGGTGATGAAAATTATTCCGGAAAATGTTTTGTTTAAGGCGGCGAAAGTTCTTCCCTCTTTCTAAGACGCACATCTCCGCAAACGATCGATACATTTCCAAAGATAGTTTAACTACATCTCCAAACATTAAATAGAAGTTCAAACATAAGTTTGAACAGAAAGTGATGCTGTACATCACAATTTCCGAGGGAGGTATTTCTAAGCCAAGTCGTCTGGTTTGGCTATCAGTCAAGATGTGTACCAGAATGAATGTTTGAAGAAAAATTTGATGTCGTTTCTACACAAACATCATGCACACAGATGGACAATACGTGCTTTGGCCGGAAAAAGCGTCATCGTCAAGCGAATTAAGAGATGTATACACAAAGTTAACATGAAGGCCATGCAACGCTCCTGTTCCGACATCAAACGGAAGCTTCGGCGAACAACTGATTAAGAACCATTTTCAACTATTCACTAATTTTTTTTTCAAATATAGACAATGTTGGGTAATCCAGGTGAATTACTCAGCCGCCACATCGAATCGCATGATCTACCAGATCACATTCCTGCATGATGTTCAACGTGGCGCTAGAAGGTATTATTCGACGAGCGGAAGGCGAAATGCGGGGCACGATTTTCAACAGATCCAGTCATCTTATTTACTTTGCCGATGACATTGATATAGTCGGCAGATCATTTGCGGCGGTGGAGGAGATCTACCGCAAACTGAAACGCGAAGCAGGAAGGATTGGGTTGATGATTAATACGTCCAAGACGAAGTACATGCTGATCCGAGACCGACCGAACCCGCTTGTCCAGTAATAACAAGTTCACGATCGACGGCGACGAGTTGGAGATAGTCGAAGACTTTGTCTAAATCGGCTCACTGGTGACCGCAGACAATGACACCAACCATGAGATCCGGAGGCGAATTATCAGCGGAAGTCGTGCCTACTATGGACTCCACAAGTAACTGCGGTCGAGAAGACTTAGCCCTCGCACGAAGTGTAACCTGTATATGACGCTCATTAGACCGGTAGAGAGCGGGCACGAGACATGGATATTGCTCGAGAAGGACCTGCGTACACTCGGGGTATTCGAGCGACGAGTGTTAAGAACCATCTTTGGCGGCGTACAGGAGAACGGAGTGTGGAGGCGAAGGATGAACCACGAGCTCGCGCGACTCTACGGCGAACTCAGTATCCAGAAGGTGGTAAAAGCTGGCCGGATACGCTGGGCGGGACATGTTGCGAGAATGCCGGACGACTGTCCTGCAAAACAGGTGTTCGCTACGAATCCGGTAGGCACAAGACGAGCGGGGGCGCAACGAGCGAGGTGGTTAGACCAAGTGGAGCGTGATCTGGCGAACGTGGGGTGCCCGAGAAATTGGAGAACGGTTGCCATGGACCGAGTGAATTTTAGGAATTATGTTCGTCTGGTTTAGTCGTGAGACGGAATACTATGTAAATAAAAAAAATAAACGAGATCATATTTGAAAATATTCTCCATCTACTACTTCGGATTGTAGTTATGTCCCACAACACTTTTACACGTATGCGAATGACATCCACTGTAAACTCAGCTGAAACTTTGATGGTGGCCCTGACTGCAACGTCCGGAATGTGGTGGAACCGGAGCGTTCTTCAGTTGTAGAGCACAAGGGTTCCCTACGTAGTAACCGTTATTTAGTAAACAGGAGGTCGACGGTGTTTGAACGGTTGGACCTCATTGCCGTACCGCAAATGTGTGCGAATCGTTAGATTTCCCGCGAACAGATTGTCCAGAGTCTGCTAACACTTTAACAGAGAGATTCTGGTTGAACTGTATTGTCTCTCGGAGGCATAAATTTGTATTCGCAAGCCTCGTAATTTACTGCGGAATAGAACTCGTATGGTAGCGTCTCGCAAAGTAGTGACAATTTGTGAAGGACTCACAGTCACTCATCCGTCACTCATCAGTAACTCATCAAACCCGAAGTAACGAATGTGACATGATGATATGGTGGATTCTCGTCCCTCTGTGTAGTAAGTTTTGTTATATCGTTCATGCACCAGGTCTACGTTCAAGGCTTTCTTAAAGGACTATTGGTCGGTTTTTCAGTCTTGGGAGGGCCTTCCGTGAACCGGATCAACATATGATTCAAACAGATTTTACACTGAGGTACACTTCCGCTTTCTCGCCAAGGCCCTCAGTTACTTTGACCCTAAAGGCTTCGCCGGAATTAATCCGGCGAATTTTTCTAACGCGCCCATATCGGCAAGCTAATTTTCGATTAGTCCATAAACTGATAATTTTTTTGCCTAATAAGATACGAAGTTACGGTCTTCAACAAAGTTGTTTAGCGAAAAATATCCTTTGCGAAATTTATAAATTGACACAAAAACCAGGAGCAGGCTCGTTTCCACAGCAGAAACAAAAATTATGTTGATTTTTCAGTACAAAATATTGAATATTCCCATAAATGCCTAAAAATTCAAATTTACTCATGTGAACGTTATTTACTTAAAAATTCTGCAAAAAATCATGGATGAGTTTTAAACCAAAACGAAGCTTTTTAGACCCCAGGGTTTGAGAAATTCAAAAATGACTCAAATCGACTCAGTGACATACCGTGAGTGCTATGTCCTAGTCCAGGCTATGTCCTAATTAGGACCAGAATTAAAAAAATAGGTAGAATTCAAGCAGTGAGAATGGAGTGATTTGTTTCCAGCGATTGTTGGTATTGCGTAGTGCCTAAATAAGTTTCAACATCAACGTGCAAACAATATCCCAAACTAATAAATTTGTGAAAAAAGATAATCCCTTAACTTTCAACAAAAAGAGGAACACAAATGGTTGTCCGTTTCCAGTTTCCCAACGTTGTGCACAACACAAAGTTTACCGGATGACACTCAGCTCCATCAGATTTTATTCCGTTATTATTAAAATTCCGCTTATGGAATTTTTCCAACCCGAAAAGCTGCTCGGGAAAAAATAGCAACTCTTACAGCTGACTCAACTCCTTCCCTTTTTTTCGGAAACAAGGTTCAAGATGGTCTCAAGAGTGACGGCACCAATCATTGTTCCTGGTAGAAAGTTTCCTTTCTACTTAGATGTAAAATTAGTGCATGGGATGTGCACTTATCCAGTGAAAAAAAAATGAATAAGGGGGAGAACAAAGTTAGGAGTGTCGAGGTTTTTGAGTTCCTCTACTCCTCTTGACAAGTTGCTAACAGGTGTGGGAATTGAACCTGTGATTTCTATAAATAAACTCCTTCAGTTGATGCTTTTAGAGAAAAAGAGGGAGAGAAAAGGGAAAAACATCCTTGTTTGAAAACCCGGGACTAATCCTGGGGAAGGATTATTATTTCTGTCCACATGCAGTGGCCTCCATCATCCTTGGTTTAGCAAAGAAACTGTTCCCAGAAAATGCTGTTCTATGATGACGATGATGAAGATTTACGACTAAGAGCAATCGAAACTGGCGGATTGTTTCTGTCTTCTTTTTTCCCGCAGGTACCTGGTGAGGTTTTGGGAAAATTGTGGAAATTTACAACAATGGAAAGGTTTCGTTTATTTGCGTTGTTGCCATTTCCGAAAAGGAAAGGTTTCGGTTTCCGATTGTGGCCCCAAAATGGGCGGTCAACCTCAGTCAACTTATATAAGAATGATTGGATTCGACTGGAAACCTTTTGATATCGCCATCCATTTCTAATCCTTCCAAACAAAAGGTCATCGTGGAAAGTTTGAGAATGTCATGGAATGTTTCATTTCTCGGAGCATCAAAGTTTTTATTTGATCAAGTGAATTCGGTAGAATACCTCCTCTATCTAGAGCGCCCTTTAAAATTTTCACTCAACTTTCCAAATTGACGCCCACCGCCTGTATGTTGTTTTAGGAAGCTTTCATAACAGCCAGCTTATCTCACCCGGCAAAAGTTTTTCGCTAATCCTTGAAAAATATTAATAACGTATGGCGGAGTATCCACACTTCGACCTTAAACTTCCTTTAATTTTTCTCTGGCTCGAAGCCAAACAAAACGGAGCGTCAATTTGCCCAACATTAAGTAATATGTACGTGCACGACTCTTTTTCCCCGAAAATTTTCTTCCATTTTCGCCATAAGTGACTCAGGCCGTTGTTGTGAATATCAGCACTAGATACAAATGCAAACATACGTATGTACGTCGTTCGTTAAGCTTGTTATTTTATCGCATTCTACGGAACACCTCCCTCGATTCTCAATCCAAGACTGTGTTACGGTCGCCATTAGAGCACGCTCGGCTGAACTTGTTGAACTTTTGAAAGTTACGGGAGGTATTACGGTGTTGCTATTACATCACTTTCGTTGACCGACTTGTAGATGGAAAGTTTGAGATTTTTAAAACAACAATTTGAAAATTCGTTCTTTCGTACATTCTGTAACACATTTGAGAAAATAATTGATTAATTTCTCCTCAAATTATTTCAATGCAAGCAGCCATTCGTGAAATCGCAGTGCCATAAAGGCTCTCCAATATGCTGTTGACATTCCTACCGGGCAAACGAAATGTCAATTGAATTGCGTTGCTATTTCCTGCGGATATGGTCAAACCTGGACGTGGACGTTAACATTAGGACTGGTTGCCTCCATTCGTCGTCAGATAATCGACATTCACGTGTTTTATGTGGCCTAATGCGTCGGGGCCACATTTGTTACTCTATGGAAGCCATCGAGTCGGATCCATTTATTACAGAATCAGCCTCAGCTGAATTGAATTGACGTAATTGACGCTGGTAACTGTTTGCTGGACTTGTTGTTGGTTTACGTTACCCGTGACGCATCTTTAAATGAATATCCAGTTTTTTTTTTATATGGGTCCATCCATATTAAAAATTTCCTTGAAAAGTAAAATACAGTCGCCTTCAAACAAATTAGCATAGCACTTTATACATCTTTTAGCAGCAGTTGGTTTCTGGGTTTATATCAAATATTTAATTTTAATCATCGACTGTACTAGCAAAAATGCGACATATTTATTTTTGAATATCCTTTGAATCCATGTATGGAAATTAATAATTTTTTTTAGTGATACTACCTTGTCATGTGTTAATTTTTTGACTATCTGTCAAGTAGTTTTCGGGATAGCATTCAATGAATAAGTTCATTGGTCAAAGTTTTGGGTGGTATGTGAAAAATATAGGAAGTCACACGACCTAAGTCATGTGCTAAATCGTTCTAAGGATCTTAGAAGATATATTGGCGTGTTGAAATTTGAATCAATATGGTTGACTCCATGAAATCGATGTTCCAAGAATCAATCAAAACATATGCTCAATAGACTGGTCCATAGCATTAAAAATCCTTATTTTTGACGCGGCGCTCCCCAGTTTGATGTCATTAGGTGGAAAATGACTGTCTGAAAGTGTCAGCTCAATTGGTTGGACCTGGATTGACTTCAAATTTGTATGGAGATTTTCGGCTAAATGTATGATAAATCAACATACTTTCACTCTTTATGTTCTAAAATATGTCTCTAGTATGCTATATGTAGAGATTAGTAATAATTATAGAAAGGCTGATTCGTTAAATATCTAGGATGACTCAGTTTTGATAGGCCTGAACGTGCAATCGGATGTAGGATGTATTCGTATTAGTGCGAACGCTAGTTAAAATATCACTGTATTATATGGTGGCGTGAACCCTGTAAGGTAAAAAATTGAGAATATTTAGGCAGTTTAGAAAACAGATTTTGCGAGAACGGATGCGATTAAGTTTGGTTTAAAAAAAAAAGTCTACTGAAAAGACGTCCGGTTACTACACTATATGGCTCAGAATTTCAGAATTTATAGTTCAAATAATAAGGAACAAGTTTGTAGAATATTGTAACGCGATACGAGTTCACTGTGATGAGAGACGAGATATTCGCAATTAAATGTGTGATTTTTTCACATCTCATTGATATTTCGTGTACGGTGTAGGGGTGCATTACAAAAGTTTACAAAATTAAAAAAAAAACCTATTTTTATGTTACATTATGTAAGATTGGGCGCTGGATTCAAAAATTGCAAATAAATCTAAAATGCATTTTAGAAAAAAAATATCAGAGGCAGCTTTAAACTAGATTTTCGCATTTTAAATTTTATATTTTTTTATGGACATTAACATCCATTTCAAACTCAAAATTCGCGAGGCTTTGTTGAAAATATGAAAGTTTATTTACCTTCAATATAAGGGAAACAGCTAGATTTAAAATTGACAATATGTAGCTCGAGATATTTGGATTTTTGTACAAGTACTTTTTTCTTTTAGCATAATGTAATAATTTGACCATATCTCAAACCCTGTTGTACTAAGAATTTTTTGAAATTTAATTTTTGAATTCTGCGCTCGATTTCAAATTAAAAATTTGAATCAAACTAGTGTCATGCATCTCTACACCATACACGAAATATGAACGAAATGCGAAAAAATCACCCTAATGTTATTAATTCGCTAAGTTTGAAATCAAACAACTTTTGCTGATGATAGTTTGCATGTATCACTCATTCACTGCTTGATGCCGTATGCATCGCTCATTGGTGAAATTCCAATTCCACGACGCTATGCCAAAAACAAACTGCCAAAAAATTGGTCCGGATTTCCAGACCAAATTTGGTTCGGATTTCCTGACAAATTTGGTCCAATTCCAGGCTAAAATCCGATCCAAGTCATCTTAAATCATCTGCCATCTTAAATTTTTAAACTATTGGATTTTTCAAAAAGTTCAAGTTATTCGTAATAAATTTATTTTATTTAACAATTACATAATACAAAACATTTATAAAAAATTGAAATAAATATCGTTGAAACAAAACATTTTTCGTCAGTCCAACATCGAACGCTATACCTCGAAAAATATGGATTGCTTCATATCGAACAATCTTTCGAACCTTTATTTGCACCCGGCTTATATGGCGGAGCAGTCCAAAGCAGCTGATTGGTGGCGGAACAATTTTTAGTCGTGTCTGATGTGTTGCTGGTATTCAAAGGTTTGGGGAAAATCGTAACTTAAATGATTGTAAAAATATTATCAACTAACTCACCCCGTTTTTGTATGTTTTTGATAGCGCAATCATTCAATCCTTTCTCGTCGCTTTATCTATAAAAGAAATTACAGTTAATATCATAAACCATTTTTCACAAGTTTTTGATTACCTGATTTTTTATCAACGAAGTGATCATGTTTCCTTTTGTCAACGTTTCGTAAACGCACCACCAGAATGTTCAGGAAAAAAACCGGCAAAAAACAGTCAGGTCTCGTTTTTTGTCATTTTACCTTGGTTTTTTAGCAGCGTGGAAATCAACCTGTATACATATCTCAGGTGACGATGGAAATCCCGTGCTTAGTGTTAGTAAAAGTTTTTTTTTTGTAAACATTGTAACCATGACAATTCGTGACGTCAGTTGCATTTTCAAACAAACAACCACCAGCGAAAACTAGAGAAAAAAATCATTGCCAACTGGTGTTTACGATTCTCGCCTAGGATACATAAACATCCTGGCAAGTGACGCAGGCTTTGTTCAAGATAGGTAGAGAATAAGGTAAAACATTGCGCTTAACCTCAATCGACGGAGCCGTGTAAACGCAGGGTCAAAAATAGTTATGGAATTTCGAACGATATGTATGGGATTTGAAACAAAATTACAATTTATGGAAAATTGCGAGGTCTTATTGTTCAAATAAGTATACAGTCGCATTCTTTGAAATAACATGTGTTGAAATTAGTAAAATTTATGTTCTAATGCTTTCAATATTCTGACTACGAGACAGTTTTTTTTTGGAAATTTAGCAGTATTTGTGCAAAACATTCGAATTTCGGAAAGCATTTTTGCAAATATAGTTATAAAGATATGCTAAAAAATGACTTGTTGCAACGTGTAATGAATGCTACTTTATTTTAAGTAAAACAAAATTTAAAAACAATCAGTTATTAGGAATTTAGCAAAAAGCAATTTTTTTAACTCAATAAAAAATTCACGTTAAAATTATGTTTTTCAACCGCATAAGTGCTTAATGAATTGTAAATACATTGGTTAACATTTTTATATTTTTTGTAGAATTTTAATATAAGTAGTTTTTCTAGAAAACCAATAGTTTAAAAAAATTCCATACATTTTTGTGGAATTTCTATAACTATTTTTTGGTTGGCCTACTAATACACATGCAAGCAATGGAGTAGCATACCTAAAGAATCTAGCTATCCTGGGCTTTGTTTACCTTTTTACTTTTTGGATAACGAGTTCTGTAATAGTGTGCGTGTTTGGTTATCACCTTCTTTGTACCACATTGCGTGGAAATGTCCGGAAAAAACGGAAAACTTGGATGCTTTTTAACTGACAAGCTTTCTTTTGAAAATAAATCGGCCCGCAACTGAAAAAAATCATGATTGCTTTGATTAACCCAGATTAAAATGTCTGCCAGAAATCTGTCTTGCTCATCCAGTGAGCCCAGACGACAATTTTTATTCCTGTCATATCGGCACTGTTTTCAGCAGCGGGGAAATGGTCCGGAAAAACTGACAAAATCCGAACAAAAATCGGACGGTTTTAAACTGACAAGCTTTCCGATTGTCAGACGCGCTCCGATCCGGGCGATTTTGATACAACCCTGTTAATTCCGGATGACGTTTAAAAAGCTGCATGTTGTTGTTTACAGTTCAATTTAAAACTCTGTGTATCGTGAGCTCCGGTTTAATAATTTTTGTGAGCATGAGAAGCATTTTACCGGAAAAGCGCACAAATGGTGTACTTTTCTCAAAATTTCGCTGAGTCAGTTGGCGAAAATAAAATAAGTACGCATTGGAGTGGACTGAAATCCGATTCGGAAGTATGGATAGGAAAGCAGCTTTATGTAAGAAAAAAATCTGGGCGGAAACCGGGTCCGGTGGACAAAACTTTGGACCGGAAAGTTATTCGTACTTGCGCCAGTAAGAAGACTGCTTCAACAATACTGTTGATCATACGCAAAAGTGAAGTTCAGTTCAGACGATCTATAGCAAATTTATTGACCTTCAATATGCAAATAAGTGATTTCAAATTATTGGTACGCAATCCGAGATATTAGAATCTAAATACTAAATGAGCTCTTTTTTTACTTTCTCAAAATTTCATGTTTGGAGCATAGCTCAGAAACTGTTTATTATAAGGGCGGATCGTGGTCGGTGCCACAATTAAATAAAATCAAGTAATTTTTAATTTTGTGTGCATTGAGCAAAATTTTACTAAACTCATCTCTCCCATATTCCCCTAAAATGCGTGTTACTAACAGCTCGCTGGAGGGATCTTTTCCGTCTCGGGCTTCACCTGTCTCGCTTTTGCCATTCGTCCGATTGAATGGAACGGCTGGTGCTGTCTTTCGGCTTGCAGCCGCCTACGCCTGGAGCGCCGATTTCGTGGCACTACTGGAGCCTACGCCTCGTTGGTCAGCCGCCCTTCGTCTGGAGCGCCTCTTTGATGGCCCTACTGTTGCCAATGCCTCGATGATCAGCCGACCTATGCCTGTGGCGCCGATTTGAGGAACTGCAGGTACTTTGGCTTCGATTGTTGGCCGCCCTATGCTTGGGATGCCCATTTGGTGGTGCAATGCGAGCCTCAGCTTCGATGGTTGGCCGCCCTACGCCTGAGGCGCCGATTTGGTAGCACTATTGGTGCCCTCGCCTCAATGATCAGCCGCCCTTCGCCAGGGGCGCCGATTGGATGGCAATATTGGTGAATCTGCCTTCGATGGTCAGCCGCCGTGGAGCCTGAAGCTGATTGGATGGCCCTATTGTGCCTCTGCTTTGCTTTTCAGCCGCCCTACAGCTGGGGTGCCGATTGGATGACACTATTGGTGCCTCTGCCTCCGGTTGTTAGCCGCCCTTGGAGCCTTGGGCCGATTGGCGATGAAAGATCCGGTTTGTGCCAGGTAAAAAACCTTTTGTTCGGCTTACTATTCGATGACTGGATTCTGTGCAAAGTAAACACGTGGAGTTTTTGCCGCGTAGAAGCTGTGAATAAATAGCATTTTTCAATGCATTTGCTCCAACGGATTGTTTCCAGGGCTACGTACCTCCTGCTGGTGCTGGAACCAGGGCACTCCGGATTCTTCTGAGGGCAAACCGGATTTTCTTGCGCGCACGCACTTCTGACACAACTTGTGTGACGAATGACCGATCTTTTTGCCTTTCTTACAGAAAGGTATAGTTATCGGTCGATTTGGGAGATCATTAATTATGGGTCTTAGATATACCTTTATAGGTACCTATCGAATCAGCTCGACGAGTTCAGATGATGTCAGTGTATTTGTGTGTATTTGTGTGATTTTTTGTAAACTTTGTTCCACACGTTTTTGCGAAACTTGGCAGTACAATAAAAATGATTTTAAAAGAAGAAAATGAATTAAAAAGAAGAAGAAAAAACAAAATAGTTTGAAAAAAAAATTTTCATAGTAATTATCATCAAATCATCACTCCAAAAAACGTATCCATTTAGCTTGCCAGCAATGTCCAACAATCACTAATCAAGATGATCGAAAACATGGCGCGAATAGCGCTGGGTACGCTTTCACTCCGTGTTATTCCCCATAAGGAAAACAGGGGCGCCTCCGATCGAATGACAAACATGATTTTATTGACAAATGGATGTCAGTCTATCAAAGAGATCTAAAATTTATTTTTACATTAGTGTATTCCAGTCCCCCCTTAGGACGAACAGGATCCAAAAATTTATTCTGGCGTTGAAACCTCAAATTAAAGTTCATGAAAAGGGATTGCACCATGAGGTACAACTCCGAAATTGTATGACTCAAGCGTAAGGACTAGACCCTCACATCGCATAAAAGTGATGGTAAGTCCCATCCTTCGCCCAACGATAGATTCTCAAGCACAGATTGCTCTGAGAAGGGGAAAACGACACGGGAACGCGGACGATGACACTACTCATCTTCTCACGTACCGCTCGTGCTCTGGAAGCTTTTTCTAAGCACGAACGACAGGGGAGAATTTCGCCCGTAGAAGCAAATTGAATCCAATAAGACAAATGCTACTGAATCCTCTCGAGCTTTAAGCTCTCGGGCTTGTTTTTTTGTTCCTTTTTATCTTCCTCTCTCCAGATCTAACGTTGCGCGATGAAAACTTTTCGTTCGCATCGAAAAACGTTGCGTTGTTGTTGTTGGGGTTGGTGTCTAGCAAAAACGATGACGGCTTGGAAGTCAATCCTAGCTTTCACTTGCTGAGACCAATGGGAGTTATTAAGCAAACACTAGCGACACCATGTCCTCCATAGAAAAGTTTAGATTAGTTAGGGAGCTTTTGGAAAGCTTTTGAAAACGGCCATACATTTTTCCTAACTCCAAAACGTCAAAAATTTACCTGGCATCGCGGATGGAATATAACAACCAAACAGTAGCGCCACCAAGCCCTTCCTAGTAAAGTTTGAAGCATTTGGGATTTTTTGTTCTGCGTTCAAAGCTAAACAGCTAATAATCATAATTGACAAAGTTGAAGAAACACCAAAAAAGTCCGAATTACCATTTGGCCAGGTTGACCAAATTAAAAAATGACAAAATCGACAAAATTGACAAAATCGACAAAATTGACAAAATTGAAGAAAAAATGGACAAAATAGAACAATTTGACAAAATTGAACAAGTTGATAAAGTTGACATAATTCAATGATTTGACAAAAATGACAAAATTGACAAACTTCACAAAAAATTGAACAAAATGACGATGACAAAATCGACAAAACTCACTAAATTGACAAAATTGACAGAACTGACCAAATTGACAAAATTGACAAGATTGATAAAACTGACCAAATTAACAAAATTGACAAAATCGACAAAATCGACAAAATTGACAAAATTGAAAAAATTGACAAATTCGACAAAATGCATAAAATACACAAAATTGACAGAATGGACGAAATTTACAAAATTGACAAGATTGACAAAATTGATAAAATTGACAAGATTGACAAAATTGACTAAATTGACAAAATTGACAAAGTTGACAAAATTTACAGGATTGATTGAACTGGCAAAATTGACAAAATTGACCCAATTGACTAAATTGACAAAAATTGCCAAGATTAACAAATCGACAATATTGACAAACTTCACAAAATCGAAGAAAATTGACAAAATTGAATTATTGGCAAAATTGACAATGACAAAATTGAGAAAATTCACTAAATTGACAAAAATGTCAATATTGACAAGATTGACAAATTTGACAAATTTGACAAAATTAACAAAAATGACAAAACTGACAAAGTCATCATACAAGATATTCCAGAATCTAGTCATTCAAAAATCTTCAATTAGTTGCAAATAATGTTATTGATATGAAAAAAATGATAATATAAAAATACTTTTAACCTATTAAAAATTTTGAATATTTATTTCCTAAATTGCTTTTGGATTTACTGCGTATGAAATTCATTAATCATAATTCATAATTCATTTTGTGCCATATGTACCCAAATATAATTTACAGGCTTTAAGAAAGGCTACAATCCACTGTCAAGTGTATTTAATCGGGTTTTTTTTTCACCGGAAACGAGATTGACGTTTTGGCGGTTTTCTCTTTTTTTCTACACGCTCAAGGTGGTTCACTCAATGTTTTACACGATGAACCAGGATTCTTGAATTTGCGTTAATTTTTTATACACGCATACGCTTCTCTATATGGGGATGGGTTTTTAATGAGTTAGTGTTGCCATTCGTTAAATCGTAACAATTTTTGATACTAATGAAATAAGAATAAATTCAAATGCAACATGTTCTACTGAGAATTTTTTTAATTAAATTTTCAGATTCAGCGCGTGATTTCACATTGAAATCTTTAGTTTACTCAGTTCAAAAATGTTGTAATGTTTAACTAAATTTGCTTTATGCAGTAGTATGCTGCAGATAATTTGGATTGTTACATTTCTAACTGGATTTTCTGATTCGCGTGAATTATGGCCCTGTTAGGAAGTTTGTTGAACAACTAAACTCATTTGTCGTCTCGAGTCTTGAGCTGCGTCCACTTTTCGAGAACTCTCAGGAAAACCACCCAGGGAAATATTCGTTTTTATTGTTTTTCCAATGCAATTTCCAACAAACTACGTGCCAGCAGCCATGCTTTGCAAGATCGTACCCTTCCTAGAAACCATTTTAGTTATTTCTTCCAATAACCTCATTTGAAGTAGGTAGTGTGACACCTCGGCAAAAGTCAGAGGGAAAAACCTTGGCACTGACTCTCTAGGCTACTGGCTGGACGAAACGTGACTGGACAGTTACCTTCCCTACTGGAAAAATGGCCATCCTCCTTTGAAAATGCACATCTTTGGCTTTATCTCGTACCCTTGGCAGTCAGCTATCAACGTCAGGCTTTTTCCCAGCTTTTTTTTTGCTCGCTCCGAGGAGATTTGTCCATTGTTGGTTTCCTCTTCAGGGAAGCATTGCATTGCATTGTGTGTCTGCATCGTAAAAGGGCAAACATCTGATAGGAATCGCAAAACGGCCTCCCACTGGGAGTTTGGGGGGTGAGATGAAAATGGAATGATTGAAGAACGTGTGGGAGGTATTCAATAGAGTTGGTGATTAAAGAGTGCAGCTCTTGGCATACATATGTGCTTGCTACAGATTGTGATTTGCCGTTAGGATGCTCTTATCTGGTCATTATCAATGAAAATCATTCAAGATTTGGCATTTGCTTTACAATCTTCTGAAAAAGCAATTAAAACTCACATACTTTTACAAGAATCAACAAATGTAGTCGGGAAAATAGATTTGTTTAAAAATCGGAACAGCTTTACTTCCAATCTAGAAGGTGATAACAGCCAAATACCAAATTGAGACAGTAATGAAGATTAATACTTTGTTGGATTAAGCCACCCCAAAAATCGTGAGAATGGTGTCCCAAATGGGTGACCCTTGGCTTCATAGAGCAAATTTCAACCCAAGTCTCGTCTTGTCGTGCCGAAATGACCGGTCCGGAAGATTATAATTTTGAATCCACATCATCCGGGTTGGTTGTTGTTTGCGATTCGGATCCAGTTAGTTGCAGTTGATAGCCAGTTTAGAGGTCGGAAGGAAAATACCCTCTTGTAAGCTTCGACACAGTGACTGAGGAAAAGTTTTATCGTAATCTCGTATCGGTGGTGGCGATTGAAAAATATGCTCCCCAGAAAGGGTCCCAAATGGAGTTATCAACACATTGTAATGACGGTTTCGTTAGATCGTAAAGTGCACCGAATAGGGGTTGCCATTGTTGTAGTTGTTTGATAATTGAACCGATAAAGAGGAAAAATCGTTGGTCTTTGGACTGACATTGAATTATTTTATCCATCTGGAATCGTTTAAATTCCAGAAAACATCTAGTGGCTCCAGAGAGTTGTTTTTAATGATTTATTATAACGTTGTTATAAGACATTTCTTAGTTTTTTAACGACTTCTAACGTAAATCCTATTATTTTTCATTGTAAATAAATTCATCAGGAAAGTTAAGATTGACATAGAAGTTAAAGAAAATGAAAAACTATTCATTTGGAAAATGTCGAAATAATTACTGACTTAACTGTACAGGATTTGAACCTGCGGTCTCCGGTTTTCTAGGCCAACGCCTTATCGACATTATCTAAATAGTCTCCTTTCTGCAGAACATGTTTCCCTGATAGAACTCATGTTTGAATTTTCTGGTAGGGCGCGATTCGTATTGCGATGGGAGACACCGTCTGATTTTTCTCTGGTTTTTTTTAAACGATTTTAACTTAAGTTTTTGTATTTTGTGCTTTCGTATTTTTTCCATTTTCATTAACTTTCTTCAATTTTATCCTTCCTGAAGGACTCATTTCCAATAATAAGACTTTTAAAAAGAAGATGTTTCCTCTAAAACCTAAACATTACATTTGCTCAATGTTTTCTTATCAATTAAGAACGTAGTGAAGAGCCACATAAACTGATTGAATCTTTGCAAAACCATGTTCTCAGTGTCACATTGAACATGAGTCATTGGAAAACCCATTTGATGAATTTTAATATAGTTGATGACTAATCGATTTGATAAAACATTCAGAAGTTCTTCATGTCCACAATTAAGTGTGGCTCCAGAGAGTAGATTAAAACATGTTCTTGACATTTCTGATAATTGCTATTGGTTTTCAGAATCATATCAAATACCGAATAATTATTGAAACAAGCCCCCGATTAATAAAAAAAACCTTCTCTCAACAATTAGCAGTTGATTTGATTGAATCCAATCCAACCCCAAGCCTTTGATTGTTTCGCTCAAATTCGTTGCTATCGCAACTCTAAAATCTGCAACCATCAATGGATTGTTCGTATCTTCCGTTTGAAATTACAATCACAAACCAACAGCTAACAGCAGCAAGCAATACGGACCATTTCGCGTGATTAAAGGTGCTTGGCCCGGACTGGTGCTGACTAACCTCAAAGAGACCTGGCGTCTCGATGCTTCCGACGTTTTGGTTCAGCCAAAATGACGGCCCGATTCGAACCGGCAGGACTTGCTGGAGCCAACGGTTTCTCTCGCTTTCGCTAGCTAACGTTTTCCGCGATAAGGTAAATGGGTAAACGATGCGGTGCGCGCGGTCAAATGTAGGCACGTGGTTAGAATAGTTTCCCATTTGGAGAATGATTCACGTATTGTGATTGATCGTTGTGGGACAGATGTTCTATTGGGGTTCGTTCTAGAGTTGATTGATTTGTTTCAATTGAAACGGAATTGGTTTTCTGTTTGATGAAGCTAATCAACCAAAATTTGAGATTTGTTTTTGAGTTTCACTTTCTGTAAAAGTTACTGTCGTTTACAAAAGTTTGTAACCAAAAACAATTTTTAGCAGCTTCAAGCTGATTTGCCTTATAAAACCGATATTTTATAAAACTATGTATGCTTGCAGATCCTTTGTATCTCCTTTAAAACAATCGTGAAACTGGAAACTATTTTTTGCAAACGAGGTTATCAAATTTGTTTGACTCATAAACATCAACATTTTCAGAGAAAAACCGTTGGCGTAAGAAAATCCTTAAATGAACAAGGGGACTTGAGTATTCATATCAGTTAATTTCCCGAGTTTTAACATGGAGGAAGGTCGATTTTTTGCTGCCTGTATTGAAAACTGTTTATGTAATTATGTTCATATCTAACTTAGTTGACCCTTGAAAAGTAAGACATTATGATTGAGAACTCAAGCAATGCTTTTCAAATCGAGTTGGGAATTAAGATTAGAAAAATTTAACTGAGATCGTAAGTTTGTAGTTCTAACGTTAAAATTTAAATTGAATAAATTGTAACCCAATATCCTATTAAGATAGCATCCAGAATTTTGATTATAAACAATTAAAGTTGTTGAGTATAGCAAAAAATTTAAAAGTTAACGTAGAGCAACATAATTCTGTTTTTTGACTACCAATTTCTTTTAAAAGTTAGAAAATACTATAAACTTTGAACAAGTTAGCTATTGCAGTAAATAACAAATTTCAATTCCACTTCAAATGTGAATTTTTGTCACGAAAATCCTTCTATTTCATCAATTCAACAAACTTCACTACAGTATCAACAAAGATCTAAGCACAAAATTGTTGAAAACGCAGTTTTCAGTGGTGGAATAGAGTTATTTTTATTCATGTTTGGTCAGTCTAGTCATTACATAACTACACGATTCATTAGTGATTACTATTGTCGCACTCTCCACTTATCATATTCCCGAACCGGGAAAGTACTCATTTCTCAATGAGTACTTTGATACTCTTATCCAGAATATCTGACAACACTGTTGTGTTACCACAAACCCAATTTGAGTATTCTCGCCTAACCCTGTGATTTTTTTTTTGTTTTATTTGAGACACTTTACCATCTCTGCGGCATTCGTGTCTTCTAACCCTGTGATGATGTAAACATTTGTACCGCGTTTATCATCATCACCTGTCATCAGCAATCATTAATCTATTGTTCTCGATTACGAATTGATCATAGCAAGAGGAACCATAACAAACAATGTTTTGGTTCTGCTCGTGGCAGCAGAAGTTTGCTGCAGTGCCGGAGGAAACCGTAAGTTTCAACAAAAATTATCAAAATTAGGTTCCAAATCCTTGATGCTGTTCTGGAACTTGGTCCCGATTCTGACTAAAAACAAAATCTTAAACCTACTCTCAAGGCCGTTTTAAGAGGGAGGGGGTGGAGCTTTTTCCCCAGACCCTCATACCGCCCGAGAAAAAAGTTAACATATCTTAAATCTATTTGTAGAAATCTAAAAAAAAATAATTAAAAACTAGAAAATCGGAATTAAAACGTAAAATATAACAGCTAAGGGGCTCCATAGAGTGCGTATTGCAGATTTTTCCCGAATTGATGAAGGCTGAATAAATCAGGATCATTTTTCCCCAAACTTGGTAAAATCTGAGCATATGATTCGATTTTTTTTTAAAACAAAATCTTGAAAAATCTAGGACGTATTGAACGATAATTTGAAATAAAATCAAGCATAAGGTGAGGAATAAAACTACAAATTTCATTATTTTTTATTGAAATACGTCAGCAACGTCAGAATCGTTTTCCAAACTTCCAAATAAAAACAAATTTAGATAAAGCTAGCTCGAAAATTTGAGGCCAACTTGAGTTTCTGTTTTTATCTTGTGTAGAAATCCAGCAAAATACAGACTTGTTTTAACAATATTATGGCAACCAGGGAGACCGTCGTTTACTCTACTTGTTCACTTTGCTTTGAAAATCCGTTGTTGCTCGAAAAACCCACAATAAATAGTAAATCACTTTTACATACTCATTTAATATAGAGTATATTTTAAGAGTTCCCAGTGAATGAAGCATAATGTTTAGAATATGAAATACTCTCTTCACAGTCATAAAATGTTAAGGCTTTTGCGGTGACTGGAATTACTTTTTATTATTTTAGTCGAGATTTGAACAAATTACAGCACCTAAATGTCAGTTTTAAAAACACAATTTTCCATCCTGACTCTGATCCGAAACAAGATCAAAACGCGATCCTGATACCGATCTCAATCCTGATCTCAATGCTGGATCCATACTCCGGATTATAATCCGGGATCCTGATTTTGGACTCTAATTCATGATTCTGAATATGAACCTGATTACGGATTCTAAAAACTTGATCCTGACCCTAATTACCCAGCAAACATAAAATCGCATTAGAAATCATAGCTCAAATCGTTAACAATGTTAATGCGTATCGCAATTCCTACCAAATAAGTAAACTATCGTAATAATCGTTACTTATAGTCGGTATAAATCGTATATGATAAAAAGTTCGTCATGTTTGCAAAATTGTTCTCCTGCGCGGGATTCATATGAGAAATCAATCATGTTGTTCTCCCTGCGAAAAACTGTGCAACCAGATTCCTAAAAATCAGATGGTAGATATGGAAAAATTGTCCAATGAGAGAAACAGGAAATATTATCGCTGGCAACGGTTTGCATGCATTGAGTGCAAAACTTGCACTCTCTCGCATACTTTCATGATATACAAATAAGACGTTGAATATCGTCCAATTTGTATAATTCTGATCGCTTGAGCCAGAAGTTAAAAATATGTAACAACAGTAACATTAAGTTAAAAATAATCAAACAAGATTATAAATTAGAATAATATGAGGAATGCAAATGCAACTTCAAAGATCTCAAGGAAAAAATAGAACTGGTGATTGCATATGCTAACTCGAAAAATGAATCCGGAATAAATATTCGCTCTCACAATACAGTATCAGTTAAAAAGGCAAAGTCAAAACTGAGAATCAAAACTCTTCTTGAAAAGTATATTTTGGAACCACAAAAATACAATCGAGATTTCATTCCAAAACGAGTGACTTCAGCATCAAATCAAAATTTGAAAAAGAAAATCACAGCTCACGATAGAAGACCTTTTTTAGGTTTTGTCTGGGATTTTTACGTATCGGAGAGCAGAAGCACAATATAGATTTGGAAAAATAATTAAAATTTTGAAATTATACCATGAAATTTTAAAAAAATTCAAAATTAAAAGAACAATGAAAAACAAAATTTCCCTCTAACTCAACATTGGAATACAGACAAGGATTTCAAAATTTGAATTGGATAAAAACGAGATGAATATAAAACAGAATTCAATAATGTTGAATTTAAAATAACAATCCAGGGTCAGCATTTGATTAAGCCATCTACTGCCGTTCTAAGGAAGATTGTCCCATGTGGAAAAACGTGCAAACGAGAAAAACGCGATTCTAATATCAGCTATATTTCCAATTTTTTCTCTCAAACTAAAAATTCACCGACAGTTTTTTCGTAGTGAACAGTTCAAGTTTATCATTTTCCAAAGTTTTCTGTCAAAAAAAATACATTTCCTACAAAAAAAAAACAACAAATTAGAGCCAAAAATGCTCCGTGTGACACTCTTGCGTAGAATCAGAACGCATGCCGATGCTAGTTCTACGAAAAACTGTCACGCGGCTACAATATTTCTATCATTTTAAAAGCTTGCTTTTTAGCTTGGCTAGCTTAGCTTAGCTTGATTGACTACTCACATCCACCTTGAATCATTGAATCCGAAATGCACCTTAAAAAGCCTTTTAATTTAAAAGTATTCTAGTATACTCTGTGATTGATTTCTAAACTTGGTTTAAATACGTTCAATACATTTCGGATCCAAGATCGCAGGAGTGGCTCAGTAGAACCTCCGTGATTGACCGAGGCCATCAATTTTGTTCAAAGGTCAAATGAACGGAACCTGGGATTGGCTAAACAGTCACAATGCACAAAACTGATGCTCTCTCTTTAAACATCAATAACGGCGCTGGCCACGTCCTAGTAGTCAATGGATAGGTTAGGAAAAATGAGAAAGGGATAAAAGAACAACTTTATGCCTAAGGACCAAGGTCACCTCTGCATCCTTGCAAAAAAATTTGGTTGGGAATGTGGGGAAAGGAAATAATTAGGAAACACTTCTGACTAGTGTTATGCTGATAGTCTTTTCTCCTGAAATACATTTTTTATTTATTTAAACATTTTAGCGAAATAAAAAACAACAATTTTGAAAGGTGATTATGACTCAAACGCATTCGAAGTCAATCGTATAAACTTGATTCCCATCTTCATCTGTATGTGTTATAGTTCGGATATTCGAACAGATGTTCTTAATCATATTTATGTAGGAATTTGAAAACGTACGAAAAGTGTAAAAGTTCAAATATTTTGGAGAAAAATTGAGAAAAAGATTGAAATAAAAAAGTGAATTGTATTATTGGAGAAATCAAGGCAAATAGAACGTTTTACCCTTTTTTTTTAAGAGAAAAGAAGAGAATAAAAACTATGTCAATTTTTCAACAATTTTGATTGAATTATTATGTAACGACTTCCCTCATTTGATCCGAAACATCAAGATTTAACTTAAGCCCTGTTTATGATTAAATCATGATATAAATGAATAACGATCGCTTTAAAAATTCGAACATTTGAATAAGGAAAAAATAATGAGAAATTTTGAAATTCTAAACACGTTATTGAATAAGTCAATGCATGTTAAATTTTTAAACCAAAAAGGACCAATTTAGTAATAGAACTGATTAAATTTTTATTTTGAATTGGTGAAATAACGATTAGTTTAAAAACATTGAAAATCATTTTATCAAAATTACGAAATGTTTTTTTGCGGCATTATTAATGTGGCACGAATATTTGTGAATATTTTTTTAACATTGACAACATTTAAGTATTTAAATTAAACTTACAAGTTTTGATCAACTGATAATACATAAAATATCAGAATACTTAGCTTTAACGTTTTCCGGATACCAAACATCAATACATGACTCCGAATGTTTCGTCCCCGATAAGTATGATTGGTCGACAGCATTCCAAGAAGACAGGACAAATAAACTTTTGAAATGAAGGTTTGAGACCTCTTGAAAATTTCTCCGTCTTGTATGGCTGATACTGGAAAATCTTTGGTTTCGACTTGAAATTAACTTCAGCAACACTTTAACTAGGTTTGAACTGGAATTTGAACGGTCTCGAAAATTTTCTTCAAAAGTTAAACACGTCCGTCATCGACGGCAACATCCTACCGAGTCTTCATTTTAAAAGCTTGCCCAGTTTATTTTTTTCCCAAAAACTCATGTTAAACCGTAATTTGAGAAATACGTTCCTTTTTGTTTATAAAAATGTATAGTTGAGTATGGATCGTGTAAGTAGTGCCTACCGAAAAGTGTTTAGTGAAAATTTCTCTGAATAAAACACTCAAGGCGTCTCGCTCCTCCTCTGCCCTCTATTTTAGTGTTCTTTTCAGTGAATAACATTAAATTCTACAGTTTGAACTCATCTTAAAACAATTTTTTTTATATAATTTGCATTTTTCATAGAACTTTCTCTAGTGTGACATTCTTGCGTAGAACTATCAACATCGACACAACCACCTTGTTGAAAATTTCGTATAAGTTCAGAACAAAGTATACAGGTTTGTGTTTTTGTTCGAAAGTTAACACTAAAAGAGACCGTTTCCAGCAAAAAAGTTAAAATGACCCAAAAGTCACATGGGACATTCTTGCTTAGAACGGCAGTCGAGTCCAGATAAAAAAGCAATATAAGTCAATGATTTGAATAACATAAATTAAAACTCAGATTAGAAAGTGAAATAATAATCTGATGAAAGAGCTTTTTTTTTTGTAAATTGTTTAAAGGAATCGGCTTTAATTTTAGGGACAAAATGAGCTTTGTAATTTCCAAAACGAATAATCTATTGTGTCTCTAAGAAAACTAGCAGAGCCATACTTTAAAACTCGGGAATCAAATGTCGGCAGATTGTTATAAATTTTGTGATTGAAATATCAAAGAATGTATTTGTTATTTAATATTTAGATTTTAAAACTATCTAGATCAAGCTTCGTTCTCGAATTTTAAAAGATTTTAGATAACTGATTAAATAATATAAATGATAAAATAAACGTGGATAAAGATTTATTTTTGATAACATGTGTGTTTCTATACGCCAAATTATAAATCTTGAAATAATTTATATTTTGGGGGCCCTCGTCCAAGTTTCAGATTTCATAAAGTTTAAATTCTTCATATAGTTTGCTGGTTTTGATAACTATTTAAAGCAAAACTTTCATTTTTTTCTCCAAGGGGGGCCCCCTAGAGCCGGGGGGGGGACAATTGCTTCCATTCCCCCCCCCCCCCCCCCCCCTTCCATCCTTAATCCGGCCTTGATCATTATAAAATTATTGATTTTCAATACAATATTGATTCAATACCACCATTAAAATCGTTGTTTTATGATATTGAATGATCGCCTGGCTACCTCACCATGTAAGCCGCCGTTAAAGTTCGGAAGATGGTCAAATATTGTTGAATATTTTCTTGGCTATAATGAAAGCAAATGCAATCTTTAGGATAAAAAAAGACATGCGAAAATGTATTACAAGATTTTTTTTTATTCCACTTATTTTTACATTTTCCTTGAAAATACAAAATATTTTTTAATCAGATATTGGAAAATGAAAATATTTTATATATGTTCACGGAAATAAACGGTATAAAAACAATAGTTATTTTTTATTCTAGACGAAATTTTTGTTTGCATAATTTGAGGTCAATGATTGTGACTAAGGGTTCTCGCTCAGTAATAAATCTTATTTGCTTGCAAATAAGATACATAAGGGAGGTTTTTGAAATGCGGTATTTCGCAATTGGAAAACTTTTTTTTGTGGTGGTCCCACAGGCCCAATCGGGTCCTTCCTCCACCCCATACACTTCTTTAGAAGTGGGAGGGACAGTTTATCCGCGTATGTCCATCACCGTACAATTTTATATCTGGAATTTCGCCAGATCTTCATCACAAGCATACGATCCTTTTAAGGATTAGTCATTATTTCAAATTGTCTGTTTAACGTGTTGTATTGCCAGTTTCTTGAAAGTGTTTATGTTTAAACTGTCTTTGATATTCTGATTTTTGGGAATAATAAATCAATATATAAATTTAACAATATTGATTAAATTACCATAAAATCAGTTAAATATACGATTGGATATATGTACGTGTCTCATAATAATGAATAAGGAAACGTATCATTTTAAGATATGATTTACACTATTCTTCGGAAATGAATTGACGGAGCTAAAAATTCAGCTTCCAAAAAGTAAATTTTAGATGAATGGCGGTGAATCCGTGCACCCATGGTAAATTACTCTGCTTATAGAAAAAAACATGCTTTAAAACCTGCAATATATCAAATATAGTTTATCACCATTATATTGAAAAACATCAGAGCAATGGGTGCTTGAAAATGTCTACTACGACAGAATTGAGGTGAAACCGGGCGCACCCATGGTCAACACCATTCAACATAATTTTCTACTAAGATTGATAATGTGCTAGAGATTTTTTTTGATAATTATTATTTGACATATTCAATTTATGAGATGCACTCAATCGTCAACTATGTGAAAATGAGTTAATTCCGTGCACCTATGGTGAAAAAATATTTACAGAAACCTTCTCGAATGAGTTATTGAACGATTTCAGAAGAAAAAAGATAAAAATATTGTGTTAAAAAAATTTCCCATTTACCAGTCTTTTTGACTTGTTACGGTCCGGATAAGTATATTCAATTTTTCGGTCCCTCTTGTTAAATATCAACTGAATTTGATCTCGTTAGAATATGACTTGTGATTATGGCTTAAATATTCTCTTGACAAAATGTAGATTTTTTGGCCTAGCTTTTAAATGTGATTATAGAATCTGAACGCAGAAATATTTATTTTAAAAAGGATCATATCAGTTCCAGTCAGAATCTAAAAATTTATGTTTTCGAACTGAGCTTGAGCTTCAATTCAAAACCAGATTGAGAATTCAAAATCAGCTTTTGTATTTCAGATTAAAAATTCAAAAGCCGAATCCTTATGTTGAATCCATAGGGGAGAGTGGGGATACTTGTTCCCTTTTTCTTATTTTCACCATATCTTTCTGGAAAAAGTTAGCAACTCGCCGTCTTTGATATTTTCTGACAGCTTGTAACTTCAAGTTTCTATGCTCCAAAAATTATAACGATTTTTGAACCCGTTGATGAACTAGAAGCATTTTCGTGGGAGTAAAAAAATGGCAATTTTTCTGAAGTTAGGGGAGACTTGATCCCCTATTGAAGGAGACTTGATCTTTTATTCAGGAAGTCCCAATCCTTGTATAAAAATCAAACAAAACCCCAAGATAGAATGTTGATTAACTATTTTGGTCATGTTTGTTCTCATTCCATAATTTATAGCAGACATAAGAAGAAAATTCTATAACTTTGTCTCAACGCTTATAACATTGCATACTTAAAGGCGCTATTTTAATAATTAAGAGAAAATTAATTATTTTTGCTCTTTTCTTCAGACAATTGTTTGATAAATATTAGTTTTTGAATAAATATTAGTAATTTCGTAATCAGCAATCATAACGATCAATTCAGAAGAAGAATAGGCCGTTTGGAAGGGGGATCAATTGTACCCAACTCTAGGGGATCAATTGTACCCATAATCAACATTTTAGAAAACTTTTTCTGAAAAAAGTTGAGAGTTTTCCATTGCTTTGAAAATATGGCATTATGAAGTTCATTTTACGCTCGAACGATTGATACATTGGAACAAATATTTTTTTTCATAATTTTCCCATGTAAGGAACATTTTAAAGTGATGAAAAAAGATCTTCAAGTTACATTTTGTGAAATTTTTCAAACAAAGTTCAATTACTCAAACAATTATTTTGTTAAAATTTTTTAAACTACAAGCATTGTTATTTTGCTCATTTTGGCACATTTTTATAGAACATTTGATCTTTGTAAGTCATTCCGGTTTCGAGATATAGCTAAGGAATCAAGTATCCCCAGGGATCAAGTATCCTCATTCTCCCCTATAGATGTTTATTTTTGTCCCTCACGGGATAGGAAGGAGAATAGAGGTGTCATACGTTTGTTTGGCATAAATCATGAGTTCATCATATAAATTGAATCGAATCTTACAAGGTAATGTATAAGGATACGAGAAATTATTCTAAGGTTATTTAAAAAATCTCTCCTTCCAGTGGGGAGAAAAGAGAAACGAAGGGGAGTTCCGTACAAGTTTTTGCATAGCTTGAAAACTTATTCAGCAAATGGAACCAAATTTGATAGGAAAAATTTTCTAGTACGAGGAATGTTTCTAATTTTTTTTTTCAAGAAGAGATTCCATACAGTGGAGAGACCATGTTTTACATTAGAGGTTTTTCTTAAGTTTTAAGACTGCTCCTTCTTTCAGAGGAGAAACAGGAAGAAGAAAGGTAGCTCGAAAATTTATCAAGTAAGTTTATGCTGTCATATGTTTGTGACATGTGACAAGAGACAAAAAAAAATCAGTTTCTGTTATCAATTTTAAAATAAGGATTGAAAAACAATTTCAAATCAAGTTAAAAAAAAACTATTTCAAAAAATTCATAATGCAGTTCTTATTTCATTTTACTGCTTCCATGGTAAAGACATCAAAAATTAATTTATTTTTTTGATTTTGAGAAGGTGTAATAAAGAACACAGCTAGTTTCTTATAAAAGTTACATCATTCGATTAACGTTGAACATGTTAGCAAATGCAGTAAATAACAAATTTCAATTTCACTTCAACTGTGAGATTTTTTCACAAAACTTCTTCTATTTTATCAATTCAACATACTTTACAACTGTTTCAAACACAAAAATGGTCAGAATTAGGTTCCCGATCCTAGATGCTGTTGTGGAACTTGATCTCGATTCTGATTAAAAAAAATCTTAAAGCTACTCCTGAAACTGATCCGAAACAAGCTCAAAATCAGATCCTGACCCCGATCTCAATTCTGATCGTAATGCTAGATCCTGACTCCAGGTTCAAATCGCGGATCCTGATTTTGGATTTTTATCTATGATTCTGATCATGATTCTGATTACGGATTCTAAAACTTGATCCTGGCGCTAATCAATGGGTCCTGGACTTGGATTATGATACCTA